>NC_069801.1:15765900-16070097 GCF_027406575.1 Nycticebus coucang | reverse complement strand
AGGCGGTGGTAGTACTGCGTGTGGGCTAAGGGGTGCCGGGAAGGTCACCCTGGCTCACCCTTGCCCTGAGTGGCAGCCCATCTGTGGGAGTCATGTCCTGCACAGATGTGGGCAAGGCGTGCAGCAGCTGGGTTTGAGCTCCGGGTGGAACCTCAGACAAGTCACTGTCCCCGTCTGGGCCTCACTTTTCTCCCTAGTGGAATGAAGATAACGTCACCTGCTTTATATTCCTTGGAAGCGGTAGAGAGTGTCTCTGGTGAAGGCAGTTGGTAAACTGTAGAGCTTTGGGCTGGGTAAGCAGATGTTGTTGTTCCCCAGCAGGAAGAGGCCCTGTGGCTGGGTCATCTCCTCCATAGGGGGGAGGAGTCAGTTCACAGTGAGGTCCCTGGGGAAATGGGATGAGTCAGGCTTTGGGCTGTGGCTTGGGCCACTTGGGCAGGGGAGACATTGGGTAGGCAGCAGGTGGAGGGGAAGCCTGGTCCCAGGTGCTGCACCTGTAGGTGGGGGCCCGTCCCGTGACCTCCTCTTGACTGCCAACTTGTTGTTTGCTCAGGAGGCCACTGCCTGGCTCAGCTCCGGGATCCGGGTATCTTGGCACTGAGCCAGCATGGGGTGAGGGTGAGGGCCCCATGTTCCACCTTCTGCTCACTCCCTCTGCCCGGCTTAGACCTCCATCCTGCTGCTCCCCTGCTCCCAGGGGACCCTACACGCTCTACCGTTTGGTAGCTGTGAGCCTCTGAAACTTACTGCGTCTCTGCTTCCTTATCCCTGAACTGGGTGAAGGCCACAGCAGCCCTGTCTCAGGCTTGTTGTTATAAGGATTAAATGACATCACAGCACCTGCTGGACAAAGAGTCCTCCCTACCACTTTCCCCAACCCCCATCCCCAGGCTCCCTCCAGTCCTAGCCCTTAACCTGGACCTGAGGTTAAAGGTGCCTGGGAGACGGGGGAGAGGGGGAGCCAGGAGTGGCCCATGCCTGGGTTTGGGGAGGAGGGGGCTCTGCCCCCAGGCCTAGCCTTGGAAACCTGCTCACCTGTCTGCCCCGGCCACCTTCCCTAGCACCTTGGCAAGCAAGGGGAGGCAGTGCTGAATGGGCGAGCTCAGAAAACAATGGGCCTCTGCGGTCCCCTAGGAGGGGGCAGTTCCAGAGCAGCCACTTGGCTCTAGTTGCGGGAGATTAGAGCCCCTCATACCCAATGCTCCTGGTGAGAAACAGTCCCCACCCAGAGGAGTCTCTCAGTGGTGGGGGGCCCTGAACAGCTTCCTTCTCACTATGTAGTCTGTGTCCCATCCCCTCACTCCCTACCCTGCATGATCACCAGGAAACCAGGGAGACCCAGGGGACCTGGACCTGGGCTGCCCCTGCTGCCCCTTGGTGAGCAGCACTGGGCTCTCTTGAGCCCCTCTGGGCTGGCCTGTCCTGGGCTGGACCCCACAGGTCCTGGGCTGGCCCACACAGGTCCTTCTCTGTCCTAGGTTCTTGGGTCCCATGAACCCTCCTCTGCCCTCCCACCAACCTGCTCTGTTTCCCCAGCCTGTGTGTGTCGGGCAGGTGTCCTCAGGATGGGCTCCTCCTCCTGCCCTCATTCCTGGCTCTGTCACCTGTCCAGGTCCCCTGCTCTGCTCACAGTTAGTCTTCCTGTGTTGGTAGTTGTGTGTCACCTGCCCTGGCCTCCAGAGCTTCACCTGTTTAAGTTGAATTTTAATGCATAAATGGTTCACTAGGTAGAAAAGGAGGCCAAGGAAGCCCCAGCAGAGGCCCCAGCCCATGCAAAGGTTCAGCAGGGCAGCAGCGTGGCTTGTTTGGAAAGCTGCCTGCAGCCCAGTGAGGCTAGAACAGAGCTAGGGCAAGGTTAGCACAGACGTCTGGGGCAGGACGGGATCAGGGAGGAGGGGAAAGTTGAGGCTGGAGGGAGACCCCCACTTAGGGCAGCTACCTCTGGATGGCCAAAGGGGCAAATCGTGTATCCCTAACAGCCCTGGTGCCCTGAAAGGCTTGGGATCTTCAGGAGCACAGCTGGTAGTGATAACTCTTGCAGAGTCAAGAACCCCATGAGCCCTGGACCGGTGGAAGGCCTGGGGTCTCATCCCTGATCCACCCCATGCTGGGTGACCTCCAGATAGTGGTTTAACCTCTCCAAGCCTCAATATGCCCTTCTGGGAGTTGGGGATCCTAGTGGCTGCCTTATCTCCCCACTCCTGTTCCGGTGAAAGTCCCAGGAGTGAGCAGATAAAGAGGGCTTTTGAAAAGTACAAAGAGCTGCACTCAGGATGGTGCGATTATTATTGTTACCTCTGATGCAGAGATAAGGGTGGGGGGAGGTGCAGTGACAGTTGCCAAGAAACCCTGGAGCTGTCAGCAGCAGCTTCCGGCCTGGCCCATCCCACTCAGGAGCTGGGCCCTTCCCCCCACACCCAGCCTCACCCTTTCCCTAGGAAAGATAGGCGCCCTGAGACAGAGGGAGCTGGGGCCAGTTGGCTGGCTGGCAGCCACACAAGCACAGGGGTTGAAGGTGACCCCAGAGTGTGCCTGGCCCAGACCCCAGGTTGGCTGTGGCTTTCTGTGCACCTGTGGGCAAGTCCCCTCCTTTCTGGCTGCTGCCTTTTCATGTGTCAGAGGAGGCAGTGGGCAGGTGTCCAGGCCAGACAGGGCAGGATTGGAGCTGGACCTGGGAAGACACTTGGCAGTGGCTGCAGGAGCCAGGGGCTATGGTGGAAGGTGGTGGGGGGGGGGGAGTCCAGGTGACAAGTATGAAAGGCTGCGCTGAAGGCAGCAGGGATGTGTGTAGTAGAAGGAACCTTAGGCTGGAGTCAAGCCTCAGCCCTCCGCTTTCACCAGTGTGTGACTTTGGCCTTGTCCCTCAACCTCTCTGAGCCTCAGTTTTCTCCTCTGGAAAAAGGTTGATAAATCTCACCTGGATTTAAAACAAAAGCCACTATAGTGATTGAATGAGACCGTGCCCATGTAAACTGTAGGGTACTGTGGAGATACAAGGCAAAGGGGAAGAGGGGAGAGCTCCCTGTGTCCCCAGCATGCTCTGGGCTCCTCCCAGCTGCTGCACATGTGGCAGGAATGCAAAGCATTTTAAGCTGAGCCAGGCCATAGAGTCAGGAAGAATTTTAGAGATGTGGGGAGGAGGCAGAGACTGGGGGACCCCACATGAATGGAATGGTGGTGACCAGGAAACAAGTGTGGAATAGGTGTGGAGTAGGGAGGGACAGGGAGCTTCAAGTTTATGGAGAGGGAGGAAAAGACCAAGATGGGGGAGGTCTGCAGAGGCCAAGCAGAAGGGGATTGGGGGGTAATGTGGAGATGGGTGAGCAGTGAAGAAGGCTGAAGGAGGCTGTGGATCAGGGAAGGACAGAGGGCTGGGGAGGGAGGTGAGAGGCTGAGCTCATTCATTGCTGAGCTGCTACTGTTTACTAAGAGGCAGTTGGGGGGGGAGGTTTCACTCCTCAGACTTTTCATTTGCTGTGTGTGACCTTCATAGGCTACCTGACCTCTCCCTGTCTTAGTTCCCTCCTTTGCCAAATGAATATGAAATGAGTTTATACAGTAAGGTGGTCTCAGCACTGGCTGCTGTGGCTGTCACTGTTACTTTACAGCTTGACGTGCTGGGTCCCCTTCCCGAGCTGGGGTAGGGAAGGCTCTGTCTGGCTGGGTCTACAGGGTTGGCCACCCAGGTTCTGAAGCTCAGATCGTGGGCTCTGGAGCAATGGGCTCAGTCCAGACACCTGCCCTGCCTCCTTACCTGTGTGGCCCTGGGCTGTCCAGGAGCTTTTTCAGGAACCTTTTTTTTTTTTTTTTTTTTTTTGCAGTTTTTGGCCGGGGCTGGGTTTGAACCTGCCACGTCTGGCATATGGGGCCGGTGCCCTACTGCTTTGAGCCATAGGCACCGCCCAGTACAGGAGCTTTTCTGAGCTTCGGTTTCCTTATTCAGAAGGCAGAGCCTGAGCAGCTGCCTCCTTGGGGAGCTGTGAGGACTGAAGACCATGTAAGGCACAGGATGGGCTGTGGCTTTTGTTCTTTTTTTTTATTTTTTCTTTTTTTGCAGTTTTTGGCCAGGGCTGGGTTTGAACCCGCCACCTCCGGCTTTTATTCTTATTGTCCCTTTTCTACCCTGTCAGGGTTGGGCATGGGAGCATTGGGCCTTGGGCTTCCCATTTCCTCTTCTGTCCCCCTCCTGGAGCCCCTCCCACTACCTACAGTGATGTCATTTATTTATTTATTTGTTTATTTGTTTATTTTTTGCAGTTTTTGGCCGGAGCTGGGCTTGAACCCAACACCTCCGGCATATGGGGCCGCCCCCTGCTCCTTGAGCCACAGGCGCCGCCCGGTAATGCCTTTTTAGATAGAGTTGCTTGGATGAGGGAACGGACTCTGGCCAGCCAGGCGCTGGATAGCTTGAGGGCGCTGGGACAGGGTCCCAGCTGGAAGCCAGAGTGGCCTTGCCATGAGAGGCCTCCCTGGTCCTGTGCCAACTTGAATAATCCTGAGCGAAATGGTCACCCAGACACCCAGAAACTAAGGCTGAGAGAATTTTGGAAGGGGGGTATGTGAGGGAGCGGCCACCAGGCTGACCTGTTGTAGGTACTCTCTAAGCCTGGCCAACCACTGGGCATGATAGGGGCAGATAGAAGGTCACCACTTTACCAGCCTGACCACAGGCAACAGCCAGCACCCAGCAGCCAGGGCCACACCCAGAGAGCATTCCCCACCTTCACAGGTACCCAGTGTCACCGAGCTTCAATCCCAGGACTTCCTGCTCCTGGGCAGCCTCTGCTCTGCGCTCCACTGCACTGTCCTGGCTCAGTCAAGGGCATGCACTTTAAATTCCAGCTCTGTTACCTATTTGCCAGGGGAAGTGGCTGCACCTCTTTGAGCCTCAGTTTTTCCATCTGTAAAGTAACACCAACCTTCCAGCACTGTGGTGACGGTATAATGTGCCTGACTCTGACCAAGGGACATCCCACAGGTGCCTTGGAATTTGCCTGGACCACTTCTATTGGCCTCCACCTACTTCCAGTCTCTCCCTATGTCAGCTCACCTTGCAATCTGCAGGGACCTGCGTTTGGGACATTCTCTTGCCTGCAAACCTTCAGTGCCCTGCTGCCAATCTTCATTCATTCTTTCAGTCGTTCAGCAACTATTTAATGAGACCCTAACGTGGGAAGCCAGAGCGGACCGTGAATGAATAAGTGTTCACTGGCCAGGCACGGTGGCTCACGCCTGTGATCCTGGCACTCTGGGAAGCTGAGCCAGGTAGATTGCTTGAGTTTGGGAGTCCAAGACCAGCCTAAGACCCCTGTCTCTACTAAAAAATAGAAAACTAGCCAGGCCCTGTGGTGGGCACCTATAGTAGTCACAGCTACTTAGGAAGTTGAGGCAAGAGGATCACTTACACTCAAGAGTTTGAGGTTGCTGTGAGCTATGATGATGTAAGGGCACTCTACCCAGAGCAAGAGTGAGACTCTGTCTCAAAAAAAAAAGCGTTCGCTGGTTAAATACCTATGAGCTGCCCCGGTTCTGTGAGAGTTGTTTTTTGTTTGTTTGTTTGTTTTGTTTTTGGCCAGGGCTAGGCTTGAACCTGCCACCTCTGGCATATGGGACCAGCATCCTACTCCTTTGAGCCACAGGCACCACCCCTCTGTGATAGTTTTTTTGGAGACTGAGGCTGAGAGGGGCTGTGTCACTGACTCGAGTTCACCTTGCCAGTCTGTCTAAAAATATCTCCCTCACCCCGAGGCCAGGGGCTTCCAGTGCCACTGCCACCCTATCCATCCTTTGGATCAAGCACCGCCCAGCACAGACCCCTCTTTTATGGCTCCAGGACCCCTGGGAAGTGGCGATGCATCTGGTGCCTGAGCAGGGCTGTGGATGCTTCCTCTGTTCCCTGCTGGAGAAGCTGGGCTGAGGGGAGATAGAAGGGAGGCTCAGAACTTCCTCAGAGTCTCCTTCCTGGGCCATGTTTCTATGTTCCCTTCCCCTCTTGGGGCGTGGCATCCACGGCTCTGCCTGACTGAAGCCTGTCTTAGGCCACCGGGGATCATCTGACTCATCCTCCAGAGACCAGTCTCCTTGATGGGACCCGGGTGAGGGTGCAGACATGACAGGGTAGACCTAGGCTGCCAGGCCTGCTCACCCAGCCCCAACTGCCTGGGTCCCGGGAACCACTGGGCATTTCCTCTCCCTGACCCCAGGTAACTTTGGCAGGTGACAGGAGCTGACTTCACCCTCACCAGACCTGCTTTCTTTCCTCAGGGAGGGGCGTAGGTGTGGGCTGAATTCAGGCTTGGAGTCAGACAGGTGTCATGCGGATGCTAGCTGCTGTTGACCAGCTATGTGACCTCCATGTACATCCGGGTCCTCATTCACAAAGTAGGAACATCTGTGAGAAGTCCATGCCCTCGGGCCTGGCACACAGTAGGACCAATTGTGTCAGTTATTATTATTATTATCATCAACAACAGCAGTAGTTGTGCGGCCTCTCAGCCCTAAGGCTGCTGTTTCCCCAAAGGCTTAGAGAAAGGTGCGGCGGGGTCTGTAAGTGCCAGGGCATCCTGCTTAGTCCAGAAGCTCAGACCTCTATAGCACCCCTCGCTGCTCCTGCCTCAATCTACCCATCTTTAAAATGGGCTGTAGACCTCCTATTAGCTGGAGGCCTCAAGGGGATCTTAGGGAGAGACCCTGTCCAAACTCTGATCTCCTGGGAAGCAGAGCCTGTCAGGCAGCCCTGCTCAGGAAGCCCATCCTTCCCCCCTCCTGGGGAACCCAGGACCTCCTCCTCCATGAAATCTGTCCTCTCTCATGTACCCCAACTCTGAGAGTGAGACTCTTCCAGGGTTCCCAAATCTCCCAACTTGGGCTGTCCCTGACCTGAGATTCTTGTTCTCTTCCAGGAGGAGTGATGGGCAGAACCAGCGCTTCCCTCAGGCACTAGACTTGTCACGAGTGGACTCAGTCCCCTCCTGTACTGCTTTCCCCTACCCTAAGGTAAGTACCCCCTGCCCCGGCACATCCACCAGCCCTGGTTTGCCCTGCACCCAGGGCTGAGATGCCTAAGGGTGACTGCTGGGCAGAGGTAAAACATCCAACAGATGTTTAGTGGGGTTTAGTGCCCGAGGAGATACCCCTCCTGACCTCTTGGTGGGCCTGGTCCAGCCTCAGAGGATGTTGAACCAGAGTCTGCAGACTGTTGCGGGGCAGGAGGGACGTTGTTCCAAACCTAACAGCTGGAAGTAAACGGGCCAAACAGCTCGTCTCAAGGCCATCGAGAGGGTGAAAAGTGCTTGGAGCAGCCCATGCACAGTATCTGGCACAGAGGAGTCAGAGCCCTATACATCAGCCTGTATCTGTTGCTGTTATCATCAAAATCAAGTGTGTGCCCAGTACCTGCTTTGTGCCAAACCTTGCCTGGGTGCCAAGGGGCCAGAAATCAATCTGACACAGACCCTGCCCTCAAGGAGCCATAGTCCAGTTAAGAGATAAACAACTGAACAACTTATGCAGAACATCCAATGCCAGATGTAACTGCTAGTAGTTTTTGAAAGTTATTATGTGCCAGGTGAGCACTTACGCTTTACATGCATTATCCCATTTCATCCTTGAACATGAGAAAATCAAGACTCAGAGGGGCTAAATTACTTGTCCAGAGTCATGCAGGTTGGATGCCTTGGGGCCAGGACCAGATGCAGGCTGTGTGATGCACGGGTAATAAGCCCTCCCTTTTGCAGTACTCATTATAGTTCCTAAAACACATCCACAGACATCATGCCACTCGGTGCTTTCAGCAAACCTTGCTCAGTAAGCATTCTGTAGTTGAGGACCCAGATGCTCATTGCGGTGAAGTGGTCTTCTCAAGGTCACACAGTCAGACAGTAGCAGAGGCAGGATCTACCAGGCTCTTCCCCCAGAGCTCTGGTCTGGGACAAGGGCCAAGTAGGCTGGGAGACCAGACAGACAAGGAATGGTGCCCATGTGTGGGACCACCATCTCCAAGGGAGTCCCAAGTAGGGATGCTGGGGGTGGTAGAAGGGCATTCCAGAGACCCTCTCCTGCTTTCTCTGCCTGGGAAACAGCCTAAGACTTGGCCCTGTGGATCTAGGACTTGGCAGAAAGGGAACGACTCAATGACAGCCCTCACTTGACAGCTGGGTTCATGAATGAAACGCCCAGTCCCTCTCCCCCTAAGTATCCTGGGAGGACGCCTGGGTTCTTACCGAGGGTCATGTGCCCTTGGACCATAGCTCCTGGGCTTCAGTTCTCCCCTGAGAGAATAAGAGTTGGAGCAGCCCATCACCTGGGGTCTTGCCTGCTTGGACAGCTTCCTCAGATCAGTGAGGAGCTGCCTCCCCTTAGGCTTGTTGGCCTCCATCCAGTCTGGTTAGAAGCCTCCATTTGTGCCAACACATCTCAGACAGCAGGCTCCAAACCACCTCTTTCCAACAGCCCACCCCCACCCCAGAATCATCGTCTTCTGACAGAGGAAGAAAACCAGGGTCCAGAGAGATTGAATGGTTTATCTGGGGTCTCCAGCAAGCTAGGAATGGGCTGTGACACATTCTCCATTCCCTCTCCAGTACCCCTAACTCTGTGTATATTATAACATTGATGGAACCAGTCTGAAGGGCAAGTGGCCAATGGGAAAATCTTTGTCCCCTTACCCCAGGCCTCCGTTTCCTCACCTGTAAAATACAGGTGACAATTCCTTCTCTACCCACCTTGCCAGCTTGCACTTAGGCAATGACTATGAAAGTATTTTGGAAGGTAGAAACAAGGAAGCTGAACTTTTATCCGCATCATGACATGCCCCAGGCTGGACAGAACACACACAAGGGACATTCCCTTCTCTTTGGCAGGCCACATTTGTACAGGCATTGAGCTACCCAGGATCCTCCTCTCACAGGAGTTTTTCCACTTAGGAGTTCAGAAATCTACACACGTGTACATACATAGCCTACTCACACCTATATACATACATAGTCACAGACATCAGACACACAGATGCATTCACATGTCTGTAAATGTATTCAGACTTGTACGTGTACACATGCATGAGATATATATGAGCAAACACACAAATACGTATACCCAGGCATTGCCATACACACAAGCACAAGATGCCCACGTACACACAGCCACATCCGGTCTTGGAGCCTTATACACACACATACAGCTGCATGCACATATGTGCACACCTTCCATACCACCTGGCACACAGACATCTCTGGTGATATGAGCAGGTCTCACTTCCCCTGAGGGCAGTGTGGGAATGGATGTTTCTTTGGCTGCATTTCGATGGTACCTGGAAGTGCTCAGGCCTGGAAGTGGCTGCATAAATCAATATTTGCTGCTGTTAATTATTAAAACCAAAGCTACACTGTGTCTGGAACACACATCTCTGGAGTTCCTGCCAGCTTGCTGGGCCCAAAGCTGACCCAGGGCCATGTCCAGGGAAAGGAAGGCACAGTGCTTTCCTTCTAGGAGCCCTTGGCCCCGGGGATGGAGACTGGGAGGCAGCTGCCAGCAGATCTTTTGGGAAGCTGAAGAGAGGTTTGTCACTGAGCCGTGGGCAGTTCTCCCTGTCCAGCATCCAGAGCAGCTAGTGTTGACTTGGCTACTGCTTGGGAAGCATTTGCCATTTTCCAACGTCTGTCTAGCAAGGCCTGTCCCCACTGTATAGTGGCTATATCAAGCGAGGGACACGCTGCAGGGTCATCTGGAAGAGCCTGCAGAGGCCTTGTATTTTACAGATTGGGAAACTGAGGCCTAGGGAGGTGGCAGAGCCCACTCAGCAAGTTGTAGCAAAGCCAGAGCTAGAACCCACATGTCCTGAAGTACACTTGAGTCCTTTCCTCTATACCATGAGCTCTTGGCAGTGTCTCCCAGGCACTGTGGCCAGCTCCTCCAGGGTCTGGGGGAGTTGGGTGTGGGGAAGGGAACAGGTCAGCCACTATCAGGGACCTGAGAGCAGAGTGGAGGGGACCCCGAGACTCCAAAGAGTAGCTCCAGGCTTTCCCCTGGATTCTGCTTCCACCTTTCCTTTTCCTTAGCTGAGCGCTCTTGGGCAAGCTATTTCGCCTCTTGGAATTAGTTTTCTCATCTGTATAAGGGGGATGACATTTGTACCTTGTGAGTTGTGGCAAAATGATGAGACATGTTAAGGGCCTGGCATTAAGTAGGTGCTCAAGAAAAAGCCCTCTGTCTCCAAGGTAACCCCTCCTCTTCCTGCCCGGCCTCACAGCAGGACCCAACCCTGTCCTAGAGGCCCTGAAGCGGGGTATCCAGAGTCTGGGACGACGCCGAAGGTGGAGTGGGGGAAGGGCGTTGAGGGGAGCCGAGGAAGTGCCCCTGGGGAGTCCGACATGCCCAAAGCACTGAGCATTCCGGCCAGAGTGCGCAGGCGCAGTGTCGGAGTTGGGGGGGGTAGGGACAGCGGGCCGGGCCTCCCGGGGGTGGGGCCTCTGCGCCCTCGCCCCGCCCCCGCGCCGCCCGTACCTGGCGCCCCGCCCCCTCGGGCCCGGCTGCCGGGCGAACCCAGTTCAAGCAGCCCCGCCGCCGGGAGCCGGGAACACGGAGCTCGGCGCTGGAGGGCCCGGGCCGGGGCGCGCGCGGGCCGGAGGCGGCCGGGCCAGCTGAAGCGCCGCCCGGGCGGGGGCCGGGGCCGAGCGTGCTCAGGATGGCGCAGCCGCGGCCCCCGGCGCCCCACGGCCGTCCGCGGAGGGGCTCGTTGCCCATTGGGGCCGGCTGGCAGGTGAGGATCCGAGCAAGGGTGTCCTAGCTGCGGGGTTCCCGGGGCTGGGTCTACAAGACTTTTATGGAGCCTGGCAGGCTCTGCCCGAGCCAGGGTGGGTGTACGAGGCTCCGTCATGGTGGGTGTGTTAGCTTTTGGGCTGACACCCGCCGCTGTGGTCACAGGACGCACCTCTGCCCCGGAGTCCCAGACCTCAGGGCTCTTTCTGCAGCTGCTCCTGTGGCGCTGTGTGTCTGGGCTACAGTGGTGCTCTGTGTGTGTGTGTGTTTATGTGTGTGTGGTTGTGTGCTTTCCATCCTTTGGGACCACTTTACCCCTTCCACTGCCCCCTTGGGGGGGGTCGGAATGTTAAGTGTAACTTGGGGGTAGCCCCATCTGGGCCACACCACTCACAGCCTTCGCCATGTGTGAGGTATCTGCGGCTCCTTCAAGGCTGTAGTGTGGGTGTTACTTGTTGCTGTGAGGACACTCCTGGTGACAGTGCCATGTGTCAGTGTTTATGTGATTGTAACTCTAGGTAAGACAGGCTGTTTGATTGTTCCTGGTCACATTTTGTCACCTTGAATGAGATGCCTTGGGGAACATTAATGTGCCCCTTATCAGTGTGACTTGGTGAGACTGTGCCTGTCTGAAGTTGAGTGGCTGACTCAGGCACAGATGCTAAAGTCGATGTTATACAGTGTGTTGGTTGACGGATGTGTTTGTCTACTTGGACTTCAGGTGTGTGTGGTTTCTGCTGTCATCGCCTGTGGAGGTATTGTGTGCGACATAAGTGACCGTGGGTCATGGTCTCCCGTGGACTCCTGTTGTGAATTTTACAGAATGGATCTTACCTCTGTGGGTGGACCTTAGAGGGTACATGGGCATGTTTGTGTTTTGTGACCATTGACAGGGCTGTGTGTGTGTATGTGAGAGAAAGATGATGGTTTTACTCAAGTGGGTGTGAGGGGGATGTGAGGTTCAGGCCTGTGCCCCTCATCCTTGGGAGTTAGCTACTCCCACAGTTGCTGGATGCTTCTTCCTTTTCTCAGAAGAGGGTGTGTGATAGTGACGGGCCAGGGAGGGCTTGGAGCTGGGAGTGGAGCTCTGTGACCTTTCCTGTGTCTGTCAATGCATGCGGTGTCTCTCGGTCTCAGGCAAGAGGGTAGTTTTGTGATGTTAGTGTAGCTTTGTGTACACACCTGCACAGGTGAGGGTTTGCATTCGTGTGTATGTCTCTCTGTACATGAATCTGTGTGCGAGTGGGTGGGCTTGTGTGTCACTCGGGACGCCAACATGTGTGTTTGTGGGTTAGCATAGAGCTCTGAGTATAAAAACCACTATGCATAGACCCAGTAGCACAGACCCCATTGTGTGTGTGCGGGGGTTTTCCTTGGTACCCAAAACATATGCATGGTGCAGTGAAACTGTTTAAATATTGGTGTACAGGCCTCTGTTTGAGCAGGAGGAGGGAGGGGGGGAGAGGAGAGAGTTTCCTGGTGCACAGTCCCATAGCACATGTGTCAGCTGGAGCCACCTAAGCAGAGAGAGCCTTGGAGTAACTGGGGGACACCATCCTGGAGGCTCTGGGGGCTTCCCAGGCCCAGCCCCCAGCCCAGCCAGCCAGCAGGGATGCCGCCTTCCAGGAAGGCTCATAGGGAGCTGGCGCTGGAGAGGCCAGTGCTGCCAAGTGCAGCTGGCAGATGCCAGATTAACTCTGCGTGTGCCCTGCCTGGCCTCAGGAGAGGCTGCTGGGGTGGTGAGAGGGTGCGGGTGGGCTCATGCACAGGTGTCAGGCCAGTGGGCATCGCAGTGTCCTTTTCTGCTGCTTCAGGGCAGGGTGGGCTAAGCAGTGGTCCATGGCCTGAGTCTCACCCTTTTCCAGGGGAAATGGGAAGAACCACAGGCCCTCTTGGGGTTCCTAGCTGGTCTCATCTCTGCAGCTGGGTCATGGAACTCCTGAGTGCCAATCTGCAATAAAGTGGGGAAGATCTGTCTCTTTCCAAGGGCAGCAGCCCTTCAGGGGAGAGGAGTGGATGGAGTGGGCTGGGCTCTGGGCTCCGCTTACTTGTCAGTGGCCCAGCTCTTCGAGTCTTCTGCACAGAGCCCCCCACCATGGTGCCCCACTCCACTCCCTCTTGGTGCTCTGTGCCTCAGTCATCAGCAGAATGAAGGCACCTGGATTGGGTGGAGGCTTCTCTGGGGCTTGGCAGGACCAGCTGGGCCACCCCTAGGACTGACCTTGCTCTCCTCCATCTCTGTTGCAGAACACAGATCTGTTTGAGATGATTGAAAAGATGCAGGTGAGGATGGCTCTATAGCCTTTCTGGGGAGCCACAGAGCCAGATGCAGATTGGGGACCCTGGTTTTATGTCTAGCCCTGCACGCCTGTGAGGACAGGCCAGGAGCCCTCAACAGACCATGCCAAGAGAAGATGGTGGCAGCTTGTTGTCTAGAGTCCTCTGTCTGGGGGTCAGGGTAGAGGATGGAGACTGGACCAGCGCCCCTCTCTGACCTGCGGGCCCATCTTGGCTCCCATCTCTATGTAGGTCCCCAATAGGGCAGGGCTCAGCTCCTCAGCCCACCCCACAGGAGGCCGCACAGGCTCTCCAGAGCTCCCAGGTAGAATGGGAGGAGGGGGCTGTGCTGCAAGTGGAGGAGTCATTAATGAGCCAGTGGCCCTAAAGTGCAGCCTGCCCCTGCCCCCAGCCCTGATTTGCTTTTCACCTGGTGTGCCTTGGGAGATGGGCAAGGGGGGTGGCCAGGGCTGGGAGTGGCTTGAACGAGCCTCAGGAGATCCCCTGCTCTCTCCTCCTGCCTCCTGTTTCTCTGCCTTTCTTCATCTTTCTGTCTCTGCCCCCCCCTTTCACATATCTGTTTAGCTGCTTGCTCCCCTGCCCCCATTCCCAGCAGCACGTGCGTTCCCACCCAGAGCCCCCAGCCCCTCCCTGAGCTGCCTCTATCAGCCCCAGTCACCACCAGGATGAGTCAGGCAGCACCCTGCCCTGGGGGTACTCCCACATCCACAGGGGCGCTGAGGGCTTTCCCCTTCCACTGGGACTGGGGGAGGTAAAGTCTGGGGGGAGGCAACAGTCAGCAGCAGGCATGGAAGGGGTGTAAAAAGGGGACAGGCATGACAGGGAGGGGTATGACCAGTGTTAATTCTCTTGCAGGGAAGCAGGATGGATGAACAGCGATGCTCCTTCCCACCACCCCTCAAAGTAGGTGGGCCTAGCGGTCTGCTTCCCAGCAGGCTCCCTCCCTGGGGCAGGGGAGGGTCTGGGAAGCCCTGGCAGCTGCCCATCAAAGCAGCCTGCCCAGGGGCCCAGGGAGTCCAGCCACTTTTCTGAAGTAGTCTTACTATGTGCCAGGGACGGGGTTGTGGGGACCGCAGTTCTGAGATGTGGAGAACTCCTCCCCTGCCAGAGGGGTGGGGCCTTCCTTCTAGCACCTCCCCTCCTGCCGCACGGCTGCAAACTCACCATGCCTCTCCAGGCTTCCCACCCCAAAGTCCTTATCTCTCCAAAGACAGCTGCATAAAATGTTTTCCTTGAAATCAGTTTTGATCAGCAGTTGCAGGCAGACTCAAACCCAGGCCCTAGGAGGCTTATGAGCTCTTGCTCTGTGAAGCTCCTTTCTGGGTGGGGTGAAGTAGCTGGGGAGGGGGGTCAGGTAACTGGCAGGAGGCTGGGGGGACCCCAGCAGGTGACGAGGGTCTCTTTTTGACTCTGAATTTTTTTGGCATGGTTCTTGGTCCCTTGGGACCCGCCCCCAAAGCCCTATAAAACCAGCCCTTCTAGGGAAGGTTCATGGGCAGCAAGCCTGATGCTTTGTTCAGGGCAGGCATCCACAGACCAGTAGTGTCAGTGCCACCTGGGAGCTCCTGAGAAATGTAATTCTCAGACCCCCCTCCCCCCCGCCCAGACCTCCGTACCAGAAGTTCTGAGGGGAGGGGCAGAATCTGTGTTTAATACCTCCTAGGCTGGCAGGGTTTCTTCTGGGGAGGCACTGACCTTCCTTTCCTCAGGCAGAGGGAACCCCAGCACTCAGTGAGCTAAGCCTATCTCAGCCTCCTGCCTGTAGGGTCATCATAGGCCAAGCCCCTCCCCTACCTTTGAGAGGGGGGGAGGAGGCTGCCCCCCATCTGTGCTCCCAGGTGGCTCCTAGGTGGCTGGCTGAACAGATAGCAGGTCTCAAGGAGCCTGGAAGATGTAAGGGCCAAGGACCCCTCCCCAGCTGTGCCCTGCTTATGTTTTGCAGACGGAGGAGGACTACATTCCCTACCCGAGTGTCCACGAGGTACCTGGCTAGCCCTGAGAGCCTGTCCCTACCCTCCCAGCAGGGCATCTGGATACCCTCTGGAGTCTGACCACAGGCCTTGCTGTGGGGGCTGGAGACTCAGTTTACAGACCTAAGACTTCGGAGCCTATTTGAACCCTTAAAACTTCTCAACCAAATGTTTCAGCCTCCTGGGCCAAGGTCATGCCCCCAGCTCTACGTGCTCCCAGGCCCCTATCTTAGAGACTGGGACACGGGGCTTGGCACCTGTCTGGTCTGGCTGAGGGAAAGGGCTGGAGCAGGTACCCCTGACAGAGTGGATCTGAGCCCTGGGGCCCACGTAGGCTCCAAGTTGTCCACTAGCACCCTTTAGCCATGACAAAAGTAGTCCCAGGTCTGGGTTGGGAGGGTGTCTTGGGGCCCCCAGTGGGGTGCAGTATGGAGTGGCTCTCAGCTGAGTCCCTCTTCAGGTCCTGGGGCGAGAAGGGCCCTTTCCTCTCATCCTGCTACCCCAGTTTGGGGGCTACTGGATTGAAGGCACCAACCATGAAATCACCAGCATTCCTGAGACAGAGCCCCTACAGTCGCCCACCACCAAGGTGAAGCTCGAGTGCAACCCTACAGCCCGAATCTACCGGAAGCACTTTCTTGGCAAGGTGGGTGGCTGCTGGTTGGGGTGGGTCACAGTCCAGTCCCTGGGAGGCTGGGCCTAGCGGGGAGGGGAGGATGCATGGTAAATTCATTTGGTCATTCAATAAACATTTATTGGAAAAGGCAGCATTATGACATAGTGGTTAACAGCAGGGTTAACCAGGGTTCAAATCCCGACTCTGTCACCTACTACCTAGGACATTGGGCAAGTTGCTTAACTTCTCTGTGCCTCAGTTTCCTCACCTGTACAAATGGTGGCAGTAATGATACCTCATGAGGTTGCTGTGAGGCTTAATGAACCAGTGCTTGCATAGTGTTTAGAATGCCATCTGGGACGAAGTAAGCACTCTGTCGGGGTTGGCAAATAGTGAATAGCAGCTATGTGCCTGGCCCTTTTTAGGCCAGGTATACAGCAGCCAACACAACAGACCCAGGCCCATCTCTCAGCAGCTTGGGGTAGGGGTTGGGAGGACACAGTAACATCATGGCTGGACCTGGGATTGATAAAACCCCTAGCCCCCACCTGCCCAGGGGCCCAGGGAGTCCAGCCACATAGTAAGCCAGTGGCCCAGGAGTGCAGCCTGTCCCCCTCCACCACCAGCCCTGATTTTCTTTTTGCATGGTGTGCCTTGGGAGATGGCCGGGGTGACCAGAGCTGGGAATGGCTTGAACAAGCCTTGGGAGATTCCCTGCTCTCTCCTCCTGCCTCCTGTTTCTCTGCCTTTCTTCATCTTTCCATCACTGTCCCCCTCTCTCTTCACACATCTGTGCAGGTGCCTGCCTCCCTGCCCTCACTCGCAGCAGCACGTGCATTACAACCTAGAGCCCCCAGCCCCTCCCTGAGCTGCCTCCATCAGCCCCAGTCACCACCAGGATGGGACCCAGAGCATGGACCCTGCCCAGTAACAACTTGTCAAAGTGTCACTTAAGGGTGTTGGCAAGAGTTCTTGGGTAAGGTTGTAGGAACTGGAGGGGAGGTCCCATGCTGGGACCTTGTGTGTGTCTGGTCCCATGCCAGATGGCACCTTCTTACACTCAAGATGGGGGAGAGCATCGTAGAGTCTGGAGCCTTAGTCTGCCTGGGAATCTTAGTTCTTCCGTTTATTGATGTCTTGACCTTGAGCAAGTTATTTAACAGGATTTCAATCCTGTTTTCTCATCTGTAAAAAATGGGGATAATAAAAGTACATGGAAAGCATATACAGAACCATGCCTAACACATAGTAAGTGCTCATTGTTAGCTGATGATCAGGATTATTATTATTTTTTGTTTGTTTTTGAGACAGAGTCTCACTATGTTGCCCTCAGTAGAGTGCACACAGCGTCACAGCTCACAGTAACCTCAAACTCCTGGGCTTAAGTGATTCTCTTGCTTCAGCCTCCCAAGTAGCTGGGACCACAGGCACCCGCCACAACACCTGGCTATTTTTTGTTGCAATTGTCATTGTTTAGCTGGCCCAGGCCAGGTTCGAACCTGCCAGCCTCGGTGTATGTGGCTAGCCCCATAACCACTGTGCTACGTACAGGTGCCAAGCCCAGGATTATTTTGTTTTTACGGAAGAGGAAACTAAAGCTCAGACAGGTAAAGTGACCTGGCCAAGGTTACATAGTTTCTTAGCCTGGAATTGAACCAGCTCTGGCTGGCTTTCCATTAAGATATGCTATGAGAGAGGCCATACTCTTAGGGGTGTGTGTGTGTGTGTGTGAATGTTGGGAGGAGGGGTGATTCCTTGGGGTTTTGGGAAAGACCTCATTCTGGGACCACGGCATTGGCCTGACCCTGGGAGATGCTGGTGTTAACCGGTGAGATTGGGGGACATTCATTATAATGGGAACTAAACCGGCATGCCCGGTTCAGGAGCCATTGCCTGGGAACAGACCCAGAACACAGCCTGGAATTCCACCTCCGGCTGAGCCCTGGGAAGAAACCTGTAACCTGCTGTCCAGAGGCTCTCAGCTGGGTCTGGCAGGTAGTTGGAATTTGGGGGGACTGTGTGGGCCTAGCATATAGTTGGCACTCAGAAAAGTTTGCTGAAGGAGTGATGAATGACACATGTAGGTGGCAGACCTTGAGCACAGCAGGATTTTAAGAGGTACCAGTTGGTACCTCAGAAGAGGCATGATGCCTGGAACCAAGCTAGCAGTTTCAGGGGGAGGAGCCCTAGGGTCTGCAGAGAGGCAGGGCTGTTCCCTGACTCCAGGTGGAGGGGATGGGGGAGCAGCCAAGTATTTGGGCACTGGGCCCTGATCTGGCAGGCAAGAAGGTTAGGGTGACTTTGGACATTGACTTCCTAGGACTCTTGAGTCTTCTCTCCTACTGTGTCCCTTAGGCTCCTTTGGGCCTTGGGGGGTCAAGGGAAACTCCCCACTCCATGGACTTCCCTACCAAGTGCCTGCCACTCCCTCTGTGTGGATGGTACCAGGCATTTGGTGGTTTCTCCCCTCTGTGCCCAGGCGGGACTGGGGGACTATGCCCCAGGGCCATTCCGGATGCCCCTGACCTGCAGGTTTACAGGACACATCCACGGGCCCCTGCCTCTTTCCCCGCCTGGCTGCTGAGCACAGATGTTCATGTTTAAACAGGATTTACTTCCAGGGTGATTCCTGGGGTGGGTGTGGCCCGGGAGCCAGCTCCACTCCCAGGGCTGGGGCTGGCGGGAGAGCCCAGGGCCAGGCCGGGGTGGTGTCTCCCTGTACTCCCAGCCCTTGGCTTTGGGACTTTCCCACCAAGAGGTGCTGGCTCTGGGCTCCTCTCCAGTGGTGCCATTCCTGCTGCAGCCACCCCTCATGCTCTTTGGGGTGTCCCTTTCCAACTCTGTGCCCTCTTCTCCAAGTGGAAACCTGCTCAGCCAGCCACCTTGTGTGTTATGAGATGTTTCACTTCCTGTTTCTCATGGGCCCTGGCTTCAGGGGCCACAGAGCCATAAGTTGTGCAATCAGCTAGTTGGCTTTTTCTTACTGAGCACCTGCTATGTGCCCTGCCTTGAGAAGGGCAAGGTCTGAAGACAGGTATGCAGGTACCTGTATGGTCCTGACTTTGATGGGGACCCAGAGAGCCGAGGGTACAACAGACATTCATTGATCACTGAGTCTGTGCCAGACACTTCATCTGTTTCAGTAATGGCTACCACCAAAGTCCTGGCCTTACTCTCATCGTGTCTTGAGCTGTCGGCCTCAAGCAGTCCTCTTGCCTCAGTCTCCCAAAGTGCTGGGATTACAGGCATGAGCCATTGCACCTGGCCTGCATTTTGCAAAGTAGGAAAGTGTGGCACAGGTTGGTGAAGTGACCTTCCCAGGCTGACCATCTGGTAAGGGACAGAGCTAGGATTTGAATGCAGGTCTGTCTGAGGTGGAGTCTGCTATTAGCCATGACACCTGCTGTTGGTAAAGGATCCCTCATCTGGGAATGAGTTGGCTTCTGGTCTGGTTTCTGGAAGACCCAAGCTCAGCCTCACCCACTCCCCCAACTCCTCCCTCCCAACACAGGAACATTTCAATTACTACTCACTGGACACTGCCCTCGGCCACCTTGTCTTCTCACTCAAGTATGATGTCATCGGAGACCAAGAACACCTCCGGCTGCTGCTCAGGTGAGGGCAGAGGGGAAGAGTCCTGAGAAGATTCTGCCTGGCAAAGAGGGCCAACATCTTATAATCGGAGAGCCTATCTCTTTTCACCCACTCTCCTAATCGAGACCCGGAGAGGGGCAGGGATTTGCTTAAGGTCACACAGCAAGTTAGTGCCCAAGCCAGGTCCTGGTGTTTATCATCACCTATGGTCCTCATAGCAAGGTTCTCTGGCCTTACTTCATGTGGAGGGCCGCGCATCCTCCTGTCCCACTGCCCAGCCCCTCACCATGTGACTTTCTGTTCTCAGGACCAAGTGCCGGACATACCATGATGTCATCCCCATCTCCTGCCTCACTGAGTTCCCCAACGTGGTCCAGATGGCAAAGGTGAGGCCTCCTGTGCTAACCCCATAGGTGGGCACCCAATCAGGCTTCAGTGGCAGCCCTGTCTCTGTGGTCCTGCGTCTCACATATTCCGACCATATCCAAGGCTACCACATGTTCTCCTGATTGCCTGCCCTCTGCCTGTGCATTTTTGCACTCCTTATAGCACCCTCAGATCCCAGGGGACCCCAGTTCTCTAAGCAACAGTGAGGCCCAGGAGACCCCATCCCTTCCTGCCTGGCCTCACACCCTACCTATCTCCCCCTGCAGCTGGTGTGTGAAGATGTCAACGTAGATCGGTTCTATCCTGTGCTCTACCCAAAGGTAAGGCTGGATCTGGGTCGTGCTCACTGAGGGTGGGTGGGTAACTGGATGGCTGATCATTTATTGGGTTCCTTTTGTATGCAGGGTATTTCCCCAAGTTCGCTTATTTAATCCTCAAAATAAGCCTGCGAAGTCCACAGTTTGCAAATAGGAATCACAGGAAGTTCTGTGCCTTACCCAAGGCTGCATTTAAACCAGGCTGTCTGCCTTGGAGGCAGGCCTACTCAGGTCTGGAAACTGTCAGTGCTGTGTGGGGACCCTCCTAAGAGTGACTTATACTTCAGTCCTCCCCTGGGATGGGTCTTTTCCACATGGCCTTGCTTTCTGGTCTCAGAGGTGACCTCAGAGAGAGAACAGTCCAGGCAGCCCTGTAAATGCTGCTTCATGGACAGCAACTACTCTCCCAGCTTGGGTGCTGGCTGCTGGGTTCCAGACACTGTGACAAGGTGGGAATTGGGGCTTCTATCTTCAACGAGCCAGGGGGGCTTCCTAAATGAAGAAAGGCATGTAATCCTAGTGGCCCTGACTGAATTCCAGAGCAGGGTAAGCTCCCTAGGGATGGAGTTGTCCAGGAAAGATGTCCTGAAGGAAGGGGCCTCAGTAGTCAGGCCTTGCCTCCTACTCACAGAAGAGGAACCTAAGGCCAAGATGAGGAGCAGAACTTGCTCAATGTCCCATGGCAAATTGGTGGGACTTGGCTTGCTCTAGAAGGATGAGGTAGGATTGTAAAGGAGCTAAGGAGTGACCTGACTATTACAGAGTGGAGTGGGGTGGACTTGGCCGTGGTCAAGGGCTCACAGGAAAACTCAGAAGCAATGAGCTTAAGTTTTGGGATCCTACAGACGCGGGGTCAGGCTCCAACCCCACATACACTCACGAGCCGTCTACTGTAGGCAAGTTGCTCAAGTTCTGTGAAACCACGGTTCGGAGGGGCCAGCTGGAGTGGCTCTCCCCGCCCCGGGCTGTTTTGAGAATTACCCAAGATGATGAGTACAGAGAGCCTGGCTCAAGGCTTGGCACGTGAGGGCAACTTGTAGCACTCTCTTTACCCCTCTATCCTGTCCTGCAGGCTTCCCGGCTCATCGTCACCTTTGACGAGCATGTTATCAGCAATAACTTCAAATTTGGAGTCATTTATCAGAAACTCGGGCAGGTGTGGTCCCCTCTTCCTCCTTGCTGCCCTAGCCCACTCAGCCCTGTATCCGGGACTGTCACCAGGAGAGGGCACCCACCAAGGGACTCAGGAACCCAGGGGCTGCCATGGGTCCTCCCTCTGGCCCTCTGTGGGTATGAGTGAGGACAGGAGGGCAGGGGATGCTCAGAAGCTCCCTTGCAATGATTGTGTGGCCCCTTTATGTGGTCCCCAGACCTCTGAGGAAGAACTCTTCAGCACTAATGAGGAAAGTCCTGCCTTCGTGGAGTTCCTCGAATTTCTTGGCCAGAAAGTCAAACTGCAGGACTTTAAGGGGTGAGTATAAGAGTAGGGTAAGCAGAGTGTAATCTGATCTATGCCCTTGGGCAGGGAGGGAGCCCCGTCCTGGCCCCTTGGAGGCCTGGCTGGGGCTGGAGACTGAGCCATGGCCTGGGGGGCCTGGGAGCAGGTTCCGAGGAGGCCTGGACGTGACCCATGGGCAGACGGGGACCGAATCTGTGTACTGCAACTTCCGCAACAAGGAGATCATGTTTCACGTGTCCACCAAGCTGCCCTACACAGAAGGGGACGCCCAGCAGGTAGCCTGGGCACCCACCCACCTGCTTCCCACCTCTGCCTGTTTTTCCCCATCTACCTGTGTGCTCAGTGTCCATCACACTGGGCTCAGTGATGGGCCCGGGATACAGAGATGAAAATGATCCCATCCCCCCACTTCTGGGCTCTAGTTGGGGCAGGGAGATAGGCTGCTGCAATGCTAGGAAAACCTCAGTTTCTACATCTGGGACATTGGAATAATAATAGCATTTACCCCATAGCTGAGCATGGTGGATATACCCAGAGTGACTAGGACAGTACTTGGTACATTGAAAGAACTCTCTAGATGTGAATTGGTGCTTTTAGGGATGTGAAGAGCATCATGGGGACATGTGGGGATACTGAGTCTTGGCAGAGGTGGCAGTCAGGAAAAGATTTCAAGATAAAGGGACTTTTAGACCGTGAAAGAGATGGGAGGAGGAGGAGGACAGTTCCAGGTGGAGAGAACTGCTTCTGCAAAGGCCCAGAGTCAGGAAAGTTCAGGACACGTTCCAGGAACTAAACTCAGAAACTTGCCACCTCATCCTGAGCTTCCTATAGGGTGGTCTGCCTTACCCCATGTCCTCAGCCCAGGGAGTTAAAAGGGTAATGTGAGAAAATTTAAGCACTAATTCCTTATTTTTAGTGTCATTTTATTTTAATAAGAGCCTCTGTTCATTTTAGCAATACGAATGTATACCAAGTAGACCTTGTTTGTTCAGTGAGGGGCCGTTTGGGGGGCATTTAGATAGGAGAAGGGCTAAGAGGTAGGGCTGGGGGCCAGAAGACTGGGCTTGAGTCCACTAGCTCATTGTAGAACCTTACAGGTCCCTTCTCTCTTGGCCTCGTTTCCTCATCTATCACAGGATTCTAAGAAAACAAATAATTTTACATCTTTTTAGCACTTTTGGGCAGGGCAGCAAATCCTTAGACATGTCCTCTGTCTACCCTAAACCCTCCCAAACCCATGTGGGCACCCCCTTCCCAGTGAGCCCCTCTCTGGCCAGACCGTGAGGGCCGTGGTGGCTCTGTGCTCAGTTGCAGCGGAAGCGGCACATCGGGAATGACATAGTAGCTGTGGTCTTCCAGGATGAGAACACGCCCTTCGTGCCCGACATGATTGCATCCAACTTCCTGCATGCTTATGTGGTGGTGCAGGCCGAGGGTGGGGGTCCTGATGGCCCCCTCTACAAGGTGGGTGATCTAGGAGCCTCCCAGGGCATCCACACAGCCCTGGCCACAGCTCTGCCCTCACTGAGGTGCCTTTCTCAGCTTCAGGGGACTGTGGAGGGCTCTGATGTTGGGGGATTCCCATGACACCCTCTGTGCTCCCAAAGCTCATCCCCTCAAAAAGGCTGGTTACCCTTCTCCGCTTCGAAGCCTCCTTTCGCCTCCTCAGCCTTCATCCTCCCCTCCTCACTGCTCAAACTCAGGGCAAAGGATGAAGCAGCAGAAATCCACGGAGACTCCCCACAAGGGGCAGGGCAGGGAGGTGGATTAGCGGTTTCTGCTGGTATGGGCAGAACAGGCCATGGCCTTCATAGGGACTGACAGCTGCCTTCCCCTCCAGGTGTCTGTCACAGCAAGAGATGACGTGCCCTTCTTTGGGCCTCCCCTCCCGGACCCTGCCGTGTTCAGGAAGGTAAGAGGCAGCCCCCAAACCCTGGTCATGGGCAGAGTCGGACTAAATGGGTGGGGCCCGAGGGGGTACACACATTCTACCTTCCAAGGTCCTGAGGCCTGACTGCATGTCAGAATAGCTGGGCCCCCTTACAACTGTGCACCTGGGGCCTGGCTTTTCTGTTCACTTAAAAAAATGTGGCTTTTTTTTTTTTAAAACAAGGCTGCAGGGTAAACTACATTGTTGTTTTACATTTTCTATAGCAGACTAGCCTTTCCTCTTTCTATGCTGTTTTTGATGGTTCCAGTCTTCTTTTTCTCTAAAATGTCTGGGGAGGAGGGCACACATCTCTCACCTCTCAGAAGCCACACTTCAAGCCTTGGCTTCAGCCCGGTACATAGCACATTCTGCTGCCCCAGACAGAGGCAGTAGGAGACCCCCACCTGGACCCTACCATCTGTGGGGGATGGATGGCCATGAAGGCCACAGGGCCCTGGGGAGCTGAGCCCAGGGAGATGCTCTTCTGGGAGTGAAGAGGGTGACCCCCAGGCCACAGCAGAGCCTGGCTCAGGACTGCTAGCCCCTGACCCATTGGGGGTTTGCCCCTTGTTTCTGTATTCATCTGATCCCCCTTTCTCCTTTTCTCCACACTGGGGGTTCCCAGGGGCCTGAGTTCCAGGAATTTTTGCTGACAAAACTGATCAATGCTGAGTATGCATGCTACAAGGCAGAGAAGTTTGCCAAACTGGAGGTAGGGTGGGCCCTTAGCCATGGGAGGGCTATCTGGGGGAGGATGGTTTTGTGGATGAGAAGGGCTTGTGTCAGGAAGAGGGAGTCAGGACATTGCAAGGGTAGTGAGGAATGCCCAGGAGGGGCTCAGAGGTGGGCAGGCTGCCAGAGGATACCCTGGGGAGGAGGGGGATGGGAGGTGAGAATGTGAACCCACATCTGGAAGGAGCCGTGAGGGAACCCTTGACCTGCTCTGGTCTGAGCAAAGGTGGTGCAAGGGCCCTCCCTGCTCCCTGCTTACTCAGAGCAGGTGGCCCTCACTCAGTAGGCGGCCGGATTTGAATTGTGGGGGCTGCTCACTGGGGCCGCCCCTGACTACCTGGCTTGGCCCACAGGAGCGGACACGAGCTGCCCTCCTGGAGACGCTCTATGAGGAGCTGCACATCCACAGCCAGTCCATGATGGGGCTGGGCGGCGACGAGGACAAGATGGAGAATGGTGGTGGTGGGGGTGGCTTTTTCGAGTCTTTCAAGGTGAAGGGCCCCAGGTTTACCTGGTGGGAGAAGGGCTGTGGCTCTGGTGGAGCCTGGGGCTACTTTACACAGCGCAGGGGTGTGGCTAGAATTGGCTTGTGCGGGAGGCGGGGCTGGGGTGGAGCTAAGGGACAAGGGGGTGAGGTGGGGGGATATGGCTAGAGTCTGCTCGTGTGGGTGGGGCTATTGGTCGGCTCAGGGGTGTGGCTAGAGTAGGTTTACGTGGGAGGGGGCTGGGGGCATGGCTTGGGGTGAATTTAGGCTTCAGGATGTGCTTAGACTTGGGGATGTCACCTGGGCCTTGGGTAGAATTTGGGGCTGGGAGTAGAGTGTAAGGAAGGGCTGCGGCTTGGGGAGGAGTTAGTGGTTGGAGGTGGAGCCTAAGCTTGGAAATTTACCTGGGAATTCTGCTGCTGGTACAATGGGTAGTGGCTCCCTGGTTGGCAGGCAGATAAGAGAAGAGGAGGCCTCTGTCTTGACTGAGGGAAAGAAATAGAGGTTTCAGAAGGGGTATGTGAACTGAGTGACCACTGGAGAGGGACCAGGCCTGTGATCTACCCTGACTGTTCCTGGTTTAGCTTAGCCTTAAGATCACAGACTCTGGGTTCAAATCCCAGCTCTGCCACTGACCATCCTGAGCACTCTCTGAGCCTCAGTGTCTTTATCTGTTGAGTAGGATAATGGAAGTTTACCTCATACAGTTATCTCTGTTTGTGAAGCAGTTAGTTTAGTGCAATACAAGTAAAAAAGCAAAGTGTAAAACCCTGCCACCCATTGTCCAGGTAAGAAGAGGAGGAAGGGGACTTACTCTTTCTCCTTGCACAGGGCCTGGACTCACTCAGGCTGCAAGGCCCTGCACAGAAGCTTCCTTACCATCATCTCTTCCACCCAGCCAGGGCAGGTTACAGAGCTAGAGCTATGGGTTTGCACAGGGGCATTAGCCCAACTGCCCATGCCTGTGCTGGGACCATGGAACTAACCTTAGTTAGACTGTCTTTGAGAAAGAAGTTTGGAGAGAGCCCTGCCCCTGGGGACAGGGCGCAGGTGGGGTCAACACAGGTCAGAGGTATCCTCTTTGAGGTCCCACATCTATTAAGTACTGGATGGTGGACGTCAAATGATTTCTCCAAGGCAGCAGAGTCCACGGTTAAGGCCATGGGAGTTGTCATATGGGATCCAGGCTCACCCTGCCTCAGTTTTATCATGTGTGAAATGGGTATGATGCTGTTCTCCACCTTGTAGGACAGATTGAATGACAGAATGCTCGCAAAGCACTTGGCCCCATAACAAGCATTTGGTATAGATTCGTCTGAAAAAAGCAAGGAAGGAAGAAAAGGAGGGAAGAAAGCCCTAAGAGGCCCTTAACAGGAAAGAGATTTAGGTTTCTGGAGGGCTCTCTGTGCCTACTTTGGCTCATGACCCAAATGCAGTCCTTGTAACAACCACATGAGAAGGAGACTCGGGGTATAGCAGCCTGTATTGCTCAGAGAGGTGAAGTGCCTTGCCCAAGGCCACCCAGCAAGTTAGTAGCAAAGCCAAGCCCCAAATACTCTTAGTCACCATGTGTACCTGCCTGTAGGAACTGAGGCCATATGAGGGGGACTTCCTGGGGTCACCTAGAATGGCATTGGTGGGGAAGGGACCAGATGCCTGAGCTCCTGGGTTTCCCCAAGAGGGTGGGGCCTTATGAATCCTGTGCTTCTTTTCCCCCACTCTCCCCTTCACAGCGGGTCATCCGGAGCCGCAGCCAGTCCATGGATGCCATGGGGCTGAGCAATAAGAAGCCCAGCACTGTGTCCACCAGTCACAGTGGGAGCTTTGCACCCAACAACCCCGACCTGGCCAAGGCCGCTGGAATAGTGAGTGCCTTCTTTGTACAGTCCCCTGCCCATCCCCCAAGGGCCCTCAGCTCTCCCCTGCCTCCTGAGGCCTGGCCCACCTCTCTCTGTTGCCCTGCTGTCCATGGCCCATCCTGGGGTCTGGGCTCAGTCTAGCCATTGCACTCCATGGGGGCATGCTAGGGTACCGAGAGACTACAGCCTCCTCTGTAGCTCCTTGGCCCTCTCCTCCTTCTAGCCCCTATGTTTTGGGGTGCGACTTTCTGCAGGACACCTCTGGGGCAGCCTCTATGTCACATTCCTTATTGACAACGTCCTATCCGTTGTGTGCTGAGACCTGGGCTGCTGTGTGGGCACCTACCGTCAAGCTTTGAGTTTCTGGGAAGAGCTGCTGTGTGTCAGACTGTGGGTACCACCTGTATGTCAGAACCCGGGCTGCTGTGTGGGTGTGCACTCTGTGAGATCTACTGTGGGCCTGGCCCTGAGATCCTGTGAGCACCTACTGTGTGTCAGAACCTGGGCTGCTGTGTGGGTGTGCACTCTGTGAGATCTACTGTGGGCCTGGCCCTGAGTTCCTGTGAGCACCTACTGTGTGTCAGGTCCTGGGCTGCTGTGTGGACATCAACTTTGTATGCACCTACTATGTGCTGCGCCCTGGGCTGCTATGTGAGAACCTACTGTGTGTCAGGAAAAGGACTGCTGTACGAGCACACAGTGTGTGCTAAGCCCCGTATATCAGCGAACACCTACTGTGTATCAGGAAGTGAGCTGCTGTGTGGACACTTCCTTGTGAGCACCTCCTACTGTGTGTCTGCGGCAGCTGGGATCTCTGTGGTTGTGGCTGCCTATTGTGTGTCTGGAATCGGGCTGCTGTGTGAACACCTCCCCTGTGATCACTGGCTATCTTCTAGGCTCTGGGATTCTGCTGCTCACACTTGGGGAGTGCTGGGCACACAGATGAATAATAGCTGCTGTCCACCGCCTTGTGGCCACCCCAGGACACTGCAGTCACCGCTCTGCTCCTCCTCCTTCCATTCATGGCATCCATTCACCCATTCATTCATCCATCCATCCTTTACTGTCTATTGCATGCCAATCTCTGTGCTCAGTGCTATGAGGCTGTGTCACATGGCAGGAGGGAACCCTCACCCGTGCCCCGTGGTCTGGCCTGGCCAGAGGAGCAAGGTGGGGCTTCTACTGTCCCCAAGTCCAATTGGCAGTCACCAAGCCCAGTATCATCAGAGGAGCAGGCCCAACTTCCCCCCAACCCAGATTTACCAACCACTCCCTTCCTCCCCACTGGAGTGACCCAGCCTCTTGTGGGTGGCCGCAGAGGGGCCCCGGGGACAGGGCCAGGCCAGCAGCACCCACCATGGCAGTAACCAGACCCATTTCTGTTTTTGTTTTTGCACAACTCTCCCTATCTCCATGTTGCCTCTTTTTTCCCCCAACTCTCTGCTCTTCCCTTGTTTTTTCTTCCCTTCCTCCCATCCCTTTCTTCCTTGCCCTCTCTTCTTCCCTCTGGCACCTGGTTTCCTCTCCTACCATCCTTTTGCTCCCTGTCCTCTCCTTCCCGCTGTTCTCACTCCTGCATTTTTCTTTTTGCCTCCCTTTATTCCCGTCTGTCTCTGACCCTCACCTGGGCCCGTCTCTGCGTCTTATTTCTGCCTGTCTCTGGATTTCCCTCTCTGCCCACCTGGTGTGCTCTTGCCCACTCGCTCTTTCACATGTCCCTGTCTTGTGTGGCTGTTTGTCCATCTCGCTCCCCGTCCACTCTGCCCTCTGTCTCTCTGCGTTTCTCTTTCTCTTCCCCACCTCTGTCCCTCTCTGCTTCCTAACTCTACACCATTCTCTTTCTTTTTTCCCTCTATCGTCCACCTGTTCTGTCTCACCTCTCTGTGTGTCTGTCTGTCTCTCTTGCTCTTTCTTTCTCTGCCCCGCCCTCTGCTGCTTGCCAGTCATTGCTTATTCCTGGGAAAAGTGCGAGTAGATTCGGACGCCGGGGCAGTGCCATAGGCATAGGAACGGTGGAAGAGGTTGTCGTCCGTGGGGCCACCAGCTCTGGAGGCTGCCTGCACGCGCTGTTCTCTGCTCGCTCTCAGGACGGAGGCCATATTGGGGACGTTACCCACCCCCTTCCCCGGAACAGGCCCAGGGGCGTGCGGGATGGAGTGGCAGAAGCTCCCGTAGCACCCAGCACCTGCTTTGGGGACTGGGACCTGTGCCACAGCCAGTGTCCTGGCACTGGCCCTGGCCCTGGCCCAGCCCCAGCCTCTGGGACCCTGGCCCAGTTCCCACCAGGATCCAGTACCCAAAGACCCTATGCCCAGCTGCACGTCCCCCAATATCGCCAGTTTGCATGGAGCGCCATCCCTGTCCCCTGCCCTGACTTCCCCGTAGGCAATCCTGCCCTTCCTTACCTTCTTGGGACCCACCTTCCTGCCTCCCCAGAGAAGCTGGGGGCGTGCTTCTGGCGCCTGGGGCATCCCACCACAGTGTGTATGGAAACGAGGGGGATTTTTCAGCTGCCGGGCCAGAGCTGCCCCCAGTCAATGTGGAGGTTCTGGGGAGGGGCAGGCCTGGCACGGGGCAGGGGCTTGAGTTGCTTCACCACCCTCTCACCACCCACCCTCAGGCTATAGGTCCCGTGAAACCCCAGGGTGGGGGCCTCCATTCTGAGGACTCGGCCTTTACCTAGCCCAGCCCAGAGTGGCTGCCCCAGCCCCCTCAGGCCCTGCCTTTCTCCTGGGCCTGGATCCTGGGGTCAGACCTGCCCTGTGATCTCTCTGGGTGGGGTCTGTCTCTGGAGATGGACATTTTCTCTTGTTCTTTCTTGCTGGTCACCTCTGCTTCAGGGCCTGGGGCAGCAGGGTCCCCAAGAAGGGTGTGGGGGGCATAGGGCTCCCAGGGCACATAGTACTGAGTTGGGGCCTCTCCCTACAGTCACTAATTGTCCCCGGAAAGAGCCCCACAAGGAAGAAGTCCGGCCCATTCGGCTCCCGCCGCAGCAGCGCCATTGGCATTGAGAACATTCAGGAGGTGCAGGAGAAGAGGTGAGTGGAGTGGGGTGGGAGAGACAGCACCCTGCTGCCCTCCAGCCCCTTCCCTGACCCCTGCCCATCCTCTGCCTCTGTCTGCCACAGTGAAAGCAGTGTTGCCAAAACCCTGCTGCGTGTCAGGCACCAGGGCCAGCACTCAGCTAAGGAAAAGCTCTTTTCCAGTTCCATTGGCTCCCTGGGGTTCTGCACCTTATAGATCAAGAAGCTATAGGTCACAGGGGTCAGAGGCTTGCCCGGGTCACAGGGCTGGTGTGATTTGAGGCAGAACTTGGACTTGAGCCCTGGTCTGTTCAGAGCCAGCACCTGTACTCCTCCCACTGCCCCAGCATCTGTAGGAAGGTCCAGTGCTGGTATCTAGGCAGGCTGCAGAGTGGGCTGGGGGGTAGTGCAGGTGTGTGGTGTGTGGGCAGCAGGGCTGCCCCTGGAGAGCAGAGGATAGTTCCTGGGTGCAAATTCTGTCACCACCTTTCTGGAGCTGTGTGACTTTGGGCAAGCCATTATACTTCTCTGAGCCTCACTGTCCCAATCTGAATAGGGAAAATAACACAGCTGACAACATGGGGCTGCCTCAAGGACTCTGTGAAGCAGGGTCCGGTGCCCTGGAAGTGCTCAGGAAGCAGACTGGGCACTGTCGGCACGCTAGGGTCCTGGGTTTCAGTCTTGGCACCACCATGTCCTAGCTGTGCATCCCTGAGCAGGTTCCTTATCACAACCAGCGGGGAACCTGGTCTATTGCATACAGCTCCATCAGAGCCTGCCACCGTCATTGGCCAGGCAAGCCAGGGTGCCTGCAGGACTGCTCTGGGGTTGGCCTCTGAGGATACATGTGTGGATTCGAGGCAGGGGGTGCCATAACCTCCCCACATGGGCCTCATTCTACCCCGATGCCCCCGTGTTCCCTGCAGGGAGAGCCCTCCGGCTGGCCAGAAGACCCCAGACAGCGGGCACGTCTCACAGGAGCCCAAATCAGAAAACTCATCCACTCAGAGCTCCCCGGAGATGCCCACGACCAAAAACAGGTTGGGGTTTGGGCCACACAGGGCTCAGGGTCTTGGGAATGGTAGACTTATCCTTTCCATACCCTCGGCCCAGAGATGCCCAGGAGCCTTGCTGCCGCCTCCTCAAGGTGTCAGGGAGGCCTGGGCACTCTCGGTCCTTCCTTGACCCACGCCCACTGAGCGCTTTATGTTTGCCGGGCCCCAGGCCACACTCTGGGATACAGCAGGGCACTGTGCCCTGCTGGTCCCTGCCGCACAGCTGCAGGTCCAGTGTAACAACTTTATGAGCCATTTCCGGATTGTGATAATTGGAGGAAACCAAAGCTGGGGACAGGGCATCAATGAAGGCCTGGGGGTGGTGACGTTTTAGATGAGCCTTCAGGAAAGACATCTCTAAGGGGGGGTAACAGGTGAATTGACAGGCATGGTAGAGAGAAGGAGCACAGCAAGTCCAAAAGCCCTGAGGTAGACTTGAGGGATTGAAAGAAGGGTGGTGTGCAGTTGGAGCCGAGTGAGTGAGGCCAGACCTTGTGACACCGTGCTGGGTGATGGTGCGAGCGAGGTCAGGAGCTGAGCAAGCACTAGCTGACGGGTTTGGAGGCTGTATAAGAGCTTTGAATTTTATACTAAGTGTGACAATGAGCTCTCAGAAGATTTTAATTAAGAGAGCGACGCTTTCAAAAGCTTACTGTGGTTGCTTTGTGGAGGAGGAGCTGGAGGCAGGGCAGGCACGGAGCTGGGGACACCTTGGTGTTGCTGGACTCTGCTGCAGAGGCAGGCAGTTGAATGGAGTCAGAAAAGGGGGACAGGGAGGCACAAGGCCTGCAGGACCCTGAGTAGGAGGGTCATGCCCACCTTAGGAGGAGGATTCTGGGAGGGCCTCCTGGAACTGGGGTCCTTGGCTGATTTTCAAAAGATTAATTTGTTTTTTGGGATCCGAGAGAAGGGCTAAGACTCCAGGCAGGAGACATCAAGGCCCTGAGCATGGAAAGACTGAGTGAGGTGAGAGAGGAGACTGTGGTGTTGCCTGGACTCGCGGCCCTGGTCTCACACCTGTGGCTGAGTGCCCTGGGCTGTGTGCCTACCGCCGGTGCCTCTGTGTCTCCTCACCTGAGGGATGGTGGGTCTAATCATGATAGTGATGAGGTAGCTCAGGTGAAGGCACTCGGAACAGCACCGGGCACAGAGTAAACAGTAAATGCACACTCAGTGATACCAGTATTGTTAACCATTACTGTTACTGAACAGTAAGCCAAAGGAATTCAGCTGTCTCTGGGACAGTGGGGAGCCATGAGAGGGTTTAGAGCAGGGAAGGAGCAGGGTCAGACCATGTGTTAGGAAGGACAGTGGGGCTGGGGGGAGGCTGCATAGGAGTCTGGGGAGGCCCAGAGGCCTAAGGAACTGGAATTGGGGTCATAGAGGTGCTCGGTTGGCTACAGGCCAGGGGGTGGGCAAGGGAGTGAGGGCTTGGCCCAGGGGATGCTCAGGGTGGGCGCAGGCTAATGGGGCACTGTGTGTGGCAGAGTGGAGACAGCAGCCCAGAGAGCAGAAGCGCTGAAGGACTTCTCCCGCTCCTCATCCAGTGCCAGCAGCTTCGCCAGCGTGGTGGAGGAGACAGAGGGCGTGGATGGGGAGGACACAGGCCTGGTGAGGGGCCCAGGGGATCAAGTGCTCCACAGAAGCCTGAAGGGGACTCTTTGGTCTCCAGAGATGGTCTGGGTAGAAATGTGAGCCTGCGTGTGGCTGAGATGTGATCAGGGGACCCAGCCCCCAAAGCAGTACAGACTAATGCTCCTTTCCAGTGCTCTCCACAGGAAGCTGGGTCCCTAGGATTGTTGGAGATTTGGCCACTCCCCGTCTCCTCTCTCACCACTTGAGACATTCTGTGCTCCTTTGCAGTCAGATTTCCTGGGCCTAGTCCACCTCTGGGGCTTTGCACAGGCCATGGAACACTCTTCCTGCTTCTTCCTTCCCTCCTTGCCAGGCTGACTCCTACTAATCCTCCTCAACTCAGTCTCACACACCTCTGAAAGTCGCCTTTGATTTTCCCATCCCAGGGTAGGTTAGGAACCACCCTTTATGCTCTCACGGTGCCTTAGTGCCTTAGCACTCCTTCATTTAGCAACCTTTAGTGGGCACCATTCCTTGCCAGGCCCCGCTTGGCTCAGGGTCTGTGATTATAATGGTCTTCTCTTAGCCTGTCTTGCCTCCAAAGGCAGGGACTAAGCCTGATTTATCTCAGTAGCTCAGACCCAAACAATATCAGTGAATGTTTGTTGAGTGAATGAGTGGGAGGGGATGGTGTGTACCTGGGCCTGAGCCTGCCCCCACTCTGACCTCCTGTGGTCTCCCTGGTCCATCCTTCTTGCAGGGGCTGAGAGTAGGGGCTTGTGGAATGCAGTGTGTGGGCTGGGGGCAGCAGGTGCCATGGGCTGAGCTCTCCCCACCTCCCCATCCCTAGGAGAGCGTCTCGTCCTCAGGAACACCCCATAAGCGGGACTCCTTCATCTATAGCACATGGCTGGAGGACAGTGTCAGCACCACGAGTGGGGGCAGCTCCCCAGGTACCAGGCCAGGGCAGCTTCCCCACCACAAGGGCTGCTCCTGGGGCAGGAAAGGGACAGGGCTGGGCACAAACAGTGGGACCACACGGTGGGTATGTGATGTGACTGTCCCTGACGGGGGTGGGGGACAGTGAGCAGGTCCAGCCTAGGGTGGTGGGACATATTGTAGGGCTAGTGGTCTCTGGAAGGGTCTCGGAGGATAATGGGAGTGGCAAGGAAGGGAGTTAAGACTGGGGCTTCCTGAGGGGGGACTTGGCAGGGTTAGGGAGCACTGGTGCCAACTGTCCACCCATGCCCCCGTCTCCCTGGTGCTTCCCTGTGGCCAGTGAGGTGGCTCCCTCCTGCCCCCCTCCCCAGGCCCCTCTCGGTCACCCCACCCAGACGCCGGCAAGTCGGGGGACCCTGCGTGTCCCGAGATCAAGATCCAGCTGGAAGCGTCTGAGCAGCACATGCCCCAGCTGGTACGTGTCACCACCTGGGGGCTGGCCTGGGAGGCCCCCCCATGGGAGGAGAGACAGGGATAGAGGCTGGACCAGGAGGGGGTGCTCGTCCAGTCTGGGCACAGCTGATGACTTCTCACCTGTGTCTCCTGGCCCACGTCTCCATGTGTCCCGACACCTACCTCACCGCCATGGTCTGTCTTTGCAGGGCTGTTAGCCAGGCTGCCCCCCCTGAAGGTGACACTGAGCAGGTCAGACCCAGCCCCTTAGCTCATGTGGTGGGAGAGGTGGGACTGGGTGGGGGTTGGGCTGACTCCTCCCTGTCCCTCTGTCCCCTCTCTGGGATGAGAGTTCTGTGCCTGGGTTTGAGTCTTGTGCCATTTAGTTGCTAGATGATTTGGGCAGGTCACGGCCACTGTCTAGGCAATGAGGGTAGTAAATGCTGCATGACCTCTGCCCATGAGTCAGTGGAAGAGTTTGGTGGGAGCCGGGTGGTATTGGGAATCATACCAGATGAGCCTCAGTGTTCACTTCTGTAAAGCAGGGGCATTGCCACCTCTCCCCAGGGTTTGGTGCTTGCTGACTAGGGAGAGGTTTAGGGGGTTCCCAGTGGGATGGAAAGACCCAGAGCCTGGAGCTCCAAGAATGGGCCCCTCCCTCCCAGGTTTCTGCCACCCTGCATCATGGTGTCTGTCTCCTGTTACTCTGCAGATGAGGCCACAGAAGCATAAGGTGAAGATGCTGTGTCAAGTCCAGGCAGACGGGACTTCTGCCCCTAAGGCCAACACCAACCCACAGGCTGCCCCCTGCCTCCCAGACCTCCCCTTGGCCCACCTATCTGGGCTGTCTCTGCAGGGCAGAGCCATCCAGACCTGAGATTGGGGAAGCTGCTGGCATCATCCCCACCCATCAGGCTGGGGGGCTGTGCTGGGGCAGGATTGGTCAGTTGCAGTAGGCCTGCAGGCCTAGCTTTCCCCCACCCTGGTCCTTCATGACCCCTGAGTGTCCTTCTGGACTCAGGGAACAGGGTGGGAGAAAGGAATTGAGAAAGCTCAGTGCACAGAGCCTGCCACAGCAGCAGGCGTGAGCACTGGGCTGGGAGTCTTGAGTGTCCTGGCTTCTGATTTGGATTCTACTGTGTGACTCTGAGCAAGTCACTCTGCCTCTCTGGACACCTCTGCTACAAATGGACAAGAATATTTCAGAGGTCACTGGAGACTGTGATTCCATGCCCCTGTCCCGGAAGAGGGGATTATCCTTCCAGGGACCTCCCATCACCCTGCCCTGCTTCTTGAGGTCCCTGGGGCCCTAGGTGGGCTGAGGGGGCACAGGGAGCTGGCTATACCCAGTGCTCCTCAAGCTCTACCACAGATCTGCCAATGCCCTGTCTACTGCCTACATGTGGCAGACAAGTGACCCCTCACTGGGGAATAGGGACCTACCTGGCTCCTTGGCCAGCACCCAGCTCAACCCTTGTCACCCCATGCTCCTGGGCACTCCAGGCTGAGAGTCTCAGCTGGCCTAGAGTCACAGGCCTAGCCTCCTTCCCCACCAGTGACATGGAGAGGGAAGCCAGGCATGGCTGCTGGGAGTCCCTGTCCTTGTGTGTATCTGTCCACACTTTTTAGGCGCCACGCCAAAGGCCAACCTCCCGGCTCTAACACCTGTTTTGGAAGCCCCCGTGGCCATGTGTATGTCGGTAACAGTTGTACAAAATAAATTCTATTTATCACTATTGTACTGAGAGTTAGGCCTGGCTTTGTGTGAACCCTGCCCAGATTGACCCCACACAGGTGCCTAGTGGTGCTAAGGTGGCAGGGGACAAGCCTGTCCCCATCAGAATTCCGAGAGCAAGCTCTATGACCACTGCCCATGGCATGGTCCACCCCATTCTCCTTCCCCGGGGGGGTGGGGCAACATGACTGTGGAGTCAAAAAGAGCTAGATCTGAGTCCCAGCACTCTCTTAGTAGCTGGGTAGTGCTGAGAAACTTACTGGCTTCTCTCAGCCTCAGTTTTCACTTCTGTAAAGTAGGAAGAGTTTTTTATGAAGGTGCAGCGAGCTGGTACCTATCAAAGACCTAGCATACAGTAGGTGCTCACTTAATGATCCTTTTCTTCTCTTCTTGGGCATATTCAGCGAATCCTCTTATATGGCCACCAGGGGGTGCCAAGGGATCACTTACCAGGCCCGATGGGGGCGGGGAAGATGAAATGAGTCTGGCGAGCCAGAGGAGCTCACCATGCAGGACAGTAAAGGGCAGGGGAGATGGGTAGGAACAGGGCCTGGGGGAGGGAAGTGTGGGGAAGAGTCCCTGGAGCAGCTGCCAGCCTGCTCCCAGTTTATGGGGAGGCCTAGGGAGAATGCCTCAGGGAGGGATTTGCACATGCAGAGGTGTGGGGGCAGAGCACTCCTGCAACCCTGGAAGGTGGCAAACAGTACTGAACAGCAGGAAGGTGACAATGGAGGGGACAGGGAGACAGAGAGGAGGCCAGAGATGCTGGCCCTGGGGCCTTATGCCAGGGCAGTGGGGATCCATAGGTGGAAGGGTGGTTGCTGGTAGGGATGGTGTCAGTGGAGGGAGGAGAGGGTCAGAGGGCCTTTGGGGGACAGAGGCTGGCCAGGAGGACATTGGGAAGGCCTAGGTGTTGGGAGGCACGTGTGAGTGAATGAGGGCCTGATAGGCTATGGGGCTGCAGGAGTAGTCCCAAGGCTCCATTTGCAGCCTGGGTGTCAGGGGAGTGAGAAGCTCTCTTCTAGGTTGGGACCTCACAGGGGGAGCAAATTTGGGGGGTGGGTTGGAGGACATTGGGCTTGGGTGCAGGCACCAGCTTGGTCCCTAGTGGGCTTAGCCATGGTCCTGACAGCAGTGCCCCAACCAGCCCCCACTCCCTTCCCAGGATGATGCTGAGGGCACTGTGGGGTCTATGCCGTGCTTTTCCTGACAGGGCAGGTCTATGATCCTCACATGGAGGCTGCGCTACATACCCAAACCCTGGCCCCACCCACTGGGGTTTGGCTCTAGGCTGCCTGGGCTCAGTGGGTCCCCTGCTCAACCCTCCAGACCCTGTAGTCCTCTCTCTTCCTATGCCACTTCTGGAAGGCTAGCGGCCACCATTCAGCACCAAGGTTAAGAGCTTCATTGGAGTCAGCTCTGAGTTGTTCACCTCTTGGCCCTGTGACCTTGTCCACGTCATTTTGGCTCTCTGGGCCTCAGTTTCCCCATCTGTGCAGTACGTAGGGATGCTAATAGTCCTGACCTGGCTGGCACCTTGGTGTGAGGATTCAATGAGGAGATACTTTACCAAATTCTTGGTGCAGCCATAGCATGCTCAATGAGAAGAGCAATCAGCCATTACTAATGATTGTATTAATAAACCTGCAGAGGACATGGGGTCAGCTGAGTGGGGGGGTGACGCCCTGCTTGAGGCTGGTTGCAGCACAGGAATCTGGACATGAGGCTTTACGGAGTGATGACCCCCCATAAGAAGCTCCCCCATGCTGTCTCCCTTTAACTAGCAATGCATTCCCCTCCCCCCACTCTGGCCCAGAACTGAGACAGAGTAGCTGGGGCTGCCATGGCGTAGGCATGTGGGCCACTTGGTGGGCAAGAACTGCCTTTGTTCCCTCCCTGCCCAGCTGTGCCAGGTGTGTGTGAGGGAGGGGGAGGGCTGGGTTTTAGCACACCCTGCCCCACCCCTCTAGAGGGGCTCCAAGGTGGGGCCAGGGGAGGCTGAGGACGAATCTGGCCTCTGTGATCAAAGTGTCCAGCACTGTTTCTCTTGTGCCCACGCCAGCTCTGTGCTCTCTCTGGGTTCTGAGGTAGGGAGGGCGAGCCGGGACACTCTGACCCGAGGCTGGAATTAGGGCTTGGGCGGGGGGCACCAGGCTCCGGGAAGCGCTGGACTCTGCTTAGAAATAACTCTGGTGGTGGAAACGGCAGCCAGAGGTTTCTCCAGACACAGGAGGAAAGAGGCCTCCTGCAGAGAGACTGGGTGCCTGCTGATGAGACATCCCCCATGTCCCCTATCTTGCAGGGGGGCCTCCCTGGCTCTCTGTGTCCCAGTTTCCTCACCTGTAAAGTGAGAGTAGGGCCCCTACATACTGCTGTGAAGAGGTGCCATGGGCTCTAAGGTACCTTGCACGGTGCTGGGCACAGAACTTGTGGTGTTCAACATGAAAGGTCCTCCCCTCCCCTCAGCTGGGGTGTCCCTGGACATCCATGGCCAACCCTGAGGCAACTTTGCCAAAGAGACAGCCGCAGGCCCAGGCTGGCAAGGTGCCAAGGGACTGGGACCTGGACGTTCTCTGCTGCTCAGGCCACAGGGGTGCTCAGCCAGGGACCCTGGAATGTGGAGGTCCCTCCCTCCTTTCCTACTTCTGCCCTGCCAAGGGGACAGCCCGGGATGGAGCCTCCTGAAATAACCAGATCTGGTTAGTGAGGCTAATTTTAAAGCCACTCTGGCTGCCCCATAGGCCCTTCTGGGAAGCCATGAATGTCCCTGTGTTTGCCCATGGGAGGCAGGGTGAGGGGAGAGTACAGGGGCTGGAGTGGGCTCCGAATTGACCTCCACCCATTCACCAGCACTAGAGACCCCCAGCTGCCTCCCAGGGCCGCCTAGCCTGGGGCTTAACATTGGGGCTCAGGGGCCCAGCCACCCATCCACCCCACTGCACGCAGAACCCCAATGGGCTTCCAAGACCCTGCGACCACTACACTGGTGTCCCAAAGCAGCTCTGGGCAAGGGGCCTTAGGTAGGCTCTTTGTTTCTGCCCGTCCTAGCTCTCTCCCCTTCTCTTTCCATCTGCTTGGTCCCTGTGTCCCTTTCTTTATCTTCATGGCTTTGCCTCTGGTTTTTTTTTTGTCGACAGGGTCAGACTCTGTCACCCTCGGTAGAATGCTGTGGCATCATAGCTCACAACAACCTCAAAAACTTGGACTTGAGCAATCCTCTTGCCTCAGCTTTCCTATGTTTAGTAGAGACAGGGTCTTGCTCTTGCTCAGGCTCTTCTCAAACTCCTGAGCTCAAGCAATCTGCCCCTTTTGGCCTCCCAGAGTGCTGGGATTAATTGGCGTGAGCCACCGCACCTGGCCTCTGCCTCTGTGTCTGATGCCGTGGTTCCCTCTGCAGCTGAAGCTCTGTTCCTCTCTCTCGGTCCATTGAGCAGACACAGCATTCCTGCCAGTCCATAGGCTGTGCTGTGCATGCAGGTGCTGGGTGCCAGTGCCCACCTGGCCGCTGGGTTGCAGGTGGGGCTCCCAGTGGGGCAGCAGTCTTGGGGACTGACAGGAGCTAACACTGGGCAGGCAGGGACCAGGTCCAGACACGACCTGAGCCATCTGACCAGGCCAGGTGCCAGTGGGAGGAATGAGCTCCAGGGGTAGGGTTGCCAGATTTAGCAAATAGAAACCCACGGTGCCCAGTTAAATTTGAATTTCAGATAAACAAGGAAGCATTTTTAGTTTAAATATACCTCATGCAATATTTGGGACATACTTACACTAAAATATTATTCTTTGTTTATATGAGAATCAAGTTTAACTGGATGTCTCTATGCAGGGGGGCTTTAAAAGTGAGGGGAGAGATTTCTCCGGAATAGTGGATTTCATGGACCAGTCTGATGGCAGCATCACAGCCATCCCAGTCTGATGGAGGAGGGCAACTAGTGAGGACCATGGCCCTTTCCTGCTTTCCCCAGGACAGGGTCCCTTAGATAGGCCTTCCATTCATTCACTTGCCAACTCACTCATCATCATTCACTGGGATGACCCCTGTCCCCTACCCAGGCCTTGTGGTAAAGGATCTCAGCAGCTGGTTCAGTCCCAACAGAGGCACACTGTTTCCAATACCAGCATGCCTCTGGCTCCCAGTGTAACCTTGGGTAAAGCATTGACCATCTGGAGCCTCGGTTTCCCCATCCCTATAGTAGGGACATGCTAGTAGCCCCCTGGGAGGGTTGCTGTAAGGACTCCTATGATGGTCAGCCCACATTGGCCATTGCTGTCATTATTATTATTATTATTATTATCACTTCATGGCCCTTGTGGGTTGGGCAGGGAGCAGCTGGCTAGGTCCATGGCCAGTGTCATGCTGAGGCCACTTCCTCTAGGGGCTTTGGCCACTCAGCCCCAAGTCCTCCCTTCCAAAGAATGCTGGCTCCTTCGGGGTGCCTTTGGCTTCTGATGCAGCACCAGAGCCTTCAGCGAAAGTAAGTGGCGGGGAAGAGGCTTTGGGCCTCGCCCTCCTCACCTGCAGAGTGACCTGGAGCCTGCCCCTCCGGATCCAGGCCTTGGATTCCCAGCTGTGCAGCCAGGGGCTGGGCCAGAGTCCCGCCATGCCCTGGAAGGGGCCTCTCCTTGTGTCATCCTGTTAGTAACGGTTTAGCTCTGAGCCTATAATCACATCTGCCTGGGGAAGAACTAACACAGCGTTTCTTTAAATTGGGCTCTAATTGCGGCTTTTAGTGGAGTCACATGCGCCCCATCCCCCAGCTGGTCTGAATCAGCGAGGTTGTCCTGGCCTGCCCTGCCAGGCCCAGGATCCCACCCCCACCCCCCCAGGATTGTTCTGGCTCCCACCAAGGGATGGGTCCAGGACTGATGTCTCATGAGGACCTGCTACGTGCAGGGCTATTTCCCTCCAGGGGACTTGGTGTCATCTTTCCACAGCTCTGGGAGGTAGGGACTATTGGACTGATCACTGGTCCCCCATTCTGTCTTCCCAGAAGTGGGGAGACCAGCTTAGAGAGTGGGGTGTCAGTGGGTGAGGCCAGAGGCAGCTCCCCTCCTCGGGTGGGGGAACCTGTGGTTTCCCTGTTTGTTCTGGAAATCCCAGCCGCTTCCCCAAGGAGACAACTAGTGGTTCCCAGGCCACAGCCCCTCAGGCGGAGCCAGACCACGCCTGGCCAGCCTAGGAGCACTACCCGCCAGCTTCACCGGGCTCCGCCAAGCTCTGGCGCTGGGTGGTCTGGGCAGGGGCCAGGGGGGCTTTGTCCTGGCCACAGGGCAGGAACCGTGACCAGAGCCAGGATCAAGGCCACCCTGCCAGAGACCCAGAGGGGTCCTGAAGTCTTGAGATGGGTCAGACAAAGGGCAGCGGCAGGCAACGGGCAAGCATGCACTTGTGGGGTGGCCAGGCTGGAAGACCTCAGGTCCTAGCTCCATCTGAGGACCTTAAGAAAGACACACCCCTTCAGGAATGTCACAGTCGGATAGTTTCAACCCAACCATGAGTTGGCGCAGACGAGCCCACCTTTTAGAGGCTGGTGGAAAAGTTATGGTTGGCAGGCAGGAGACCTGGACCCTAGCCCTGCCCTCATCTGGACCTCAGTTTCTCCATCTGTACAATGGGCAGGGGACAGGACTTCATGCTTAATCAGGGCTCCTCTGGCTGGTCTGGCTGCAGGTGGAGGCATGGGCAGCCCAGGCTGGAAGGATCTCAGTTGCTCCCAAATTCCTTCTCAGAGCCTTCTCCTGTCCTACCCTTTCCTTGCCCTCTCTGTGCCCAGTTCTCAGAGGTGGAGGCTTGCTGCTATGGAAACGAGTCAAATAGATCCCATTTCAAATCCTGGCCACTGGCTGTCTGTGACTTGGACAAGTCTCTTACTGTCCCATAGCTTTAAATACCATCCCAACCCTCGTCTCCAGCCTGGACTCCTCTGCTGAACTCCAGACTCTGTTTCTCCCTGGATGCCCTACCCCACATCTCCACGCTGAAGACCAGTGGGCATCTCCAGCTGAATATGATCCAACTCTTGACTTTCTCCCCAAATCTGGTCCCCCATAGCCATGGTGACACCTTCATCTACCCAGGTGCTCAGCTCAATTCTGCCGTTTCCTCCACACTCTGCGTGCAGTCCACCAGCAAGCCCTGCTGGCACTAACTCCCAGCATGTCTGGGGTCCAGCTTCGTCCCGCCACCACCACCGCCTGCTCCTGGCTACCATCACCTCCAACCAGGACAGCAGAAAGGCCTCCAGACTGTACTTCAGCATCTGCTCCTGGCACTCTCAGGGCCTCCCCTGCCCAGCAGCCAGAGCGATCTTTCCAAAGTGTTTTTTTGTTTGTTTTTGTTTTTCTGTTTTGTTTTTTTATACAGAGCCTCAACCTGTCGCCCTGGGTAGAGTGCTGTGGCATCACAGCTCACAGCAACCTCCAACTCCTGGGCTTAAGCGATTTTCCTGCCTCTGCCTCCCAAGTAGCTGGGACTACAGGTGCCTGCCACAACACCCAGCTATTTTTTGGTTGCAGCCATCATTGTCGTTTGGCGGGCCTGGGCTGGATTCGAACCCACCAGCTCAGGTGTATGTGGCTAGCGCCTTAGCCGCTTGAGCCACAGGCGCCAAGCTGATCTTTCCAAAGTGCAAGCCCTTCACATCTCTCCCCTCCTTCTAACCCTCCAGTAGCTTCCCCTCCACTTCCAGAAGGAAATGCAGGCTCCTACGTGCACAATGTACTGCAGCTCCTGGACATCCTTCCTACCCCATCCCACCTCTGTCCCTCTGTTCTCTGGCTCCAGCCATGTCACCTTCTTTCCATCCCTCATTCCTGCCCCAGGGGGCTTTGCACTTGCTTTATTCCCTACTTGGAGCAATTTTCCCTCCAGGTCTTTGTCAAGTTGCTGTCTTACTACCTGGGTCTCAATTCAAATGCCACCTCCTCAGACAGGCCTGCCCTGTCACAGCTGGAGAAGTGCACCCCTGTCACTCTCTGGAACTTGGTTTTCTTATATATAATATGGGTCAGTGCCATTGTTGTTAGACGGTGGAGGGAGACAGGGTTGGGGACAGAGTGAGGCAGGCACTGGGCACCTGTGAGTCCCTCCTTACCAGCAACCAAGGTCCCACCACACAGCTGAGACAGGGCCAAGAGGCCATGGGAACCCTTTGCTGGAGGTTGAATCTAGGCTCCTCTGTCCATTCTGTGTGACTTCAATTCAACATCTGACCCTTTCTGGGTTGCCTTCCTTCTCTGGATGGTAGAAGCCTATTCCAGCCTGAGCTTCATCTGGGAATCTGTGGAAAGAGGCCTGTGCCCCAGGAGACACCCTTGAGAGAAGAGGGCTCAGGGCAGACAAAGGGCCTATCTGGCACCAAAACTCATCCCGAGGTTGGGCATCAGGATGGCACCTCCTCGTGCCCTGAGAACAGGGAGCAGCTGCTCAGGCCTCGTCCCAGGGCTCTGCGAGGCAAAGAGGATGAATGATCAAATTGCACACCCCACCAGACCTTGCCGCAAGACCCTCCTCTCCCCAGAGCCAGCTTGCAGTCCTTGGGCTCAGCCCCATCACTGCCATTTTTCTCCAACCAGGTGGATGCAGGAAAGTGGGTGGACCACTTGAGGTCCACCCCCATTTATAGGCCAAGAGGACAGGATCCCAAGCTGCCACTACCCCCACCCCAACTTTTGTAGAGTCACCTTCCTCCTCCCTCCTTTCTGCTCCTCCCCACTACAGCACGTGGGAGGCTCAAGATAAGCGTCCATAGATGAGGGCAGTGGCCTCCACCAAGGGGGTGCCGTGACCAGAGAGGCCCCAACCCCATGACCGGAGGTGGTTAGTGACCCACCCACAGACATGAGCCCACCTGCTCATTATAGTAGAAGAAACTGAGGCTCCAAGAGAAGCAACTCCCCTGAGGCACCACCAGGGGAAAGTCTGGCCAGAGGTCTGGCCCTGCCCGACGCCAGAGATTAATGTCGTGCACTGGGAGCCATCCTGCTTGGTTTGAGTCTTGGCTGCAGCCCTTGTTCTTGGCATGACTTCTGAGAAGTTACCAGATTTCTTTCTGCTTCCGTTTCTTCATCTGTAAAATGGGGATGATGACAGTACCTGCTGGAGTGTGGCCGAGAGGAAGATGCGTTAACGTGCATGTGGAGCACGTAGGCCTAGTACTCAGGGAACACCACAGGCACGTCTGCTGTTGTGCCTGCAGTGATGTTCTTACCACCTTGAGGATTCTAAGCCTTGGTTCCAACAGGCAGGAGGAAGGTGGGCCTGGGGACCCAGCCCAGCCTGCCCCCACTTAGCTGGTGAGGCACGTGTGCCACCCCGTCCCCAATCCAAAGTGCACCCAGACTGCGGAGGAGCCAGTAAATGGCCTGGCGCCATGATCAGGGCCAAGTCCTGAGAAGGCCCAGGGGAAGCCACCCAGGAACGTGAGAGCCCAAATCCTCTTTTGAGAACTTAATCCCCACCCCCACCCCCAGATAGCTGGGGCTAGATCCTGGTGGGAGGTCTCCAGTATAGCCAGAGGCTAATTATAAACCCCGCTGCTGTCTCACCACCCACCCCCACCTTGGCTTCTGGGCTTCTGGGGGGCAGAGGGAGCCCAGGGTGCTGTGGCCGATGGAGCTGGGGTTGTTTTCTTTGGAGAGATTAGCACCCCAGAGGCAAGGGAGAGAGCATAGAATGGGAGGCAAGTGGACTTGAGTCCAACTTCCAACTATCACCAGGTTACTCAGCCTCACAGAACCTCAACTTTCCCATCTATGAAATGGGGAATGATACCACCCACCTTACAAGATGATGGGGGTGTGTGGAAAATGTACCCCCAAGGTGACAACTTCACGGCCAAGTCTTTGGCATTTAACAGGACCTGGGGCACATGGTAGGCATCCTGCAGTCCCCTCTCCGTCTCAGCATTCACTTTGCTGACACTATCCATTCACCTGCTGGCCTGGCTTCCTTCTTAACAAGCAGGAGCTGGGCTCCTAGAATGTATTTGGGGCTTATTCTCTTCTCCATGTCCATGTCCCCAGCTCCTCCTCCCTGGACCATTACAGCAGGATACATGATGCTCCCTGGGCTCCCAGTTCTTCAAGCACCCTTGAAACTGACAGGACAGTCTTTCACAAATCATGCTTACTCCCTCAGCTCCAGAGCCTTCTGTGGCTCACCAGTTCTTCAGGTCAACCCAAGCTTCTCCTGCCCATTTCTCCACACAATGTTTCCTGCCAGACTTCCTCTTCCCCACGCCCTGGGTCCTTCTTCCCATGTTAAGCCTCAGCTTGTTCACAGCCCTCTGTACCACCGTGACCCAAGCTGGTTAGGGCCCTCCTTCCAGCCCCTACAGCTCCTCGTTTCAGCCCCTATAGCTCCTTGTTTCTCCACACTGTAGAGGCCTCTGAAAGTCTCTGTGATGAGATATTAGCTTGAAGACAGAGCCTTGGGCTTGCCCACTGTCTGTCCCCCAAGCCTGCACAAGGCACTCCATGAGGCAGGGGCCACAAGCTCAGTCTCCACCATGACCAGACAGGTAACACGTGTCTGAAGGGGCTTATGTCAGGAGATAGGGCATGCTGGGGACTGTGGCACATGGGAACCACCCCGCTTCTGGGGTCCTTACTCAGCTCCAAGTGACCTTTGCCCCTCAGAAATCTGGGGTCTGCCACTAGCCTGATCTCTCAATTTTTCAAAAAAGCCAGAAACCTAGATCTGACAGATTTTCTTATATTTTAGAACACGGTGAGGGTGCTCGGCCATGTGCAGGGAGTGTGTGAGCTGGAGGGTGTCTGAGCATGTGCCAAGCTGACTACCTGGGGCTTCCCTGGCCCCTTCCTAACTACAGAGCAGAGTCCTCAACTGGGACAAGGGAGTGATTTTGCCTCCAGAAATCTAGTGAGTGGAGGCAGGGGATGCTGCCAGAGCCCCTTTGTGGCACAGGACAGCCCCACAGTGAAGATTTATGTGGCCCCCGATGTCAGCCATACCAAGATTGAGACCATGTTGTGGCGATGTTGGTGGGAGCAGCACCCCATCAAAGTCTACATCTCCCAGCTTCCTTTGCATCTAGGTGGGACCATAGGAACCAGTTCTCGCCAATGGACTATGAGCGGAAGTGATGTGTGTCACTTCCAGGAAGACATGGTTAAAAAGCCAGTGTATTTGTTCCCCCCACCAAGGTGCTGATCAGACAGAAAGGATATCCAGAATGCAGAGCCACAAGGTGGAGAGAGCCTGGGTCCCAGCCACCAGAGCAGGGGCACCACCTGATGTTTGAGATAGAAATAAATTCTTCCTGTGTCAAGGTTATTGAGGGTTTCTAGATTTATCTTTGATAGAAAACAGAGTTAGCTCAGTGAATGGAAGAGGACTTGTCTGTTCATCTTTGTTCTTTCCTCCAGAAAGCATCTGAGAGCACAGAAGACACTCTTGCCATGGGTACTGACTATTGTCCTTAGCATCTAGGTCTATGGTCGGGGGAAGTAGACGTAGATGGAGCTGGAACCTGCCTGGACGCCTGGCTCGGATTAAGACTCAAATTCCACCACAGTTAAAATATGGGGTGATGAGTGACGCAGGACCCGGCCTGGGTGAAGGAGGTATGGGGAAGCCACCAGAGCAGTGGACACCTGGGCAACATCAATGTTAGGCTCTTAAAGGACACATCACCCCACAGCCTGGAGTCGAGGCAGGACTTGCTCCTTGCTCCTAATGGGGTCCTCAGTGTTCACTGTGTGGTGGTCACTGTTCTGGGCATGGGGCATCAGGGAAGTTGAATACCTTAGCCAAGTTTATAGAACCGAGAAAGTGACAGAAAAGAGATGCAGAGCCCCATCTTTCTGCCTCACAGCCCACAGCTTCCAGCCCCACTGGTGTATCCCAGCATCTAACAGACGCTGCTGGTCTGTGTCTTTTGAGTCTTTTTTTTTTTTTTTGAGACAGAGCCTCAAGCTGTTGCCCTGGGTAGAGTGCTGTGGCATCACAGCTCACAGTAACCTCCAACTCCTGGGCTCAAGCGAGTCTCCTGCCTCCGCCTCCCAAGTAGCTGGGACTACAGGCACCCGCCACAACGCACAGCTATTTTTGGTTTCAGCCGTCATTGTTTGGCAGGCCTGGGCTGGATTTGAACCCACCAGGTCAGGTGTATGTGGCTGGCGCCTTAGCCGCTTGAGCCACAGGTGCCAAGCCGTCTTTTGAGTCTTTAATGTCCCAGCACCTTGTCTGGGGACTTTCTCTCAGCCTTCAAGGGACAAGTCGGAAGTGCCTGTGAAGAATGACCGCCTGGGCTCCCTCACCCCCTGTGTGGGGTATCTCTGAAGTGAATCTCCTTCACTGCCTCTCAGATGTCCTTTGTGGGATGGAGCCCTTGTTGCCCACAATGGCAACCCACTTAATAACACATCCTTTCTAAGCTTCCTTCCCTTTCCCAGCTCGCTTTCTCAACCCCTGACTGGTGCTTTTGGGGTTTCTCTTACAAACTACCTGTGCTTAAATTCCTGTCCCAGGGTCTCCCTCTGGAGAAACCCAACCTAAGATATGAGTATGGTTTGTATACTCTGAGACATTGAAGTTGATTTCAGGTGGGGAGACTTTAGTAATCGGACAGCTTAAATGTGAATTTAAAGCAGTGTTTAGGAACTAACAGTACAGAGATAAGACAAAATTGTAAAGGTGATATGAGAATAATGCCTAAAAACACTGTGCTATATGGTTCAAGATGAGGTATCTCTTTGCCTTTTTTGCCAGGACTGCTAGGAAGCTCAGAGACTGCTCCATTTGCACTTTCAGTCCTAAAGGATGTCCACTGCTGACATACGGTTTCTCATCTTTCTGAGTTTATATTTAACTGGTATGCGCGATGAGCCATCACTATTGTCCACCTAGGCACGTGGTCGGCACAAGGTTGTAAACACATTATAAACACAGATGTCATATAAAGTACAGAAGCTTTGGAATAGGACAGACCTGGATTCAAACCTCAGCTCCACAGCTTGGGGGGGTCTTGGTCAATCACATAACCTCCTGCACCGTGGTGTCTTGATCTAGGTGGGTGATGGGGACCTACATCCTAATGATGATTCAATGCAATTAAACATGTAAAGCATCAGGCACAGAGCTTGGCATATCTTAAATGATCATGTTAATTGTTATGATTATTATCTGTATAGAGATTCTCATTCTCATGAGGAAAGAAGAGCAGACGCCATATACTCCCAATGTCAAGTGCAGTCCTAAATCCAGTACCCATGTGTGAATATCAGAGATGGAAAGATCACAATTGCTAAGCCAGGCTGGTGCTCTGTGAGGGCAAGAAGCATGTCTGTCTTGTTCACAATTAAATTCTTAAAAACGAATACAGTGCTCAGCTGTATTCAGTGCTTTGTATTTGTTCAATGAATGAAACCAGCCAGGCTATACTATCAGTGCTATTTATTTGTGGGTGCCACTGGGCCCCTGAAGTCCTCCTTGCTGTGGGTTTTGGGACACAGAGGCACTACTCTAATCCTCATGGCCAACCATCATAAGTGGGCTGTCTCCCATTTCATGGATAAGAAAACTGAGGCACAGAGAAAGCAATTTGTCCTGAGGTTCCTGCCACCCTGCCCAACCCACCTGTACCCTGGTTCTGAGGCCAGTTCTTCGCAGAGAAATAAGTTTATTTCAGTCTTTTTCTCACTGACCACAAAGACTCAGTTCTGTCCTCAGAAATATTTGGAAAGTTTTATTTAAATGTTTTGTGTTCCTTTTAACCACCACCAAAAAGAGAAAAAAAATTTTTTTTGCTGTTCCAAACAGGAGTCACTTCAGAGAGGAGCTGGCATGTGTGTTCAGAGCTGGGAAGTGTCAGCCCTGCCAGGCTGCTTTTCCCAGCCCAGGCCACCCTGGGACTGACGGTCAGATCCAAGAGCTGGAAGCTAGAAGCTCTGAAGACAGAGCTTCCTGGGAGCCCTGGTGGCCTTGGAGTGAGCGCACCCGTGTCCTGAGGAGAGAGAACCAATCTCCCTTGGAGGGAAGACTGGGCCTGGGGACAGGAACATGGACATGGGAGGGCCTGGTGGGTTCCAGAGGGAAGGAGAAGGAAGTGGGAGGGTCAGATCCGGAATGTTCCATGGAGGCTGCAGGGCCTCTGGGTCTGGAGAAGTATGTTTGCTAGAAAAATAAGATGCTTTGAGAATTTCTGCAGTCTGTGCTCTCTGCCTGCCCAAGAGAAGCCTACCCTGTTGGCCAGCGGGCAGCAGGGAGGGAGCAGAGGCCTGAGGCCAGGAATTGGTCTGGGCACTGTGGAGGATTCCAGAGAGGAGTGAGGTGGGCAGCAGGCTTTGGTTTCCTGGGTCCCCATTCTGGCAGCTGCAGAGGCTGTGCGGGCCTCCGCCTCCCTGCCCCCTGAGGTGTGGGCTGCGGGCAGAGGGCAGCACCAAGAGTGGAAAGTTGGCATCTGTCATGGGCTCACGGTGCCCAGGTGCTGGGCCCTCAGAACAGGCTGCTCAGGGGTAGTAGGGCCAGCGAGAGCAGCAGGGGGACCAAAGCAGGGCTACCCGCCGCGCTGGCATGGGTACAGTGGTCCAGGTTAGCTCCGACACAGGACGCATAAGCCATCACGTGGGGGATGTAATTCTGCTCGTGGACCCCATGCAGCAGGTGGGCCATGGGTCCCTTGGCGAAGACAGCTACATCTTCCCCACCGTGGGTCTCGTGACGCAGGGGCACGGCAGACTGCGCCTGATAGTTGTTGTTAGCTGTGGGCCAGAAGAAATGGCTGCTGAAAGCCTGCCAGGCCTGGTGGCAGCTTCTCGACCCCCATTCCAGGCTGGCTCCAATGTTCCCATTTTATAGAGGTGGAAACTGAGGCCCAGCATGTTTTGGCCTAGGCTACAGGATACGAAGCTGAGCCTGAGTTCTCTATCCCCAACAGAGAAAGTTAACCTCATCTAGGCTGTATGCATTAGCAGGGCAGAATTAAGAGGCAGAGCCTCTTACCAAATGGGCTATACCTTTAAACTCCTGGGGACCTTTAAACTCCTGGGGGTAACAATAACAAATGAATATGGAATTGAACATGAACTGTGAAGTCTCGTATATTGGAATAGTATATAGTCAGTAAAAATGATAGTGTTAACATGTCAAGCACCTACACGTGCCAGGCACATGCTAATTGCAGACCTATTTAGTCCTTCGGGGTAACCTTGGAAGGCAGAACTCTTTATGGAGGAAATTGAAGATGAGAAAGGTCAAGTTACATGCCCAAGGTCTCAGAGTTGCTAAATTGTAGAAGGCGATTCAAACTGAGGTTGTTCTGACTCAAGTCTTGGATGTTCTGAGACCCCTAAGCCAAGCCACAGGTTTACACGCTATTCCCAAGTCCATCCCCAAGGGCCACCCCTACCCCCTCCCAGCCCTGGCTCCTAGTGGCCTCACCATAGTCCACTGTGGAGACGTTCTCTCGCTCACCATCTACCACCTTGTAGCCAGGTCCATTGCCATACAAGATGGCAGTGAATGGCTTCTTGTCCGTATCACTCACCATGGGGGCCAGACCTATATGTAGAGAGGGGTACTCAGGGGTCATATTGGAGCAGCAGGTGTGCTGTCCCCATTCCCAAGATTGGGTCCCTCAATGGCCTGGAAACCCCCAGGTCCTCTTTGAAGGGCCCTGGACCACCTCCATCAACCACCTTCCAAATTCCGTTCCTTCCAGCCCACCATCTCCCAATTTCCACTGTGCCATCATTCCTCCCATCCATCTATCCTCCCATCCATTCATCTTCTCCCTCCTTCTTCCATCTCCTGTCTTCTCTTCGTCCATTGGCCATGGAGCCACCTGTCTACCCACCTGCATATTCACCCAGTCACGCACCCAGCCCACCGCACACCTCCCCTGTGCTCTTCCACCATTGTCAGCAACGTCTCCCACTGAGTCCCAGCCATGTGCTGGGCTTGCTGGTTTTTCCAGCCACTCTTCCTCCCTTGAATGCCCAGTACCCAGCCTGATGGAGGCCCACCTACCAAAGATAGAATTGCCACGGGGGGTGTACCCGCCAAAGGTGAAGACATGGGAGTGGTCAGCAGTGACCACAGTCAGCGTGTCCTCCAGGGAGGTCATGTTGCCTGCTTGTCCGATGGCCCGATCCATCTCTACCGCCTCGTGCAGCGCCTGCTTGGCTTTGCCTTCATGGTGCCCATGGTCAATCCTGCCTCCTAGGGACCAAGGTAAAAGCCTCGGGTGAGGGGGGAGGGGAGAAGATCTGCAGCCTGAGCCCCATGACACTGTCGGATTAACCTGTCTTTGAGAGGAAAGGACAGTAACCTTTGCTGGGCACTACTCTGTGCCAGGCCCCACACCCTGGGTATCTTACACAATTGTTTGACCTTACAAAGCCAGAGAGGGAGAGTCCCGGGGCCAACGGCACATGAATGGAGAGCACAGAAACCAGATTTCAAATCAGACCCACTAGACTGGTGCTCTTCCCACCACCCAACTCCGATCCCCGCCATGTCTCTCCAGAGGCCTGAAGGGGCTTCTCAAGACTTCTCAAGAGGGTGGGGGCGGTAGCTCATGCCTGTAATCCTAGCACTCTGGGAGACCAAGAAGGGAAGATTCTTGAGCTCAGGAGATAAGAGATCAGTCCTACCAAAAGTGAGACTCCTTCTCTACTAAAAATAGAAAAACTAGCCGGATATTGTGGCAGGCACCTGTAGTCCCAGCTACTCAAGAGGTTGAATCAAGAGGATCACTTGAGCCCAGGAATTGGAGGTTGCTGTGAACTATGATGACATCACAGCACTCTACCCAGGGTGATGGAGTGAGACTGTCTCAAAAAAAAAAAAAAAGAAAAAACTTCAGGGAGGTAGGGAGTGGGGAGTACATGAATCCTAGGATGTGTCAGACACAACCATCCTGGGTAAAGAGGGGTGTGATCACCCCCATTTACAGATGGGGCAACTGAGGGCTAGAGTGGGGAAGGGCTGAGCCCATGGTGAATTTGTTGGACCTGAATTCAGAAGCGACTAAAGTTCCTGTTTCCCATCTCCACCTTGAATGCATTCCCTTGGAGCAGAAAACACAGGCGCTCCTCACTCCCAGAGCTGGGAAAGGCCTCAGTGCCAGGGCAGTGCCCACGGCAGGCTTCCACAAGGCTTGCTGGAGCCTGGATCCCAAGGCACCTCCCTCTGGGCGTGCACAGGGGCCTGGCTGCAAGCTTGGCTTAGCAGCTGAGGCTATGTGACCTCAGGGGACACCTCCCTTCTGTAACAGGAGGGTGCTGCCTGGGTGGACACTCTCAGAACTAAGGGTACCAAGCCTGGGCGCCAGGCAGCCCTGTCTTCCCACCAGCCCGAGTCTGCCCCCAGTCCGGGCGTCTGGCAGGGCGGGTCTCCCTTTTGTTGTGGCTCTGGGAGCAGCTGGCCTGGCGTGCCTGGCCTGGCCTTGCTCACAAAGAGGACTGCTCCCGGGGGAGCCCGTGTTCACCACCACTGGTTCCTGGCTGGTTCCTCGGTGTCAGAGGCCTGGTCAGGGCCAGGCCGAGACCGCCGTGCTTGAGTGGGAACCCCAGGGTTTGGCAAGAAAGCAGCCAAGCTGGGCTGGCAGCCGCTAGCCTGTGGAAGGTGGAGGGGCCTGAGTGTGTGCCTGTGTGGTGAGGGCGTACATGTAAATATGTCCACGTGTGTGCGTGTGCAGGTGTATCCATGCAGACCTGAGCAAGGCAGCATGAGGAACCACTGTTAGACCTTCTGAAGATTCTAGAATCTTTATCACTTCCTCATACTTCCCATTGTTATTACCTTAGCTATTTGTCATCGCAATAATGCTAATAATAGAAACACTGAGGATTTATTCTTTGCTGGGTCCTGTTCCAAGTACTTTATGTCTCTGAACACAATGGAGACGAATCGCCCTTCTAGGAGAAGGCGGCTATTTTTGGCCTCATTTTACAGAAACACACAGGTAGCGGTCACACAGCCAGCGATGGCTGCACCAGGGTGAGAACTCCAGCCTGCCTCCTGGGACTCAACAACGCTGGGGAACCCTGTAAACAGCTGCACAGGGCTTGGGAAAGCCAGGGCCTGTGCATCGGTCTGTCAGAGGGAAGCTTTGGGGCTGCCCACTCCTCCAGAACCAAGTCTCTAAGAAAGGCAGTAACCTGCCTCCTCTTTCAGGAAGGCTTCCTGGACTGGTGAGCCTGCCATACCATCTCTATGGGAGGCCACCTCCACCATCTTGGAGAGTGATGGCTGGCAGCTTCCAAGGCACACCCCACCTATCCCCAACATTTCCTCCCGAAAGGATTTCTCCCCTGCTCCAAACTTGTCACAGTTCTCTTGAGAGTTAGATCGCCCATCCCCTGACACTGGGGCCAAGTTTCTAGAAGCTCCCTCTTAGCAGGCCCCAGGCCCCTACCTTCCACCAGCAAGAAAAAGCCTTTGGGGTTCTTCTTCAGGACCTGGATGGCCACCTTCACCATCTCAGAGAGTGACGGGTCGGTCAGGTTGTTTCTGTTCAGCTCGTATTGCATGTCTCCAGGCTCGAAGAGGCCTGGGGAGGACAAAGGAGGGTGTAGATGCTGAGAGCTTATGACCCTGCTAGGAGGTCCCCAGGGAACCTGAGGGTGCCTCAGGGAACACAGTTTCCCCACACCCAGCTCGGAAGTAAAGCGGGGGTGTGAGGTGGGGGCGAGGAGCCTTATCTGAGTGACTCTTGAGGGCCTAGAATTGTGCCTACAATTTCCTTCATCTTCACCACCACCCCCTTGGTGAGGGGCCACCATGATGATTATACAGAGGAGGAGGCTGGGCTCTGTTCAATAACCTCCTCTTTTCAGCTGGGAAGTAATAGATCTTGGATTCAAACCCATCAGTCTACCTGCAGCTGGGAAGGCCCAGGACAGAGCACTGAGGCCCTGAGACAGGGCAGTGTGGCCTGGACTGGATGGGTTACAATTTACATGTTGGGTTTGAAGGGCACCAGTGGCTAATGCAGTGAAACAGCAGGTTTGGGGTCACTGTCCCTTCTGTTCACTGGGCTTGGTTCCCACACTTTGAGATAAGGAGCGTGATTCATTCTTTGTTATGGTACAAGTTTCCATGTGTGTCCTATGCTGGGGTTTCTGGTTCTGTTGTCCTTCCAGAACACCTTGACCTTCTGTGAGTGTGTACACAGCTAAACAACAGTTCCAAGGAACAGCGTGATCTCTCAGTTGTTCTCTGGAAGCCTCCAAGATGGTGCCCAAAAATCTCCACCTGCTGGAATTCATGTCCTTGTGTGGTCCCTTCCTATGGTGACCAGGGTGAGCCTTTGTAATCAATAGAATATCCCAACAAGATACCTCTGAAACAATGGTGTGTGATTTCCAAGGCCAAGGCATAAGACACTGTGGCTTCTATCTTACATACTTTTGGATCGCTGGGGGAAGCCAGCCGGCATGTTGTAAGGACATTCAAGCCACTCTATGGAGAGATTCATGTGGTAAAGAACTGAGGCCACCTGCCAACAGCCATGACCAATTTGCCAGCCATGGGAGTGAGCCACCCTGGAAGCTCCAGGCCCAGCCAAACCTCCTGATGACTGCAACCTCATGAGAGACCCAGCTAAGCTCCTCCTGACCCAAAGAAACTCTTATTTGAAACTATGTTTGAGATTATTTGTTATGCAGAAATAGATGACTTATGCGTGTACAATGCATAAGTTCATGGGATGCTTGTGGCAACCTAACTTTATCATTAACTACATTTTTAGAAGAGTCATGATCCCTACCTTCATAGGTGGAGAAACTGAGGCACAGGGAGGAGAAACTACCTGCCCAAGATTACACAGTTTAGAGGTGATAGAGCTGCATTTACACCCAGTACTCTGGCTCAAAGACCCAGGAGCCACAGCGGTGCACACACAGCTCCTTGTAGTCCATGTGAGGGGATGGGTGTATGCCGTGCACCCAGGCAAGCAGATGGCTGTCTGCAGGTGTCTTGGGGGATCCTATAGGTACACAGCTGAGCCCATAATCTCCAAGGACACACCCAGAACCCTGAGCTGTGCTCCTTGGGAAATGTTTGCTGGAATTTTGCCACCACTTGCTCAGCGCAAGGGCCATCTGGGAAAGAGGACCCAGCTGTTTGCATAGTAGTGCCCAGGGCTTCATTCTACCAAGACGGGAGCTTCCCCCTGGCCCACTGACTCCCCATTCTCTGTTGGGAATGGTAGAAACAATCTGGTTGGCGTCTGCCTGGGCCATGCTGTAGAGCTGACTCCCAGTCCCTGGCTCTCTAGCCCAGGAGCTGTTTTGTTTTGTTGTTTTGTTGAGGCATGTTCACACTCCGTCACCCAGGCTGGAGTGCAGTGGCCTGATCATAGTTCACTGCATTCTCAAACTCCTGGGCTCCATTGATTTTCCTGCCTCAGCTTCCAGAGTAGCTGGGATTATAGGTATGCACCACCTGGACTGGCTTTTAAAAATTTTTTTGTAGTGGCCAGGTATAGTAACTCACACCTGTAATCCTAGCACTCTGGGAGCCTGAGACAAGAGGATCTCTTGAGGTCAGGAGTTCAATACCAGCCTGAGCAAAGACAGACCCTCACCTGTACTAAAAATAGAAAAATTAGCCAGGCATGGTGGTTGGCACCTGTAGTCCCAGCTTCTCGGGAGGCTGAGGCAGGAGGATCGTTTGAGCCCCACTGTTCAAGGTTGCTGTGAGCTAGAGTGAGGCCATGGCACTCTAGCCCAGGGAACAGAGTGAGATTTTTGTCTCAAAAAAAGATGAGGGTCTCACTATGTTGCCCAGGCTGGTCTTGAACTTCCAGCCTGAAACAATCGTCCTGCCTCAGCCTCTCAAAGTGCTGGGATTCCAGGTGTGGGCCAATACCTCCAGCCTAAAGAGCTGTGAGCTGTTTAAGTCCTAGTTCCCAGTCAGGCTTCCAACTTGCCTGGGCCATACTACTCAGTTGTGACATAGCTACTCCCCTCTGTGAGTTTCTCCTTGTGCCTGATGGGGCTAACACTCCTACACAGCCAGCAGATTTTCAGGCCTGATTGAAGGAAACAGAAGCCCATGACTTGCCCATCCCAGGTCCTAGAGCCTGAGGGCAAAGGCCCCTAAGTGGGGAGCAGGCTGTGGCCTTATCCCCAGATACCACTCCAGCCACCAGCCTCCCAGCTGAGCGTCCTCCACTCCACGTGCCCACTTACCCAAGAGGTAGTCCACGGTATTGGGGTTAAGGTTCATCAGCTCTGTGCGGTTCCAGACAAAGTGGGAGTGCTAGGAGGAAGGGCGGGTATCAGCATATGGGAGGAGGTAGGGCGAGTCTTGAGGACTGACCCCAGCTGGCCTCAGCGCCTGGGCATTGGATGTTTCCTACAATTCCTCCCTGAAGACCTACCATTCCTGACCTCAAGAAATGACAAGCCATTATAGGCCATTATAATATACAGTGCAGGGGGAAGAGAATTCTGAGACATCAAGAGATCCATGAGCCCAGAGGCAGGATCAGGGAGGGCTTCCTGGCGGAGGTGATGTCCTACAGGAACCCTGAAGGTAAGTAGTAATTGATCAGCCTGGGGTCAGGGAGGTATGTTCCAAGTGGAAGTGATCCCTAGCAAAGAAGAGGCAAGCTCAGGCCTTGAGTGCTGATGGGCTGTGCGCTCTGGGGCCCATGGGGAGCCAGGGAGGAGGCCAAGCCTTGAGGACCCCATCCAAGAGGGAAGATAAAGGCAGGGCTGCTTCCCAGGGAGATAAAGACCACAGAGCGAGGCTGACCAGGCTCAGCCTGGAGACAACACCACTTAGGGCTGGGAGCCCCAGCATTGACAAGAGTCAGCTGTGTGTCCTTAGGAGAGTCCCCTGCCTTCTCTGAGCAATAGCATTGGGATCAGTGGTTTTCAAACCTCAGGGGCTGCTTGGCGGGGAGGCCAAGAAAGTAGGGGTCTGGCCCCCCATCCCTGCTTCATAGAGGTGGCTCTCCTGTGTTCTCTCAGTCTATCCTCACTTTGGCCCTGAGGTAGGTAGGGCTGTTATTTCCATTTTACAGATGAGGACACTGAGGCCCATGGATGGTACAGCTTGTAGGTGATAAAGGTGAAACTGATTCTGAAACTCACTATTTAAAAAAAAATTCTCTTACCAATTTGCAATTTGATGGGAACTACCCTTGAGGCACACAATTTTCTAGGATGAATGGCTTACACGGGACCCGACAGCGGGTCTGTGTGTCCAGGCTTGGGGCCACAATGTGGGCCCTCTCTCCCCCTCTGGGGTCTAGACTGAGCTCCTGGGAAAGCACCCTGCCTGGGTAAGAAGGATTAATCTCTGGCCCCATGTTTCATGGAGAGAAACTGAGGCTGGGAGAGGCAGTGTCTCTCTGGCTAGGGGCGGGAAGGGGCTCTGGCACAGCTTGAACTGACTCAGGAGGAATGGAAAGGGCTCCCAGCCTCACGGCCCCACACCCCCACCAACCCCATGGGGGCCCTTCCCAGACCCTGCCCCCACCTTGTTCTTGGCCCAGTCTCAGCCCACGAGGCCTCCCCAAGGGCCAGTCCTGGAATTCTCAGAAACCCAACTCCAGAGTGACATTAAAGTGGCTGCCAGGCTGCTCCCACTGTCTTCAGCCCTGACCACAGTCATTTCCAGACCCCAGCTGCCTCAGGCCAGGGTACCAGCAACGCAGATTTTAAAGGGCCAGAGGCTGCGCTAAGGTTACAGCCAGAGCTAGGGGTCCTTCCAGAGCTCCAGCATCCCCTTCCCACCTTGGCACACCTGCTGCCTCTTCTGTCCTGTCCTCCCACCTGCTCGGGGCTTCTTGGCCTCCCTTCCCCCCGTAGCCTATCCCCTCTGGGGTGCCTGGAGGCCCCAGCTCCCCCAATCCCTGCACACAGCCTTCCATGGTTCTGATTTTCATCGTTAGTGTCTTGTGCCCAGCAGGGCTCAGGGTGACAGAACTCGCAGGCAGATTACCCACCCCATGGCCTGCCTATGCCTGGGGCCCTCCTCCAGAGGAAAGAGCTAATTGAATCACCTACCATATCTACAGTGTGCCCTTCATATGCCTCTTAGACCACCGGAGCCCATGGAGGGAAGAATTATGAGCCCCACGTGCAGGAGGCCACAGACCCAAAGAGGCCTCATCCCCCCCACCCCCCCACAGGCCACCTCTGAGGCTACCTTGCGTTTCGGTTTAAAGCTCTTCCAGACATCAATGAGGTTAAGGCCGTCCAGCCTCGTGCCCCGGGCCTTCTCATCCGTCTCATATTCCACGTCAGTTCTGTTCTTGGGGTACATGTACTTCCGACCACCTCCCATGATCACCTAAAGGGGCAGGAGCCATCAGCACTGCAGGATTCCAGGATGTCCTGGCCTGGACACTGGACTCCTGGGTGGTGGTGACAAGACTTTCCCAGCTTGGTGAATCCAAATTTCCGCTCTCTTTGAGTCTCACTCTTCCAGCTTGGGGACAGTCATACATCCTGAGTCCGTCAGGACTGTGGTTCGGAGATTCTGGGTGAAATATCAGAGCTACTGATAACCTACCCAGTAGCTACTGATAGAAAACTCCCACTTTTGTAAGAATAAGGACACTTAGAGGGACTAAGCATTTAAGACACATCAGCTCACCTGAGTTCATACCAGGCTGCAAGAAACCCCTGGTTTCCAAATAAAGAAATGAGTATAGAAGTGTGTTCTTCCCAAGTCCACATAGCCAGGAAGGGGCAGAGCTAGGATTTGAACCAGGGGCCTAACTCTAGCACTAGGGCTCTGCTGTGTCCATGGGCTGAGGGCAGGATTCCCAGAGCCTCCTCACCCACAGTGTGTGTGCAGGGAGAGGCCCCAGCCAGGGAGGTCTTTGGGGCAGCCCCGCTGGGAACTGGCCTACCATAGCCTGGGCAAACAGTGGGGGCCAGGCCTCACGACTGTGTAGTCACCACCAGGCTAATTTTACCCACCGCGGCTGGTGCGTGCGGGCAGACGGACGCGGGATGTTTGTTTTCCTTGGGAGTCCATGTTTGAAGTCCTGACTATTTTTAAAACAGGAGCCAAGAGCATAAATAACAGCAGCCGCCCGTGGTGACCACCATACTAGTGTCCTCCTGTCACTGTGGGCACCGGCCCAGTCTGCTGTCCCTGGTGGACACCTTGGAAGAGTGGAGCCCAGCTGAGGTTGGCCCTAGACCGTCCCCAGGCACCTCACATACCCCCTGCTTCCCACCTCAAACTTAGGTTCTGTGGGCTGGGGAGGGAATCAGGAGTCTGAGACAAGCTTGGGTCATGGGCATGGGGAGAGCCATGGGCTTTGAGGTCAGACTTGGGTTTGAACCTTGACTATCACTGACAACAAGGGCCTGCCACCTAAACTCTCCAACCTCCGCTTCCCCTTCTAAAGAATGGGCCTAACACCCACCATCAGGACTGCCACGGGAGGAAGTTACAGTCCTCCAGGGCTGTCCCCAGCACCCAGGGGGTGGCTGTCAATGGAAGGGATTCTCATAGCTAGAAGCAGTGAAAAGTCTTCCCTGAGAGGCGAGTTCCTCACTCCCAGCTGCAGCCAGGAGCTCTGGGGCAGGGCCTGCTATGAGGGGAAAAGAAGGGGACCCCAGGGCACAGGTCCCTGCCCCCATCAGTTCCCACAGAACTTGACCCCTTGGCATCTCCCGAGTGGAAAATGAAGCCCCCAATCTTCCTGCCCGGAGCCTCATCGTTTCCAGCCTCAACAGCAACTTCACACGGGCTCATTAAACTCCCAAATAACAGACTTGCTGTTTGGCTTTGGGGTTTGGGTTTGTGTCTTTCTTTCTTTCTTTTTTTAAAAGCAACAGATATTTATTTTCAGGGCGGACACCAGGATTTTTGTTTCATGTACAGCCTGGGGACCAGGGGGCTTTGGGGTGGTGGTGGAGGGGTAGAAGCGGCCAGGAGAGAAAGGTCCTCACACAGGTCCTCCCTCTGCGCTTACCCTATGTTTGTGGCTCTATCCCCACCGCAGGGCCCTGGGGACCCCCACCAGCACCACCTCCCCCTCCACCCTCCTGACACGTCTTCCCTCCTCTTGGTTTTCCCTTAAGCTTCTATCCCCCCCTCAGGCCATTCCTGCCAAAGCCCTCTGAAGAGCAGCCCCGTAATTACACCCTGTGCTTATACAACAAATGTTCTCACATCCATGACCTCATCGTGGCCTCCAATGGCCCCAGGAGGAGGCAGGTGTGGCTCTCTGTTCATGTTGTACAGGTGGGGAAACTGAGGCTCAGGGAGAGAAAGGGACTTGCCCCAGGGCAGGTGTGGGGTGGAGGCAAAGCCTAGATGGGTGGCTTAGTGTCTCAGATGTCTGTGCACTAAGAGGGCTGTGTCCTGAAAGGGGACACTTGACCCACTGCCTGGAGGAGGGTAGACGTGGGCTGGTGGGGGGCCAGGTGGCACCCAGGAATTGGGTGCAACTAGATGAAGGGTGGAGGGCAGGTGAGTGTGATGGGGGGTGGTGACTGAAGGCCCTCAGGCACCCTCTCTAGCCCTCCAGCAGGGAATAAAGCCTTGAAAAGAAGCCAGAAGTTGTCACTTAAGAACAAAAGTAGGGAGGAAGACATCGGCCTGCTCAGGATGTTGAAGTGTGTTTTGTGGATGGGGCTCAGGCACAGATGCTCCTATGCCTTTCTGAGCATTCAGGAGTCGGGCCTGGGGTTCCCTCTCCAGGGGGGTCTTACTCGGTTCCTGCCATGGGCTTACAGGGCAGGCACAGTTCACAAAGGGGTTGTGGAAGGGAAGGCGCAGAGAGGATAAGGAACTCGCCCAGGAGCACATTGCCAGCAAACACCTGTCTGCCCATGCACGTGTGAATGTCAGCGCCGGTCCTCCCCTCCGATGGCCACTGTGCCCGCCCTTGTGTTGTGGAAGCTGGGGGTGGGGTGCAGCTCCAGGTTGTGGATTATGGAATAATCCCTGGGTGCCTGGTCATTGAGGTGTGGTGGAGGCCACGTGAGGTTCACCCCACAGCTCCACTGCAGAGAAACCCTATTAGCGCCTGCTTGCCTAACCGCAAATACCCTTGCGGCCAGAGCCCTCCCAGGTGTGGGGAGCCAGGCTTGGCCACTTGTCCTGGGCCAGCCTGGGCCTGAGGTCCCCTGCTCAGCTCAGGCCCCGCCTCACATCCCCTGTCCCCACCCCTGCCACACCCTGGCACTCACATCAATGTTCTTGATGTTGTGCATGAGCTGGTAGGCGATGTCCTTGCAGCCCTGGCTCAGGGCCTCTGGGGGCATCTCGTTGTCCGAGTACCAGTCTCGATCAGCCGAGTGGGCATAAGCAGCGCTGGGCGTGGCATGGTTCACTCTCGTGGTGGTCACGATGCCCACAGATTTCCCTGGGAGAGGAGTGGTTGGCTCATCTGCAGATGGGGTTCCCAGCTGCCTTCTCCCTCCCTCTCCCAGCATAAGACTGGCCTGTCAGTTCCACTGCTTGCTCGGGCCTCAGTCTCTCCATCTGTATCAAGAGGGGGATGGTGGCTTCCAAACAGCTTGATAGGTGGGATACTCTGACTCTGCGATCCTCTTTCCCCACCCTTGGGGGTCCTTGAGCTGTGACCAGCTGGGCCGGTGTCCTCCCCTTCATCAAGGACCCTCACAGCTCCACTCCCACAGGAAGCCCCCCAGGAGCCCCTCATAAGGGATTGCACGTAGAGTGTGGTCCCATCACTTGTAACTGTCAGCCTCATTGCCTGACTCCAAAGTTCCCAGGGGGGTGTGGGCCAGGCCTCCCAAATTTAGGAAGGGAGAAGGAGGCATTTCCTAAACCCTACAGGGCTGGTGCCAGGCTAGGTCATGACCCTCCTCTCTCTAAACCTATGAGGGGCTACATTCTTATACCCATGTTATAGTCAAATGAATAGACTCAGGCAAATGAACTGGGCCCAGAACCCTCATCTGAGCAAGCCATGAGCCACCAGGCTCCCTGTCATGAGAGGGGTTCCAAGGACACTTAATAGATGCCCAGATCAGAGCTGGGAGCCCCAGAGGGCATCTTTTCCTACTCTTTCTCCATTATACAGCTGGAAAAACTGAGGTCCAGACAGAACCCAGGGCCCTGTCCCCCTCCCCACTCCCCCCCTCACCAGCATCCTTGGCCCAGCGCAGGATGGAGGTGACCTCGTTGCCCTGCGTGGTGTTGCACTGGGTGCGCTCTGTGGCTGCGCTCACCCCCACAGTGCCCTCGTTGGCCTTCACTCCACACAGGTAGGCGGTGGCGGTGCCCGCGCTGTCAGGGACCTGGGCATTGGTATTGTATGTCTGCAGGTGGGAAAAGAGAGTCAAGAGACGGCCAGACCCTGGCCCAGCTGCTGCCCAGCCCCTCTACTCACACCATGGGCACCAGAGCACAAGGGTCACAGGGAAGCTCCTTTATAGCCTGGGCTGAGACCATTACCCACCAGGGTCCCTCCAAGCCAGAGGGTCACCCCAGCTGCCTGCTTCCTGCTGCTATTCCCTATACCCTGGCAGTGCCAGGCAGGACCCCATCTCTCAGGCCTATGGAGGAAGGGCTGGCAGAGGAGTTGGGGCCAGGCAGGGGGGTCAGTGGAGACCTCTCTCTGGATCTGAGGCTTCAGGACCCAGCAAGGGGTGGGGGAGCAGTGGGTCCTGGAGAAGGGAGGGGAGGGGGCTTCTTAAGCAGGTGGAGGGGCTGGAGACAAGAAGAGCAGCAGGGCAGAGGCGTCTGGGAAGGGGAGGCCGGGACTGAGAGGCTGCGCCATCCTCTGCTGCTTGCCTGTGGCAGCCTCTGTTCACCTCTCATAGAGGCTCCAAAAACTAAGTGCCTGCCTCCCTTTCCCACCAGCCTGAGAGCACATTGGAGGTATAGAGGGCACCGCAGTCCCTGCTATCTCCCAGAAGCGACCTGGGGTCTGACCCAGAGTGTTTGGAAGTTATTACATGACACCACCCCCACGCCACCACCACCAGCAGCCACCGCTAGGGAGCACTGCACGGAACGAACGAATGTGGTATGGGCATACCTGGTTTTACTGCAGCTGCATTTCACAGATATTGCCTTTTTTTTTTTTTTTTACAAATTAAAGGTTTCTGGCAACCCCGCATGGAGCAAATCTATTGGTGCCATTTTTCCAACAGCATATGCTCACTTCGTTAGCTTTTTTTTTTTTAGCAATAGGGTATTTTAAAATTGAGATATGTGCATTTTTTGGACATGACGTTGCACACTTAATAAACTGCAGTGTCGTGTAAACGTAACCTGTATATACACCGGGAAACCAAAAGCCTCGTCTAACTTGTCTCATTGCCATAACTGCTTTATTGCGGTGATCTGGAACCAGAACCAAAACATCTCTGGGGCCAGATAATCGAATTAACTTCGTGAACTGGGAGAGAATAAATGAACTGGAACTGCGTGCGAAAGAGTATACAGTTGGCTCTCCATGGGTTCCATATCTCTGGATTGCGCAATTGTACTGAATGGTATACAGACTTACTTTCTTGTTATTATTCCCTAAAAAATACAGTGCAACAACTGTAGGATGTACACTGTATTAGGTATCAGAAGTCATTTATGTGTGTAGGTCACATGCAAATACTACCCTATTATGTATCAGGGACATCAGCATGCATGGAGTTTGGTATCCTTGGGAGGTTCTGCAATCAGACCCCTCAGGCACCCAGGGATGACTGTACACTGTATGATTCTGTCCATTTGAAACACAAAAGCATGTGCAGTGACTGGGCGAGGTGGCTCACGCCTATGATCCTAGCACTCTGGGAGGCTGAGGCAGGTGGACTGCCTGAGCGCAGGAGTTCGAAACCAGCCTGAGCAAGAGAGGGTGAGACCGCATCTCTAAAACTAGCCAGGCATTGTGACAGGTACCTGTAGTCTCAGCTACTTGGGAGGCTGAGGCAAGAAGTCACTTGAGCCTAAGAGTTTGAAGTTGCTGTGACCTGTGACACCATGTACTCTACAGAGGGTGACAAAGTGAGACTATGCCTCAAAAAAAAAAAAAAGAAGAAAGAAAGAAAGAAAGAAAGATGCAGCTAACTATGGTGTTCAAAGTTAAGACAGTGGCTACTGTTGGTGGGAGGGGTCTAGGGACTGGAGGGGACTCGAGGTGACCTCTGGCTGCTGTCAATCTAGTTACTTGACCCGATGCTTATTATATAGATGAGTGATTTATGAGAATTCAAGCTGTACACTTGTGCATTTTTTCTATGTGTGCTACCCTTCAAGAAAAGGATTGTTCTTTTTTTTTTTTAGAGAGACAGAGTCTTACTTTGTCACCCTCGGTAGAGTGCCATGACATCACAGCTCACAGCAACCTCAAACTCTGGGGCTTAAGTGATTCTCTTGCCTCAGCCTCCCAAGTAGCTGGGACTACAGGCACCCGCCACAATGCCTGGCTATTTTGTTGTTGTTGTTGCAACTGTTGTTTAGCTGGCCTGGGCTGGGATTGAACTCGCCACCCTCAGTGCATGTGGCTGGCACCTTAACCATGGTGCTACGGGCACCAAGCCAATAAAGGGATTTCTAAATCAATGAGTTAAAGCCTCAAAATAATTCTTGGGAAGTGGCTGCTTCCTTCTCGTCTCACAGTGGGGCTGCAGGGACCTAGAGGTCTGATGGCCGTGCCAGGGCCTGCAGTGGGCTCCCTGCCCCTTGCTCCATCCGCCAAGTTGAGAGGTGGGAAGCTTGGGCCAGAGGGCCTGGCCTGGGGCTCACCTTAGAGAGGGCCACAAAGGGGAATTTGTCCATCTCCAGCTTGGTCTCCTCCCCAGGGTTGTGGTGGAGCTGGCCCTTGAGGATGCGGGCGGCTGTCACTGTAGAGACACCCATCCCTGCGGCAGGGAGTGGGGGCCTTAGTCTCTCGGCTCCCTACCACTCCAGTCAGCCTTCTTGGGTACCCAGAGCACTCTGGTTTGCTGCCAAAGCAGGCTGGGGCAGCAGTACCAGGGCATAGTTCTATGAATGTGACTGGTAGCCCTTCTCTCCCTTCCTTTCCCAGACCCTCAGGAGACCCCTAGGGTTCACAGCCTGGAACCCCCCCCCAATCTCTTAAATACCCTCCCCTTAGGACCCCAGCCTCATGAACACAGCCCCTTTGCCTCAGCCTGGCACCCTGCGCTCCCCCACCTAGGCACCCTGCCCAGCCCCTCTCTCTGGCCTCACCATCTCCCAGGAACATGATGACATTCTTGGCCACGTTTGTGTTGAGCTTCTGAAGCCCAAGGGCATGTTTCAGGGTCTGTTGAGCTTGGCGTCGCCAGTACTCAGGGTCTTTCTCTTTCTCTGTACAGAGACAGGGGCAGAAAGTTAGTTGCCGGGGATAAGGGCAGATTCCCATCACCAATACCACATTGCTGGGGCTGGAATGCCTGAACTTGGAGGAGGGATCAACAGTTGCCCAGCTCAGAGAACACACCTGTGGTTTATAGACCTGTGCCAGTCAAATCCCCCAAACAAGCCTGTGAACCCTGAGGTCTTCTCCCCAATCTCACAGAATGAAGAGACAAAGGCTCAGAGACAACAAGTGACCCACCCAAGGCCGCACAACGCCAGTAGACACTGGTGGACTGGGCTTCACTCCAAAACCCACGCTCTTTCCTTCCACCCAGCAGAGAGATGATGTGAGAAGGCAGCAGATCAGTTACGCTGGCAGTGAGGAGAGTAATGTGTAAGCTATTCAACAGAACAAGTTGCTGGCAACGGCAGGAGTCCCAGATGTAGCCAGCTATCAATTATAAACTCTGCTGGGCTTATTCATTAAAGAAGACTCAGCAGGAATCTGACTCGGTGGCAGAGCTAACAGCAGCGCTGGAAGGCAAAACTTGCCTTTTGTTTAATATTGCATGTAAATTGCAGCCCCACAATCTTGCTCTTGTTGGAATCAATCACTAAGAAGGGTATTCTCAATCCTCAGTCCCTCAGCCATCACTCTTCACTCATTCACTGGTGACAATCCATTGGGACAGCGCTTTAAGTCTTGAGATAAAATGAGAACTAAAAACACCTCTCTCTCTCTCTCTCTCTCTCTCTCTCTCTCTCTCTCTCTCTCTCTCTCTCTCTCTCTCTCGTATGTTCAAGACTTTAGTGCCTGACAGAACTCAGCTGAAACTCCAGCTGTGCCAAGTACCAGCCACGTGACCCCAGGCAAATCACCTCCCCGAGTCTGTTTCCTCCCCTTTCAAGGTAGGTTGTTTGTACTAGTCACTATAAAGGCCGGACTGGTTAAGGCAAGGGACACAGCTGACCCACAGGAGAGGGTCAACAGTTGCCCCCTCTACCCTGCCTGCCCATAATCCCATCTCCAGCGCTGGGATCCATTTTTCTTCTAGGCAGAGGTCTGACTGTGGGGGTCAGTGTCATTCTGACCTGTCGGCCCTCAGCCTGTGCCTGGGTCCCCTATCAACCTTACCGTGGGAACACAGAAGCCCAGAGGCAGGAGCTGTTTAGCGAGCTCCTCTCTCCATGGCCTCCCTCTGCACTAAAGGGAAGGCTGGGGTCAGGAGGGGTAGAAAAGTCTTGTCAAAGACCATGTGGCATGTCTGTGGGCTGGGGACACAATCCTCATCGTTTGGCTGGGCTCAGATCTGTGCTTGGCTCTCAGGACACCATGAGTGCCCAGAATGGCTCTCCTTACCCACACAGGGTTCTGGGCAGCATGCCAAGTGCTACACACACACACACACACACATACATACAGCATCTCCCTTAACACTGTAGGACACCCTTAGCAACATTAAAAATGAAAATGAAACCAAGGGGCGGCACCTGTGGCTGGGTGAGTAGGGCGCCAGCCCCATATACTGAGGGTGGCAGGTTCAAACCCAGCCTCGGCCAAACTGTGACAAAAAAATAGCCAGGCGTTGTGGTGGGCGCCTGTAGTCCCAGCTACTTCGGAGGCTGAGGCAAGAGAATCGCCTAAGCCCAAGGATTTGGAGGTTGCTGTGAGCTGTGATGCGACAGCACTCTACTGAGGGTTAATAAGTGAGACTCTGTCTCAAAAAAAAAAAAATGAAACCAAGATTAGAGCTGCAGAGGGGAGCAGGCAGGAGGCGCTACCTCTAGCCTCGGACCCAAGCACACCTCATGGCCCTGCCCAAGAGGCCTCCCCTCCGTCACCCCCAACTCCAAACCCTCAGCCCACCACCCTCACACCAGCAGCCCCAGCTCTCCCCCTCACTCCTGGAATCATCTGCTGAAGACACTACTTTCAGACCTCGCAGGCAGTCCCCAGTGAGAAGCTGGAGTATCTGGGCCCCTCTGTCCAGAGGTACCTTTAGGGAAGTTCTTCATACCAGAGTTTCCACCGCAGGAAAATGACGAGACTCTCAGCAGTTAGAGGATGACAGGAGATAAAGCCTGGGCAAGTGGCCTGGGCCATGGGTTTTACTCAGAGGTCCCAAGGGCCCAAGGGCCCAGGCTGGTTCCAGTCTCCCTCCTGCCTTCCTCAAAACACACCACAATGCCTTGGTTTTTGTTTTTCTTAAGACAGTGTCTCACTGTGTTGCCCTCAGCAGAGTGCTGTGGGGTCACAGCTCACAACAACCTCCAACTCTTGGGCTCAAGCAATTCTCTTGCCTCAGCCTCCCAAGTAGCTGGGACTGCAGGTGCCTGCCACAACACCCAGCTATTTTGTTGTTGTTGTTGTCACTGTTGTTTAGCAGGTCCAGTCCGGGTTCAAACCCACCAGCCCTGGTGCATATGGCCGGCAACCTAACCACTGAGCTATGGGCACCACGCCACCACAGTGTCTTTGGTCATGGAGCCTCTTTGGGTGAACAGCTTCGGCCCATCCTGACCACTTGCTCCCATCTCTACCTCCATGAGCCGGCCAGATCCCTGTCTGCACCTGCAGCCCTCTCCCAACATGGCTGTACCACCAGCTGACCTGGTCCCCATGCACTTGCTCCCGCTAAACTAGGAGTCCTCCAAAGGCAGAGCTCTTGTCCTTTTTGCCAATGCCTGTTCCCCTAGGAAGGGTTTAGTTGATATCAAACTGACTTCCTCTCTAGAGGACTGGTTTAAGCGATGACGGCTCTGAACAACAGAATACCAGGAGGCCCCTGTTTCTGGAGACTATTAGAAGACATGACAAATGGAGAGAGCACTCGTCGGTACAGACTGTATGATTCCATTCATACGAAGTTCAAAGCAGACAAAACGAGCCTATGGTGGCAGGAGTAATCTGGCCATTTCTTATGGCCTGGGACAGGGTTTGGCTGGGAGGGGCACATGGAAGCTTACTGATGACACATTCCTGGAAATAGGTACAAATATATATGTATAAAAATTCACCATGCTATACTTTTGTGCTCTTTACTGTAAGTTATAACTAATTTTAAAAAGAAAGAAAGAAAATACAATGTCATACCACTATACACCCATCAGAATGGCTAAATGATACAGATATAAAAAGCTGAATTGCAGCTAAGTGAACTGCTGAATCTTTGAGCATTTTTCATTGGTCCCCACCTCAGCTATTGACTTGCTGGGTTAGTGCTCCCCATACCCCAATCTCATCTGTTGAAATAGTCTTCCTAAGAGAAGAGGCCAATGTTCATTGAGCACCCACTCCTTGCCAGCCACTGAGGTCGTCCCGTGGAGCTCACACAGCCCTAGGAGGAGGAATTATCTCCACCAGACTGATGAGGAAATTGAGGCTCAGGGAGGGCAGGTGGGGACTTCCAGCCCCAGGACATGGAGGGGAAGAGGGCACCCCTCTCTCACTACACAAAATAGCTCTTCAAAATGCTGAAAATAGTAAAAACACAGCACATAGCTTGAAAAAGGAGGAATAGAGGGAAGGAAAAGCCCCAGGAGATAGAATTTAAGAGAGAATCTGAATCCAGAGGGGCAAACAGGAGCTGATGTTGAGGAAATCTTGGGATGTCAGAGCAGATAAAGGGGTACCAGAAGTTGTTTTTTGTTTGTTTGCTTGTTTTGAGACAGAGCCTCACTCTATTGCCCAGGTTAAGAGTGCCATGGCATCAACCTAGCTCCAGGCAACCTCAAACTCCTAGGTTCAAAAGATCCTCCTGCCTTAGCCTCCTGAGTACAGGAACCCACCACAATGCCTGGCTAATTTTTCTATTTTTCATAGACACAGGGTCTCTTCCTTGCTCAGGTTGGTCTCAAACTCCTAACTTCATGTGATCCTCCTGCCTCAGACTCCCAGAGTGCTAAATTTACAGGCATGAGCCACCATGACTGGCCAGGAAGCTGTTTTAATCCACCCATTTTGCTTTGGGACCACAGAAAGGGTGGGAAAAGACAGGTCCAAATCTGAGCCGGGCCTAAATGACGATCTGAATTTATAGTGTTAAGAATTGCAAATTGGGAAATTAGCATAAAAACTTGTCTAGAATTAGTTGAATCCCTAGGGCCCTGAAAGAATCAGACACCTTAGTGTACTATAGAAACACTTCCCCATGAGTCTCCAACAGAAACAAAACAAAACATGAAACTCCTACTGAAAATGAGTTCACAAGCAAGTTCACTACTAACTATATATATATATAAATGTATTGTCACGAGGGAAAGTAGGCAGATAAACCAACAGGAGACAGCATTTAAGACTTGGAAGAATCTATAAAATTAGTGATATTTTACTTTATTAAACAGAAACTCCAGGCAAAGAACAGATAATACAGAAAGAAAAAGAATAACTTATCCAACACTAACAGATGGAAACCAGAGCTGGGATCTCCTGCTCTGAACACTTTGTTTCCAGCTCTTAAATACTTTCATGGTTCTATGACCTTGAACATAGACACTGTCCTCCTCCTGTTCCACATACACCAGATCTTTTCATCCCTCCACCTGTGCCCACAATCCTACCTGGCACAAAGGAGTTGGTAAGACAGGTCCCAATGGCCAATAATAAGAATGCTGAAATCATTGTTCACCCGAGACCTGCTTTCTCTCTGGAGCCCAGAGCTGTGATCCACGTGTGTGTGAGGGAGTGGGCTGGCAGTGGTCAGATGTTAATTGATGTTCCGATCCTAAAAGTTTTTAAAAAAGAGAAAAAAAAGACATAAGAGGCACAGCTCCAGAGATCACTTTTTCATTCATTTATTCATTCCTTGATTCACTCACCAAGTATTAGCTGAGCACCTATTAAGGGGCTAGACATTGGGATGCCAAACCTAGGTGGGCCCTCTCTCAGAAACTTTAATTACACTCACAGTCATGTAATATCAGTGACCTCCAGGCTGCAAAGTTCCCTCCCTCTTCCCAAAGTGAACTCCCAATTTCAATTCATCCAAACCCCGCCAGCTCCCAGAGTCCAAGCACTGTGCATTGCTTCTCAAACTGTAACATGCATCAGAATCTCCCAGATGGTTCCTCTGGGGCATAACCCCAATTCCTGATTGTGTTTCTAATAAACTCCCATGAGATGCCTCTGCTGTTGCTTCATGGACCACACCTTAAGAAGCCCTTTCTAGGCTCGGAGTCCGTAGCACAGTGGTTACGGCGCCAGCCATATACACCAAGGGTGGCGAGTTCGAACCCGGCCCAGGTCAGCTAAACAACTGCAACAAAAAAATAGCTGGGCATTGGGAGGCGCCTGTGCCTCAAAGGAGTAGGGCACCGGCCCCATATGCCGGAGGTGGCGGGTTCAAACCCAGCCCCAGCCAAAAACGGAAAAAAAAAAAATTGCTGGGCATTGTGGCAGGCGCCCTGTAGTCCCAGCTACTTGGGAGGCTGAGGCAAGAGAATCGCTTAAGCCCTAGAGTTTGAGGTTGCTGTGAGCTGTGATGCCACAGCTCTCTACCGAGGGTGACACAGTTAGAGTCTGTCTCAAAAAAAAAAAAAAAAAGGAAGCCCTTTCTAGGCCAGGCACAGTAATCCTAGCACTCTGGGAGGCCAAGGCAGGTAGACTGCTTGAACTCAGAAGTTCAAGACCAGCCTGAGCAACAGTGAGACCCCATCTCTAAAAATAGTACAGTGTTGTGGTGGGCAACTGTAGTCCCAGCTACTCAGGAGGCTGAGGCAAGAAGACCATTTGAGCCTAAGAGTTTGAAGTTGCTGTGGCTAAGATGATGCCATGTCACTCTACCCAGAGTGACAGAGTGACACTCTGTCTAAAAATGAAAAAAAAAAAAAAGAAAAAAAGCCCTGTCTAGAACACTAGTCTTCAGCCTTTTAATTATCTGTGTGTCAAGCACATCAGGGACAAAACAAAGAGCCCACCCTATTCCACAGGGTCATTTGCTCTTACAGGACACCTTCATTTACCGCATTCTCTTCTAGAGCTTGTCATTTATGGTAAGAAGTTACAAAAATGGTAGGAGTTGCATATGGGAAGAGATTGGCTGGTAAGGGTGGCCATTACATCATATCACTGATGACTATGATTTTTGACATTGTCTTTTCTGCATTTCACAAGCTTTCTTCTGCATTGAGACATAGTAATATGTTTGCAATATTATATTTAAAAAAAAAAGACTGGAAGGAAATACATCGAAACATTAACTGCGGTTTTCTCTGGGTAGTAGAACTGTGAATGATTATTTCCTCTTTTTTATCGCTTTGAGTTCTTCAAGTTGCCTTAAATGAGCATATATTCATGGCAGAAGGATGTTGTCAAGTTGTGGTCATCCTGTTACCATCACAGGAGACAGCCCTGTGGGCAAGGGAGAAATGTAGTAAGCCTGTTGTATATGAGTGTTACTGGAAGATAACTCACAGTTGGAAATGGCAAGAGAGTCCTGGGAAATAATGTATGACTTTATCCAAAACCCAGATATAAGTGATTATTCCATGTGCTGTGGGAAATGGCATTAGAAAAGTGTTGTGAGGCTGGGAGAGGTGGCTCACACCTATACTCCCAGCATTTGGGGATGCTAAAGCAGACAGAAGGATTACTTGAGGTCAGGAGTTCCAGACTAGCCATTGCAAGACTAAGGCACAAGTGACAATTGAAAGGAAAATCCCTTACATCTAACTGCGGGAGTGGTAGAATTTCAGATGGTTTCTAAGATTTTTCACTCAACTTTAGTTTCCAAACATTTCTATAGCAAATTCTAAAATCAGAAAAATGTTATTAAATTGATATAAAATATTAACACATTAAGGTCCTACGTAAAATCTTTTTGAGACATAGTCTCACATTGTTGTGCTCAGTCGAGTGCTACGGCATCATAGTTCACAGCAACCTCAAATCTGAGGCTCAAACAATCCTCTTGCCTCAGCCTCTCAGCTAGCTGGGACTACAGGTACCCACCACAACACCTGGCTATTTTTTTTTTTTTAGAGATGGATCTTGCTCTTGCTCAGGTTGGTCTCAAACTCATGAGCTCAGGCAATCCACCCACTTCGGCCTCTCAGTGCTGAAATTACAGGCGCGAGCCACCACACCCAGCCTCTGTTTAAAATCATTTAAAAATGGAAATCACCTCTTTCAGGAAGACTCCAGGATGATAACTCATTCCAATAAACTACCTCTGAGCTCCAAATCACTTCAATCACTGCATGCACCTCCCTGTCTCGAAAGGAATAATTATTTGCTGGTCTATATCACCCGCCACACTGTGAGCTTCTAAGAGCAGGGATTTTGCCTTGTCTGTCCCCGTATTCCCAGTACTTGGCACAGTAAAAATTTATGGCAGGTGAGAGCAAATGCCCTAAGGAAGTGGGTGGGGGGAAGAAAACAGTCATCCAAAATTCTTTCCTGTGTGTGCAGAAAGTCCGAGTGTGGGCGAGGCTGTGCAGCAATCATGTATCCGCTCCCTGGTGAGGAGAGTTACAGCCACTTGGGAAATGGGCAGACCCAAGGCTAAGCATCATACATGAGTCCTATGACCTATTTCTTTCCTTCATATGTGTGTCAGCCCTGTTGGCAATGCCTTCAAAACTGTGCCCATGGGCAGCAGACTGGAGAAATACGTTGTGTTTGTAACACAGGAACCTCCACAGCAATGACCATGACCCTCAACTCCACACAGTGTGAATGAATCTCCCCAAAAAGGCAAGGTTGAGCAAAGGAAGCCAGACCACAGAGCACTTACAGTGTGGTTCCAACAATACAAAGGATGAAAGCTAACCCAGGGTGTTAGAAGACAGGATAAAGACTGCACTTGGGAAGAGGGAGACTTCTGAGGTGCTGGGGAAGTCCTGTTTATTCATCTGGGTGCCAAAAGTGGACATCTTTGCCTTCTTCCTGATCCTGAGAGAAAAGCAGTCAGGCTAGGGACAGTGGTTGTAATTCCAGCCCTCTAGGAGGCCAAGGTGGGAGGATCACTTGAGCCCAGGAATTCGAAACCAGCCTGAGCAAGAGCAAGACCCATCTACACAGTAGTAGCATTCTGTAAATGCCAGTGGCTCAGCCTGGGATGCTCTGAATTTTAGCCCCAGGGATGTGCATAGAGATGAGCTTGGCCTGGAGATGGGTGCCTTCTCCCATTGCCTCTGCCTAGGGCAGAGAGCGAGATGCCTCAGAATCCATTCCTTCCTGCTGGCTCGCCCTCTCAGACCTCTCCCCAATGCCAAGACTCCCAGCACAGGCCTGGGTGATGCACTCCCCGGGGCCCAGTCTGGGGCTGCGGGGGCCCCGGCTGCCCACCATCCTCTGCCAGTGCTCTACCAGATTGGAATGGGCCTCCGGGTGTGTGCCAACCCCACTGCCACCCCACCGCCTCCCAACCAGACCTTCTCTGCCAGGCTCCAGGCTACATGCCCTGATTACTTACTTATGACAAGTGTGCAGAAGTCCTGGCGGGGCTCTGGCTCCAGAGGAGGAGCAGCTACTTGGCAGGCCAGGGGAGGGGGCAGAGGGACCAGGCGTTGGGCCTGAAGACTGACTCAGCAACCTGAGGTGGAAGGCATGGAGTGCCTTGGAGTTGGCAAAAAGTCAGCCTTGGGCTGGATCTCAAAAGATCCATGGCAAATGACACAATAATAGGCCACGAGTCACATTTCTTGGGCACTCATAATGCACCCTACTGCAGGCTGTTCACATCCATGATCTCCATACAACAGGTATTACTGGCCCCCATTTCCCAGTTTAGGAAGCCGAGCAGAGGGACTAGCTGAGACCAAGAGCTATTCAAACCCAGGCTGACTCCAGGGCTCAGCCTTTCTAGGCCTCAGTTTCCTCACCACAAAGGGTAGGAAAGATTAGCATCAGCCCGTCTTGCTCTTCCCCATGAGAACACAGGGGCTGAATGAGCCTAGGGTAGGATGTTGGGCAGGGAGGTGGGGGCAGGGCGAGTCCCCTACCTGAGTGGCCTGGCCAGGCGGCAGGTGAAGAAGCACAGCAGGCCCAGGACCAGCCCCACGAGGAGAAGGCTGAGGCCCGCCATGAGGATCGCGTCCAGGCTGGGGTAGAAAAGGGCCATCTCGGACAAGGAGGGCCCCAGGAGTGGCTGCTGGACCCTGTACACGCTCCGTCTCATTGGCTCCAAAGCCCTGGGTCAGTGGCTACAACCCGCTTTATCCCTAGCTAATCTTTCCAGATTAGTCAGGAGGGATGAAATGGGAGGGCAGCCCATGCTGCTCTCCATCTCCAGCTGCGTCCTGGTGGGAGGACCTGAGGCTTGTTCATTCAACTTTTTTTTTTTTTGTTAAGAGATGGATCTCCTTCTGGTACTTGGGGTGTAGTGTAGTAGCTCCCTATAAACTTGAACTCTTAGGCTTAAGCAATCCTCTTACCACAGCCTCCCAAAATGCTAAGATGATAGGCGTATGCCCAGCCTCATTCAATTTTTTCATTTATTCCTCATTTCTAAAGATCTACTGAGTGCCTGCTGCAATTCTGACTCTATTCTAGGTTCTCAAGAAACAATGGAGAACAGGACAGACACTGGAGATTATTGTTTGCTTCGAGATAACTGATCAGCCAGTGTAGACAAAGCACCTACTATGTGCCAGGCATTGTCCCAGGCACCTTGGAGGGTGAAAGCACAGTAGGAAGGGCCGCCTGGCTGGAGACATAATTAGGTTTTTCTCTAACAGCAGCAGTGGCTCCAGCCCATTTACAAGCTCAAGAATCTGAGTTGGCCCTGACCCAAGCCAGAGTGATGCGTCCACATCCAGAAGAAGAGAAACTGCTTTTATTGAGCAACTCCTGTGTGCCAGGCCCCCTTTGAGCTAGGTACTAACATCCTCATTTCTGGGTAAGGAAACAGAAGCTCAAAGGTGCAGTGGCAGAGTCAGGATTTGAACCCAAATACGCCAACATCACAGCTTGTGTCCTAAACCCTGCCCTGCAATGCTCAGAGCTGTGTGTGTGTGTGTGTGTGTGTGTGTGTGTGTGTGTGTGTGTGTGTGTGAGAGAGAGAGAGAGAGAGAGAGAGATAGCCCTGCAGGGCAGCATGGAGGCTTCAGTTAAACTCTGCCAGGAGTTGGCCTAAAAAGTTGGTGGTCATCTGAGAATCAGCACACACAGGCTGGAGGAGGGTGACCTGCTACCTGCAAGGAGTGGCCGTTTCTCCTTCCAAAGCTGCCCCCCCATCCTGTGTCTCTTGGGTCCCTTGCACATCCTATGAAGATACAATAGTGACTATGGCTCCCATTTCACAGATTCAGAAACTGAGGCTCAGTGAGGTGAAGCTACTTGCCACACACACACCTGTGTGCCTATTAGATGAGACCTATTCTGGTCAAGTCTCCTGTGTCCTGGTACATCTCACATCCCGTGGTACAATGTCAGGGGGAGATGTTTTCACCCTCATGGTGACAACAGAGGCCTCCTCCTCCTGACCCCACCGGTGCTCACTGGGATAGCAGGAAACCCATCTCATTACTCCATTTAACACTTTTCTTTCTCAACACTTCCTCATTCACAGAAGAGGATACTGAGAGCTAGCAGTGAAATCACTGGGTCAGCTATCACACAGGCAACAAAAAGGCTGGTCCAAGACCAATCTCCATCACTGCCAATGATGGAGCAGCTGTTGAGCCACCCCTCTAAAACCTCCCAAACCACTTCCTTATCCATCTTCTGTTCGAGACAGCAGCTCCTGTGTGCTGGGTGCTGAGTCTGATGTACCTGCCCCCTTAATCCTCATTCACACCCCAAGAGTGAGATAGAGCTTCCCCCCTGTACAGGTGAAGGAAGGGAGGCCCACTTGGCTGTGACGAGGATGGCCCAGGGTCACAAATAGGGCAGGAGCCAAGCCCTACACAGGCCTCCACATGAGATCTGCCCAGGGACACCCCTGGGCTAAGCTGTCTCCACCTCAGCTACCCATCAACCCTCACCCCTCCCAGCTCTTGGGCTGCTCTGAGGACACTCCCAAAAGCTCAACCACCCAGTCTGATAGACTGAGGTGAGACCCAGGGAGTTTCACCTTGTGCCCCCCAGGACTCACATGCAAGGAGACCCCATGTCTCCCAGCTGCTCCCTCACACAGACACACACCCAGAACAATCAGTGAGTGCCCCGTGGGCCATGAGCTGAGCCTCTGGGCTCAAGGAGCTGAGGCAGCAAGAATTCCCAGTAGGCATGGGAATGGAGAGGGGCTGGGAGGCTCCTGCAGCAGCAGCCTGGGAAGGGAGTCTTGCTGAAGACCAGCTCAATAGTGTTCCAGCTGCAGGGTCACAGAGATGGAACACGGAATTCCCCTCTCACCAAGCCCAGGGCCTCTGACAAGCCTTGCTGGCCAGGACTTAATTCATTCACTGGCAGAAGCTATTTAAGGTATCGTGAAGCGGCCCCTGGGTGAAGAGTTTTGGAAGGAATGTGTGGTGGCCAGAGTGGGCTGCAGGTCAGATCCAAGGAGGGACTTCCCTAGAGGGCATTGGGCCAGGTGCTGGGGACAGAACAAGGCTCAGTTGCTGACAGCACCTCCATCACGGAGGGAAACAGATGTGGAAGTGCCCAGGGGGCTAGGTGCCAGGCCACTGCATCTTCGGGGCTCTGAAGAGAAGCCAGCTGTTGCCCACAGCCTCAACACCTTTGCACACCACATTCCCCAGCCCAGAATGTTCCCTGCCGCCAGCCCAGTAAATCCTTCCCATCATCCTTCCACTTCCGCCTCAATTCTGCTGGGCTGCCTTGCACCCCCACCCAGCCCAGGTGGTAGTCACAGCTTTCTCGAGCACCCTGAACCCAGGATCCTGAAGACCTTGGTGGCATTTATCAGAGTCTTAGAGAATCAAGGGTTGTCTGGGCTCCTAGGCAGCAGAGAAGGCACTCTGCTGGTGGTTGCAGCTCCGTGGCACAGGCCGGGCAGGCAGGGAATGTGGGTGGGTGAAAGGATGGCAGGGTAAGAGGGTAGGTGGGTGAGGAGGCCTCTCAGTGGCAGCAGCGCAGGCTCTGGGGCCAAGCTTCCTGGGGTGTCATCTTGCCACTGGCCATCGCCAGCTGGGCAGCTCGGAGCAGGTAACTTCACTGCCTGCCCCATGTCTGATAGAAGCCATGGGTTGTCATAAGGATGAGTCCGTACATGCAAAGGCTGAAAACAGGGCCTGGGACAAGGGAGGTGTTGAGCAAATATCACCTAGTAGCTGTGGATTACAGCGGGGCAAGAAGCTGACAGTGGACAGGCCCTTCCCTGGCTGCTCAGCTAAGCAGCCCCCACGCTGGGAGTTCCCGCAGACCTGTCCAGCCGGAAGGCCCTAAGATCTTTCTAGCTCTAAAACACTAGAAACCAAAAGCTCACCTGCCTGCTCTGATTTTACTAAGGGACAGAGGTCCCAGTTTTTATGGTCAAGGAGCTCCATGTCTCCAGAGAGGACTCGATGTCTTTTTCCCTCCCTTCCTGGGCACGCACGCACACACACACACACACACACACACACTGTCTCACGTGAGAAGAAACAACCCACCAGGTAGCCTGCCACTCTCTTTCCCTCTTGGAGTGGGAGAGGGAACCCCCAGGACAGGGTGCAGCCAGGAAGCTTCCGTGGAAGGGTGGCATGTGAGCGGAGTGGAAGGCAGGTAGGGCAGAGACGACAGATGGAGATGCTGTGCCCTGGATGATCTGGGTGTGCAAAAGCCAAGAGGCGGGGACACGCAGCACTGTGAGGTCGGGGAGAAAGGCCTGAGTGGTCAGCTGGCCGCCCAGGGTATGGGGCAGGGGTGCCTGGACCCACAGCGAAGGGCTTTGCTCCCTGAGTGCAGCCAGGTCAAGAGCAGACCCTCTACATGCCCCACCTCACTTACGAGCTCCACCACCAGCCCCATTTACACGTGAGGATGTTGAGGCTCAGACGGCCCACCACTTGCCTAAGGCCGCCCAGCAGAGCCAGAAGCAGAAGCCCCAGGATCTGAGTTCTGGAGACAGAGCTTCTCTGGGGCTTCCTGGGCCAGTTTATTCATTTTTTTATTTTGAGACAGTCTCACTATGATGCCCTGGGGTAGAGTGCCGTGGTGTCACAGCTCACAGCAATCTCAAACTCTTGGGCTTAAGCAATTCTCTTGCCTCAGCCTCCCAAGTAGCTGGGCCTACAAGTGCCCACCACAATGCCCGGCTATTTTTTGTTGCAGTTCTCGTTGTTTAGCTGGCCTGGGCTGGGTTCAAACCCTACCACCCTCAGTGTATGTGGCTGGTGCTGTAACCACTGTGCTCCAGGCACCGAGCCACACGAGGACAGTTTTGATGCCATAAATCAGCTCTGTGAGCAGAGGACTGGTGGCAGGAGACACAGCAGCTGAGAGGTGGGGGAGGACCCAGAGACACGACGCCTGAAGACACAGCACCAGGTAGAGGGCGAGGGGCAGGGATGGCTGCTTTGTGGACACCAAGCTTCTGCCATCCCACAGGCTGTGCTGTGTCACAGGCCACCTCGCTCTGTGCCAAGGCTGGAAGTGGAAGTGGAAGTGGGCAAAGGGCAGGGGAGGGCTGGTGCACGTGCTGGGTTTCTGGGGGCTTGCCAACCCCTACTCCAGCACTTCACTCAGCGCCCTGCAGTGGGAGCCTCCCCAGCACACAGAGACACAGCTTTCTTCTCACAACCGAAGGCACAGAGAGGGTGCCAACCTCCCCAGCTTCACACAGCACCCCAAAGTCAGGGATACTTTTCCTGCTAATCAGCTAAAGATTTGGGGGGTGATTGCCAGAAGGACAAGGCAGTGTTGGAGCCATAGTGTGGACGCCCCAACATCCTGAAATTCCACACACTAATGATTTGTGCCAACTGAAGACAACATTTCAAATGGAGACTATTTTAGAAAATCCTTATTTTATACATTTTGTCCTTGTATTCATAACAGCTAATCTTTTCATAGCCTTTATCCATTTGAATTCATTTAATCTCCATAACAACCTGTGAGGTGAGCACTATTGTTGTCCCCATCTTACAGATGACAAAACAGAAGCACAGAGAGGTTAAGTAGCTTTCCCAAAGTCACACAGCCAGGAAGTGACCAAGCCAGAATTCAAACTTACTGGCGGATGTTTCTATCTGCCAGCACCAAGTACAAACTCCTAAAGCTGCAGGTGAGACTGGGAGCAAACCCCCATTTGCTCTATCTGCAATACTTACAGGATGTGTACACATTATACCTTTGTAGACAGATGGATCCCTGTACTCTCTTCCCCTGTGTCATTTCACTGTATCTGTATCACAGCCTCCAGAAGGATTCATTTTACCTCCATCTCACAGCAAAGAGGTGAGGGGACTTACTCAAGGTCACACGATGAGAGAGTGGCTGAGAGAGTCACATCTAGGACCAACCGGGTCCAAGTCTCCCATCTTTGCACTTATGGCCCACCCTGCCATGGAAATTACTTGCAACTTGCTGTAGGAAGAGGACCTGAGGTTCAGACCTGGCTCCGCCCAGAGCAGGTGGGTGACCTAGACACGCCCATTCTCTCCTACTCTCCCCTAGTTCAGCTCACCCTCGAGGCAGGACAGGCTGGTTACAGCTCTTCCCACGTCCCACCTGATGTCCTGGCTGCACACAGATGACCCCACACAGGCTCTATAAAAGGAGGCTGAGGAGGCTCTGGCCCGTCATAGACAGGGAAAATAGACAATGAACTTGTACCCTGCTGGGTATTGGCCAACACAAGTAAAATGCCTGGGTGGCACGCGCAGAGGCTCAAGTCAGAGCAGAAAGGACGCGGATGTTCCCGGAGATAGTGCTCCCTGCAGTGGGCTCCTGATAACAGCGTTCCTCACATTCCCTGACAACTTTCCAGCCAACCCACGAAGACTCCTATTGCATTTGATATTCACGGTGACCTGTGACGTAACAGGGCAGGTCGTGCCACACAGGAAACCAGGGTCTGCCCAAGGGCACCCAGCTTAGCAGAGCCTCCTCCGCCCACTGCCACATGACCTTGAATGCATCACCAGAAAGGCGCTTTCTGGGCCTCAGTTTCCTCACATGTCAAATGGGATCATCACAGTCAGTGCCTGTGTTGTGCTATTTTAAGAATGAAAATTCAACACACAATAAACAAGGAGAGGAAGGCCCACGCCTGGCACCTGTTACACGGTAACTATTAGCCAGGAGTCACAGTGATGAGGACAGCCGGGCACTGTTGTAAGCCTTTTACACATTGATTCATCTAGCCCTCACACTACATGGCAGGGGACCTGTTATCATTGCTCCCAACAGAAGTTAAGTAACTTGGCCAAGGTCACACAGCTATTAACAGGACACTGAGCAGAGGAAGGGACAGGCTCTCTGTGGGACCTCCCACGTGCTGGAGCATCCTGCTCAGTCTGCCACTTGCAGTGAGGTGGGGACTATCAGCTCCGGGTCAAGAGAGAAAAATGAGGCTCAGAAAGGGGAGGGAGGTTCAGGGTCACACAGCAACTGCGTGGGAGACCTGGGATTTAGGCCAGGCCTGTCTGACTCCACATCCAATGTACTTGCCACCCCCATCCCAGTCACATGCCAGGACATCCTGTCGCCAATGCCTCAGCCACCCCAGGCACGAGGAGTCCACATTAACGGAGCTAAGGGAGCTCATTCTGCCGGTGTATGGGGAAGGTGGGCAGGGGGCATCCTGGCAATGACAGCGGCAGGACCCTATGCCTGGCTGCTGCCCTGTGACCAGACCTCAAGTCAGGCTGCTCTCTTGGGCCCAGACTGGCTCCTCCTGGGCCTTTACATGACTGTAGCCTCCTGAGGACCTTTCCTATCTAGACAGAGCACATGCCCCCTCCCTCCAGGCAGATCCTCAGGTTTAGAATTTTACTGAAATCAGTGGGGACAGCCCAGGGTTACAAGTCAGGGTCCAGGCCAAATGCTCAAGGGCTGTTTCCTCATCTGTAAAGCAGGGATGATAAAGTCCATTTTGCCTCCAATATTAGCTTCTTACAAGGAAATTTACACATAGTTACATACAATGCAGATAGCTATCTCCCTCTCTACTGCTCTCCCTCTGATGACTGTAAGTGAACATCTGTTATATTTTTTTGGCCACTCAAAATCCATTTCCCTTCCTAACAATACCATGAAGTTTCCTTGAGACGCCAAACTCCTCCTTCTAGCCTGGTTCGGGAAGATCGAGCTGACCCCCAGCTCCAGGTGGGCCCTGATTGGCTTAATCTGGAAGACCCTCACCTGGAGGTGTAAACTGAGGGTGTGAGGTGGTAGGGAGGGTGTGTGGATCCTGAAGAGGAAGAAACTGCTCAGAGAGAGGCAGAGACTCTGAGTCTTTGGAAACATCACTTGGGCTCCTGGATACAGCCATGCCTAAAGCCTGCCTCTGAAATCCCAGTTACATGAGCTGATTACTCTTACTGATTGTATGTCTTCTCTGTTAATTGGCACATGGAGGTTAGCCTCAGAACTACACTCCATTCATTTTGCTCAGCCCCTTCCAGTGTAAGCAATGAGGTCATTCATACTCAGCCAGCTCTTTCTGCCAGAGGAAAAGTCTTGCAAACAAGCTAATGGAGGGTTGACAAGTTTCAAATATGTGGTAAAATGAGAGTCCAATTTCATGCATGTAGCTTTTCTACCTAGAATCTATAAACTTGTAGTGTTATAGGAGGTCCTTGGGAAGGTTTTGCCTAACAGCCCTGCTTCGTGCAGTCTCAGACCCCTACCTTCAGACAGGCTGTCATCAGTTCAGTCTAACCATTCCTTGGCCACCAGGTTCCAAGTGTCCACTATGGGCCCTGTGTTAGGTGCTATAGATACAAGCATTGTCCACTAAGCCTTTCAGTCTAGTAATGACTGGTCACAACTCACATCTCTATTGGGTTTTAAAAGCCCGAGGAGGTTGGTGTGGAGGGGAACTAACACTACCCCCATTTCACAGGAAGAAATGGAGACTCAGAGAGAGAGGTGACCTGACTTGCCCAAGGTCCCCATATCTGCCTGGCTCCAAGCCCAGTGTCTTTTCTTCCAGCTATTGGGATGGCAGAGTTGGAGATGGGGGCCATCATTTCTTTGAGACAGTTTGTTCTACTTAGGGATAATCAGAACAGTTTAAAAAGCTAAAGAAAACAGGAAAGCCCTGTATTACTGGCTTCCTGCTTGCCTGAAGGTCTCGACTTCTTTTTGTTTGTTTTGAGATATAGAGTCTCACTTTGTCACCCTTAGTAGAGTGCCGTGGCGTCATAATTCACAGCAACCTCAATCTTGGGCTCAAGCGATTCTGTTGCTTCAGCCTCCTGAGTACATGGGACTACAAGCGCCCACCACAACACCCAGCTATTTTTAGGGACAGGGTCTCACTCTGGTTTAGGCTGGTCTCGAACCTGTGAGCTCAATCCACCAGTCTTCGACTCCCAGAGTGCTAAGATTACAGGCAGGAGCCACTGCGCCCAGCCAGGTCTTGACTTCCTGAGAAGCCCCACTGCTCGGGCTCACCCAGCCTTATTCTGTGATAGGACTTGCTGCTTGCAGACTGTGGCCAAAGAAGAAACTAGAAACCCCATGAAGTCCAGGCTCCAGGGGCTTTGATGGACGGCCCTTGCTCTCCTGAGTGAGCTGTCCCAGCCTCTCACATCCCTAACATCCATCTCTAGGAGCCAGCTAACACTGACAAAATATCGCCTATGTTCTAAGACCTTTCTGTATTTTATCCAGCCAACATTCGTTGGATCACTGTTTAATGAGGAGCTAGGATATGCCCAGGCTGTTCTAGATGCTGAACAAAACATCTCAGATCCCCATTGGTGGGGCGACCAGGCAAGGAAATCAGTAAAAGTAAAAGTGTGCCAGTAAGGGCAATGGAGGAAGGAAGAAGGGCGGGAGGATGAGGTTTGCAGTTTTTTTCTTTCTTTTTTTTTTTTGTAGAGACAGAGTCTCACTGTACCGCCCTCGGGTAGTGCCGTGGCGTCACACGGCTCACAGCAACCTCTAACTCTTGGGCTTACGCGATTCTCTTGCCTCAGCCTCCCGAGCAGCTGGGACTACAGGCGCCCGCCACAACGCCCGGCTATTTTTTGGTTGCAGTTTGACCGGGACTGGGTTTGAACCCGCCACCCTCGGCATATGGGGCCGGCGCCCTACTCACTGAGCCACAGGCGCCGCCCGAGGTTTGCAGTTTTAAAGAGAGAGATCAGAGAAGTTCTCACCAAGAAATCATCTCACTCTTGCCTGGCGATAATCCCGCCCAGCGAGAACGTGATACCTAATTGCAGATAAGGAAGCAGAGGCTTCAGGATTAATTTCAAGTCCACACTCGTCAATGGATTCCCACCCAGGGCTACACGTTTCCAACATGCCCTCTACCCTAACCTATCAGATAGCACGCAGCTCTTTTGTAAGTACGGAAACTGAGGCTCTGAGAGGTGAAGCCACAGAACCTCAGGAGTACATGGGGGTGAGGGGATGGGGTCCAGTCCAGTGCCACCCTCTGCAACTGCCTTTTGGCAAGGCCCCCAGATGCTCACCCCACCCTCATTCTCCAGCTTCAGCTCTGCGCTTGTCGAAATTCAATCCTCCTTGCTGATTTCATGTCCTCCTAGAACACCCCTCCCTTTTCCAGAGCCCCTTTGGCTCTTTATCCCGGGTCACATGTGCACCAAACTATCCCACCCACCTTTGTTCTGCCTCCTCAATTAACTGCTGGCCCATCACAAAACCCACATATGCATGAAACTTATAAAAGACATCTTGCACATGGCCAAGGGCGGACAGCTACAGTAAACATACAAGGGAGGAAGAGGCTTCTTGTGGAGCCCTGTTGTCTGGATGTGTTCGACAATCTCCCAAAATCCCACAAAAATCCTTCTGAACCTTGAGGCATGGTGGAAAGACCTTGGCCTTGGAGAGGTGGACCTGGGGGTTATGTCCGGGCTGCGTAGATTTGAAAGTAACTTTGTCTAGAGCTTCAGGTTCCTTATCTATAAAACAGGGTCAGTCACCCTCACCTTGCAGGGTTGTTGTAAAGATAAAATGCAGTGGAGATTCTTTTAAAAGCTGAAATGTGACAGAGAGTGTACTGGTGATGCATTTAGCAGAGCCTTGCAGACAATTATCAAGAAGTCATTGAACTAAATGAGGAAGTGTGTGTAGTGGCCAAACTGTGACCCACAGGACAACAGTGATGCTCACTTTGCTCCTAAACTTTGAGGTAGGTACTCTGAGCATCATCTCCATTGTACAGAAGAGGAAAAAAGCACAGAGAGGTTGAGGAACTTTCCTGAGATCACATAGCAGCCAAGCTGGCAAAGCTTGGATTTGGAACCCAAACTACCAAAGTCCAAGCTCTTAATTATTATGCAAGGTTAAGTGCTGATCCAGGAAGGGATGGCAGGCAGCCCAGTCCAGAGCCTGCCCTCTTAACCAAGGCTCAGCACATCAGATCTTAAAGGGACTCTAGGAATAATCTAGCCCAACACTCTCTTTTCCTAGGAGAAGTCCGAGGTCCAGAGAAGGAGGATGGTCTGCCCCAAATCACACAACCAATTAGTTGAAGAATCAGGACAAGGAAAAGCACCCCAGTTTCCCGACTCCCAAACCCCAAGCCCTCACTGAATATCACACGTTGACCATGAAGGACTCTCAGTTTTGAGGATGGAAGCTCTTCAGCAGAAGTAGAGGGAAGGAAACCTAAGCAGAGGGAACAGCCATGCAAACGTCCAGTGGCCATGAAAGTCTTTTCTAGAGAATAGTGAGCTGTTGAGTGTGTGCAAAGGTTGCAGCAGGTTCAGATGCTGGGGCTGGTTTTTCATATTGAATACTTCCACTTGGTTCTTTTTTTCTTTTTCTTTTTTTAGAGACAGAGTCTCACTATGTCACCCTCAGTAGAGTGCTATGGTATCACAGATCACAGCAACCTCTAACTCTTGGGCTTAAGTGATTCTCTTGCCTCAGCCTCCCAAGTAGCTGGGACTATAGGCACTCGCCACAAAACCTGGCTATTTTTTGTTGAGGTTGTCATCATTGTTGTTTAGCTGGCCCGGGCTGGGTTCAAACCCGCCAGCCTCGGTGCATGTGGCCGGCGCCATCACCACTGTGCTATGGGCACGGAGCCTCCACTTAGTTCTTTTATTTAATACTTTCTCATCTTATGTTACTAATATCTTCATTTGTTTTTAAGTTTATTTCTAATGTTTATTTAAAATTCTTGGTCCATCTGTTCTGATACTGCTGACTCCAAGGTATCTCTAATCCGTCTGTGTTTTTGCTGTCATTGTGCTCCGGCTAGTAGGCGATGTGGGAGGGAGCATCACTTCTTGCCCTTAAAACTAGCAGTGAGGGAAGGGATACCATTTCCTCATCCTCCCTCTCAAATCAATCCCAAGTAATGACAGCGGAAAAACATCACTAAATCAATTATTTGAGCCCCAAAAGTTTGAGGTTGCTGTGAGCTATGATGATAACACCATGAGAGCTATGATGATAACACCATGACACTCAACCCCAGGGCGACTCTGTCTCAGAAAAAAGAAAAAAGCAAAGAAAAATATCACTAAGCCTACGCAGTTATGGGGGAATGACAATCTCCTGGGGAGATGGAAGGGGATTTTAAATCGGAAAGGGGGGGGGGAGATGCTGCAGCCAGGAGAAAAGGCAGGCCATGGTCTTGATGGTGATAGAAAATGTTCTAGAAAAGAAAACTGGGTTTGAGCTCTCATCTTGCCTCTTTGAGCCAAGTCCAGGCCCCTATACACACACCCACTGTCCTGGAAACAACCAAGGCCAGTGCCCTCACTTGGAAATCGACAACCCAGGCAGATGGCACAAGGGTCTGCTGAGATAAAAACAGGCCAGCACAGCAAATAGGGGACCAACAGGCCTCAACAGTCACTATACCACCCCTTCCCTTCCAGACCCTGAGGCTGGAGGATGGTGACCTGGCAGACAGCACCTTCCCCTTGCTGCTTCTTCCTGGGGTCCTAAAGGGAGGCCCATCTCTTCGGAGTTAGTCACTTAGGGAGGTTAGAATGGTGATGTCAAACTTAGCGAGGAACCAAGTGTTTCTGACATCTAGGGGTCTCCACCCTGGCACTGTGGTCTCCTTGGCTTACTGAAGCTGGGAGACTAGGCCAGGCTCAAACTCTTACCCCCCAGAAAAAGCACGAGACGAAATAGCTGAAGCCCCCCGAAGGAGTAGCTCACAAGTTAAAGGACAAGGTATCCAAGGAGCACGATAACCTGAGTAGAGATACCACTGGAATCAACTATGTTAGAACAGACGGACCGAGAATTCAAAATAAGCATTAGAAACATGCAAAAGAATATCATCATGACTTTGGGGCAGGCGAAGAGTACTAACTTCATAAAATAAAAAAATAAATCAGACTGCATCAAAATTTAAAATCTTTTCACACAAAAATACCATTAAAAACTGAATAGACAAACACATTAATAGGATAAAAATATTCACAGTCCAATCAGCTGACAAAACATGTGTATGCCGTAAATAAAGATCTCTCTAAAGTTGACAATAAAACAATGATCAGTCCTCCTCCCTTAAGGATCAAAGGATACAGCTACTTCACAAAGAAAACATGCAACTGACCATTAAGTCCTCAGAAATATGCTCAACATCATTACTTACCAAGTGAATGAAAATTAAACCCATTTCATATCCATCAGAATGACTGAGACCAAATCAAAGCCTGGCAAAACCAACCACTCGCAAGAATGTAGAAAAACTTGGAAGTCTCACAGGTTGGTCATGGGAGTATTAGATAGTACAGTCACTTTGGAAAAGAGTTTGGTAGTTTCTTACAAAGTTAACGCTTCATATACTTATTACATGATCCAGCAATTCCACTCCTAGGATTTACTTAAAAGAAATGAAAAGGGCGGCACCTGCAGGTCAGTAAGTAGGGTGCCGGCTCCATATATCAAGGGTGGTGGGTTCAAACCCGGCCCCGGCCAATCTGCAACAAAATAAAAATAGCCGGGCATTGTGGTGGATGCCTGTAGTCCCAGCTACTCAGGAGGCTGAGGCAAGAGAATCACATAAAGTCCAAGAGCTTGGAGGTTGCTGTGAGATGTGACACCACAGCACTCTACCGAGGGTGACAAAGTGAGACTCTGTCTCTAAAAAAAAAGAAAGAAATGAAAATATACCTGCGTGAAGACTCATACATCATGTTCAGAGGAGCTTTATTATTGTTTTTATTCGTGAGACTCTGTTGCCCCAGTTAGAGTGCAGTGAGGAGGTATAACCATTCCAACCTCCAGCTCCTGGGCTTAAGTGATCCTCCTGCTTCAGCCTCCTAAGTAGCTGGGACTACAGGTGCATGCCACAATGCCTGGCTGTTTTTTTTTCGATGGGGTCTAGCTATATTGCTCAGGCTGGTCTCAAACCCCTAGCTTCAAGTGATCCTCCCACCTTCGCCTCTCTAAGTGCTGAGATTACAAGAGTGAGCCACCATGCCTGGCCAAAAAGATCTCAGTTTGAAAGGGCCAAAATATACCAGTCATGACAGATAAGGAAAAACCCACACTTAAATATATCATAATGAATATTAAAGGTGACAAAAACATTTCACTTTTTTTTTTTTGAGACAGAGCCTCAAGCTGTCGCCCTGGGTAGGGTGCCATGGCATCGCAGCTCACAGCAACCTCCAACTCCTGGGCCCAAGCGAGTCTCCTGCCTCCACCTCCCAAGTAGCTGGGACTACAGGCACCTGCCACAGCGCCCAGCTATTTTTTCCGTTGTAGTCGTCATTGTTGTTTGGCAGGCCCAGGCTGGATTCGAACCCACCAGCTCTTGTGTATGTGGCTGGTGCCTTAGCCGCTTGAGCTACCGGCGCTGAGCCGACAAAAACATTTTAAAAGTTTAGAGGGTGGAGCCTGTGGCTCAGTCGGTAAGGCGCCAGCCCCATATACCGAGGGTGGCGGGTTCAAACCCGGCCCCGGCCAAACTGCAACCAAAAAATAGCCGGGCGTTGTGGCGGACACCTGTAGTCCCAGCTGCTTGGGAGGCTGAGGCAAGAGAATCGCGTAAGCCCAGGAGTTGGAGGTTGCTGTGAGCTGTGTGAGGCCACGGCACTCTACCGAGGGCCATAAAGTGAGACTCTGTCTCTATAAAAAAAAAAAAAAAAGTTTAGAGAAAGGCTTGGCACCTGTGGCTCAAGCGGCTAAGGTGCCAGCCACATACACCTGAGCTGGCGGGTTCAAATCCAGCCCGGGCCCGCCAAATAACAATGACGGCTGTAACCAAAAAATAGCTGGGCATTGTGGCTGGCACCTGTAGTCCCAGCTACTTGGGAGGTGGAGGCAGGAGACTCGCTTGGGCCCAGGAGTTGAAGGTTGCTGTGAGCTGTGATGGCACGGCACTCTACCCAGGGTGATAGCTTGAGGTTCTGTCTCCAAAAAAATAAATAAATAAAATAAATAAATAAAAGTAAAAAAACTAAAATAAAAGTTTAGAGAAGAAATTACTGGCAAAAGGAACAAATATCAAATTTGTATACATAGCATACAAATTTTAGCTCACATTCTGTGATCAGAGTTAGATTAAGTTAGATGTTTTAAAAGGACAGGTAATTGCTCATACACAGATTAAAACACCCCAAAATAACTCAAGGATCAAAGAAAAGTCAGTAGAGATTTAAAATGACTTAGAAGCCAATGATAACAAAACCACCACATATCAAAAATTTCGTAAGTATACCAAAAATTGTGTGACTAAAAAGTATAAGCACCAAAGGAAAAAAATTTTGAACTGAGCTTTTTACATCCAGCTAAATTGTCATTCAAATGTTAAAAAGTCACAGCATTCAAGTGCTCCGGTTTGTACAAAGAAAAAGTCAGAGCATTTGAGGACTCAGTTTTGAAGGAACTATTTAAATAACAGAAATAAATTCTACAGGTGATAATAAAGGTATCTGAAGACTGAGCAAATGACTTAATCAGACAATTTTTTTCTTTTTTTGTAGAGACAGAGTCTCACTTTATGGCCCTCAGTAGAGTGCCGTGGCCTCACACAGCTCACAGCAACCTCCAACTCCTGGGCTTAGGCGATTCTCTTGCCTCAGCCTCCCGAGTAGCTGGGACTACAGGCGCCCACCACAACGCCCGGCTATTTTTTGGTTGCATTTCGGCCGGGGCCGGGTTTGAACCCGCCACCCTCGGTATATGGGGCCGGCGCCTTACCGACTGAGCCACAGGTGCCGCCCACTTAATCAGACAATTTTAATGTGATGTCCTGGGGGCGGAAAGAAGCATGTCTGTGTGGAAGCTGAAGGGAAGGAGAAAAAGGGATATGAGAAAATGCTAATCTCATCTTTGTAGAAAAAAGGCACAGATTATTTTTGAAAATAATAAAGCAGAACAAGCAGAACAAACTAAAATAAAAATGTAAGATGGTAGAAACAATATGTGAGCATGCATTCTATTCAGGAACACATGAACATTTCAAAAATTGATCACATACCAGACCACAAAGCAATCTTGAATAATAGGTTTTTCACATAGCCTACATTCTGTGCAATTAAGTTAGAGGTTAGGTTTTTAAAAGGAAAAATAATTATCCAAACACTTAGGTTAAAAACACCCCTAAATAACTCATGTATCAAAGAAAAGTCATGATAGAAATTTTAAATTACTTAGAACTAAATAACAAAAACATCAAGTATCAAAAATTGTGTAATACAACAATGAAAGGTTAAAAATTAATGAGCTAAGGGCTCAATTTAGAAACCAGCCTTGGTTTCTGTTTTTAAAAAGCCCAGAAACCAAAGAAAATAAAAGTAGATTATAAAGAGCAGAAGACAACAAAACAGAAAATAGAGACAGAATTGAGAAGATCAAAGCCACAGTTGGTCCTTAAAAAAGGTCAATAAATCTATGGAAATACTAATCAAGAAAGAAGAGAGAGAGAGATGGGGAGAGAGAGGAGACAGTTACTATGGAAAAGAGGAATATAATAAGAAATACTATAAACAACCTTACGCCAATAAATTTGAAAATGTAGATTAAATGCACGCATTCCTTTTTTAGAGACAGAGTCTCACTTTGTCAACGTGGGGAAAGTGCCATGGTGTCATAGCTCACAGCAGGCGAAAACTCGTGGGTTCAAGTGATCCTCTTGTCTCAGCCTCCCAAGTAGCTGGGACTACAGGCGCCCAACAAAATGCCCAGCTATTTTTAGAGAAGGGGATCTCACTCTTGCTCAAGCTGATCTAGAATTTCTGAGCTCAAGCAATCTACCCACCTGGCCTAGACCTCTTAGAGTGCTAGGATTATAGGCATGAGCCACCAAGCCCTACATAAATGCATACCTTCCAAAAAAAATACTTTACTCAAGATGATACAAATAAATAAAGAAATTAAAACAGTAGTTAAAATCTTTCTACATAAAAGACAACAGGTGGCTTGGCTCATACTTCCCGGGGGCTCATGTCTGTAATCCTAGTGCTTTGGAAGGAGCTTAAGAAGGAAGGAGAAGATAGCGTGAGGCTGGGAGTTCCAGACCAGCCTGAGCAACACAGCAAGACCTCCTCAGTACAAAAACTAAATGAAAACAGCACTCCAGGCCAAGGTCATTTTATAGGTGAATTCTACCAAACTTCAAGAAATAAATTATCTCAATTTTATCCAATCTTTTCCAGAAAACAGTAAAAGAGAAATTACTCCAATTCTCGGGTGGCACCTATGGCTCAGTGAGTAGGGCGCCGGCCCTATATGCCGAGGGTGGCAGGTTCAAACCCAGCCCCGGCCAAACTGCAAAAAAAAAAAAAAGAAATTACTGCAATTCTGTGACCGTTATAACTGCAATACCTAAGCCAGAAAAATACCAATAGATGTAGTAATTCTAAACAAGATATTATCAAAGCATAGCCAAATAGGTAATAATGAACAAGTTAGGTTAATCCTAGGAATGCAAGGATGGTTTAATATTAGAAATTTTATAGGGTGGCACCTGTGGCTCAGCGGGTAGGGCACCGGTCCCATATGCCAGAGGTGGCGGGTTCAAACCCAGCCCCGGCCAAATTAAAAAAAAAAAAAAAAAAAAAAGAAATTTTATATATAGGGCGGCGCCTGTGGCTCAAAGGGGTAGGATGCTTGTCCCATATGCCAGAGGTGGCTGGTTCAAACCCAGCCCTGGCCAAAAAAAAGAAATTTTATATATAAATTAACAGATTAAAAAAGAAAAATCATACAATCAAGATACTTTTTTAAAGGATGTAATAAAATTCAACACAAATTCCGATTTCCTTTAAAAAACAACAACAAAAACTCTCTAGGCCAGAAGGTGTGCCTCACTGCCTATAATCCTAGCAAGCACTTTGGAAGGCTGAGGTAGGAGGATCACTTGAGGTCAGGAGTTCTAGACCAGCCTGGGCAACAGTAAGATCCCCTTCTCTAACCCCAAAGAGAAAAGAAAAAGAAAAATAGGGCAGTGCCTGTGGCTCAAAGGGGTAGGGCGCCAGCCCCATATGCCAGAGGTGGTGGGTTCAAACCCAGCCCCGGCCAAAAACTGCAACAACAACAAAAAAAGAAAAATAGCCAGGCATAGCAGCATATACGTGTAGTCCCAGCTACTCAGGAGGCTCAGGCAGGAGGATTGCTTGAACCCAGAAGTTAGAGTTTGCAGTGAGCTATGATGATGCTGCTGCACTCTACCTGGGTGACAAAATAGCTCTGTCTCAAAACAATAAATAAATAAAAATTAAATAAAAAGCTCTCAAAAAGTTATGAATAGAAGAGTTTCCTTGGCGATGCCCGTAGCTCAGTGGGTAGGGTGCCAGCACACATATACCGAGGCTGGTGGGTTCAAACCGGCCCAGGCCAGCTAAAACAACACTGACAACTGCAACAACAACAACAAAAATAGCTGGGCGTTGTGGCGGGCACCTGTAGTCCCAGCTACTTGGGAGGCTGAGGCAAGAGAATCACCCTAGCCCAAGAACTGGAGGTTGCAATGAGCTGTGACGCCACAGCACCCTACTGAGAGTGACAAAAAAAAAAAAACAAAAAACTTTTAACATATATCTCCTAAATGGGGAATTATTGGAACATTCCCTCGAAAATAAAAAATGAGGCCAAGACACCTAGTACAGTAGCACCATTGTACTGGTGGTCCTGGACAGTGCAATGAAAAAAAAAAAATTAAAAGCATAAAGATGTAAAATTGGGCACAGCGGCTCAAGATCCTAATCTCAGCTACTCCAGGGCCTGTAGAGGGAGCACCTCTTGAGCCCAGGAGTTTGCGACCAGCCTGGGAAATATAGTGAGACCCCATCTGAAAAAAAAAAAAGTTTAAAAATGCAAGACTATTATTATTTCTAGGTGTCTACATAGCCTCTTATAGACATAGAATTGGAAATAGAGTCTTTAGCATTTTAATCTCTTGATGAGATCAAAATGAAAAAAGCCAACTGTATTTCTATACATTAACAATAAACAGGGCAGCACCTGTAGCTCAGTTGGCAGGGCACAGGCCACATACACCGAGGGTGGCGGGTTCAAACCCGGCCCAGGCCAGCTAAAAAAAAAACAATGACGGGCGGCGCCTGTGGCTCAGTTGGTAGGGCACCGGCCCCATATACCGAGGGTGACGGGTTCAAGCCCGGCCCCGGCCAAACTGCAAACAAAAAATAGCCGGGTGTTGTGGCGGGCGCCTGTAGTCCCAACTACTTGGGAGGCTGAGGCAAGAGAATTGCTTAAGCTCAAAGAGTTTGAGGTTGCGGTGAGCTGTGATGCAACAGCACTCTACCCAGGGCGATAGCTTGAGACTCTGACTCAAAGCAAAAACAAAAAATAATAATAAATAATAAAAACAAACAATAAACAACTAAAAACAAGGGTATCTAGATGGAAAAAAATTTTGAATCAGATCCCTGCTTTACATTTTACACAACTGTGCACAGGTCCAGGTCTTCAACCCTAAAAAACAAAATTCCAAAACATTTAGCAGGAACTATAGGTGAAGGCCTTCTGACCTTGGAGTAAGGCAGAGTTTGTTTTTCTTTTTTGAGAAAAAGTCTCAAGCTCAACCTGTCACCGTTGGTAAAGTGTCATGGCATCACAGCTCATAGCAACCTCAAACTCTAGGGCTTAAGTGATTTTCTTGCCTCAGCCTCCCAAGTAGCTGGGACTGTAGGCACCCGCCACAACACCCAGCTATTTTTTGGTTGTAGCTGTCATTGTTGTTTGGCAGGCCCAGGCTGGGTTTGAACCCACCAGCTCCAGTGTATGTGGCTGGCGCCCTAGCTGCTAAGCTACAGGCTCTAAGCCAAGGCAAACTTTCTTAAATGAGACCTAAAAAGCAATGACAAAGATCGCTAAATTAAACTATGCTAAATTTTGGATTTTCGCTTGCTGATTTTTTTGGCTAAGATCAAGTGTAGTATATCTAAAACATGATTAGACTCAGGAATATAAAGAACTGTTACAAATCAATAAGAAAATGATCTTTTTAAAAGGGCCAATATAAAAATGTGCAAAAGATATTCCAAGAGGGTTCATACACGCTGGTTCAACCTCACTTGTAATCAGGGGATTATAAATCATGTTGGCAATGCGAAATCATTGTACGCATTAAACTGGAAAAAAATAAGAAGTGTAGTAATACTGTTTGTTGTAAGATACAGAAAAACAGGAGTTCTCCCATAGATTTCTGGTGGGAGTATAACCTGGTAAAATCATTCTGGAAAACAATTTGGTCTTACTATGTGATACCGTCACAGATCCCATGACCCAACAATTCCACCCAAGAGTAAATGTGTATCACCCATGCATTAGCAAGAACGTATGTGAATACTCATAGGTGCTTTTTTCACAGTAGCAAAGTCTGAAAGCAACCCAAATGCCATCATCAAGAAAATGAATATAAATTATGGGATAGTTACGTGGTAGAATATTTTACTGCAGTAAAGAAATGAATTATGGTTACCTGAAACAACATGAAAGAATCTCAGCAATGTACGATTGAGTGAGGGCGGTGCCTGTGGCTCAGTGGGTAGGGTGCCGGCCCCGTATACCAAGGGTGGCAGGTTCAAACCCGGCCCCAGACAAATTGCAACCAAAAAATAGCTGGGCGTTGTGGTGGGCGCCTGTAGTCCCAGTTACTCAGAAGGCTGAGGCAAGGGAATTGCCTAAACCCAGGAGTTGGAGGTTGCTGTGAGCTGTGACGCCACAGCACTTTACCAAGGGTGATAAAGTGAGACTGTCTCTACAAAAAAATAATAATAATAAGATTGAGTGAAAAAAGCATGTTGCAGGAGATTATATAAAAAATGATACCCTTTCAGGGTGGCGCCTGTGGCTCAGTCAGTAAGGCGCCAGCCCCATATACCGAGGGTGGCGGGTTCAAACCCGGCCCCGGCCAAACTGCAACCAAAAAAATAGCCGGGCGTTGTGGCGGGCGCCTGTAGTCCCAGCTGCTCGGGAGGCTGAGGCAAGAGAATCGCCTAAGCCCAGGAGTTGGAGGTTGCTGTGAGCTGTGTGAGGCCACGGCACTCTACCGAGGGCCATAAAGTGAGACTCTGTCTCTACAAAAAAAAAAAAAAAGATACCCTTTCATAAAGTTAAGTGTGTGTATTACATATATGTGATTGTAAATATTAATTAAAAAGGCAATGGGAATGAGAAACTCCAGATACTTATACCTGATACCTGTATCTGATACTAACACTAACCAAAAAAGGCAAGGGATGACAAACCACAAATTCAGCATGGTGGTTGCCCTACAGGAAGGGAAGGGCGCGGGGAGAGATGGTGTAGCCCAGAGAAAGATGTAAATTACTGCCAATATTCTACTCCTGGTATTTATGATGGCTCGTGAGTCTTTTAAATTTGGTTTTAATAATAAAATAGACGAGGGGCCATCTATGGACCCATGATGAGAGTGCTTGAAACAAGGGTGATGATTAATCCATTTACAGATCCCACGGTCCGTAAAATAATTTAACTGAAAATATACACCTTTTGTATCCACCTGGATGGAGGTGAAGCACATTCTCTTTAGTGAAGTCTCACAAGAATGGAAAAGCAAGTATCCAATGTACTCAATACTAATATGAAAGCAACACAAAAACAACTACATGCCCACGAGAAAAATGCAAGTATATTCAAGTGAGGGGGAAGGGGGAGGAGGGGAAGGAAGCAGGGGAGGAGGGAGGATTGGTGTGTCTCACCTAACGTGAACAGTGTGAGAGCAGTGTGTGAACAGCACACATACCCTAGACGAACAACTGAACTTGTTCAATTGAACTTTACCTTAGAAATGCAAACAATATAACCTACTCATTTGTACCCTCATATTAATCTCAAATAAAAAAAAATAATGAAAACAAAAAGGCTCGGCTCAGTGCCTGTAGCTCAGGGGCTAGGGCGCCAGCCACATACACCAGAGCTGGCAGGTTCGAATCCAGCCCGGGCCTGCCAAACAACAATGACAACTACAACCAAAAAATAGCCGGGTGTTGTAGTGGGTGCGCCTGTAGTCCCAGCTACTTGGGAGGCTGAGGCAAGAGAATCACTTAAACCCAAGAGTTAGAGATGGCTGTGAGTTGTGACACCACGGTACTCTACCCAGGGCAACTGTCTCTTAAAAAAAAAAAAAAAAAAAGAAAAGAAAAAGGGTGGCACCTGTGGCTCAAGGAGTTAGGCGCCAGCCCCATATACCAGAAGTGGTGGGTTCAAATCCGGCCCTGGCTAAAAACCGCAAAAAAAAGAAAGAAACAAAGAAAACAAAAAGGCTCAGCAGATATTCACATTGTATCAAGCACTGTCGAGGTGCTCAAGATGCATACGTCTCATTGAATCCTCAATCTTATGAGTAGAAAGGACTGTTGTTCCCATCTCTTTTGAGGTTCAGTCGCTCGGCCATGGTCAATCACAGAGAACCAAGGTCTGAGACCCCTTCGGCAGGACTCTGGACCTCTGAGCCTCTCTTTCCTTCTGTCAAACTAGGCAAGACATGTCACTTTCCTGGCAGACTAAAGTCCTCAATAAATGTCCATCTTAAATAATAAACTTTGTGTATATGGGGGAAAATATCTACCTTAATCCAGAGGGGCTATGCGGGCACATTATAAAGAGACTAGTTGGTGGTTAAAAGACCTAGATCGAGTCCTACCACCTCCATTTGTGACCTTGGGAGGACCACGTTCCCTCTCTGGGCCTCAGATGTCCCACGGGTACCTGGAGAGGGCTACTACGGCAAGCCCCCTAAGCCAAATTTTTTTAGAGGGCAGTCCAACAAACATTAGGTCAAAGTCCCTTCCTTCTCCTGACGGGCCCCAGTTCACACTTCTGTCCATCAGGTCAGGCATCTCCACGCTCTGGGGCCTGCCCACCTTTCTGACATCACCTGCTGGTCCCCCGCCCCTCCCCCTCTCAGACCTTCTGTGCCTCCTACTCTCCCCCCAGGCTTTTTGCCTTTGCTGTTCACCTGCCCAGAACACTCTTCCTCTAGGGCAGTGGTTCTCAACCTTCCTAATGCCGCGGCCCTTTAATACACTTCCAGTGGGTCACGACCCACAGGTTGAGAACCGCTGCTCTAGGTCTTTGCTTGGCTCACACTCTTCACTCTTCAGCTCAAAGGCCACCTCCTCAAAGCAAGAATCCAATGTTCTCAATTCTAATATGAAGGCGGTAGATGACCTAATGCCTGGTGGGGGGTAAGGGAATGAGGGAGGGGGAGGAAGGAGAGCGATTGGGGGTGGTCACGGTGTATGGCACACCTCTCGGGGGTGGGACACAATTATAAGAGAGAATTTACCTAACAAATGCAGTTCTTTGTAGAAAAAAAAAGGCTAAACAAATTATCAGTGGGTCCTACTTTTTTTTTTTTTGAGACAGTCTCACTTTTCTCACCCTGGGTAAAGAGCTGTGGTGTCATAGCTCACAGCAACCTCAAACTCTTGAGCACAAGTGATCCTCTTGCCTCAGCCCCCCCGAATAATAGCTGGGACTATTTTTTAGAGACAGGGTCTTCTCCTTTTTCTTTTTCATTTTTATTTTTTTTTTTTGAGACAGACTCACTATGTCGCCCTCACTAGAGTCACAGCTCATAGCAACCTTAAACTCTTGGGCTTAAGTAATTATCTGGCTTCAGTCTCCCACCTGCCACAACGCCCAAGGACTACAGGTGCCCGCCACAATGCCCAGCTATTTTTTGGCTACAGTTGTCATTGTTTTTTAGTTGGCCTGGGCTGGGTTCAAATGCGCCAGCCTCAGTGTATGTGGCCGGCTCCATAACCACCGTGCTACAGGCACTGAACCAGGGTCTCACTCTTGCTCAGACTGGTCTTGAACTCATGAACTCATGCAATCCACCCACCTCAGCCTCCCACCATGCCCAGCCATCAGCATGTATTTAAAAAAAAAATTGTTGGGGGAGGCTGAGGTAAGAGAATCGCTTAAGCCCAGGAGTTGGAGGTTGCTGTGAGCTGTGTGATGCCACGGCACTCTACCGAGGGCCATAAAGTCAGACTCTGTCTCTACAAAAAAAAAAAATTGTTGGGAAAATAAAAGAACAAATGCCACCTCAACCAGAAATCCTTTGTGGCAATTCTCCCCACAGCTTTGCTAAGTGGCCTCTGAAGCTTTTCCTCTGTCCTATATTACCTGGGACCCTGAGGGGGTGGGGCGCACTGGCTACCTGTCTATCTCCCCATAGATGGGGTCTTAGAAGGCAAAACAATGGACACAATTCATTTGTGATTCCAGCACCTAGCCCTGGGCCTAGCAGGAAGCTGGGCTAAAGAAAACACCTGCTCGGGCAGCGCCTGTGGCTCAGTGCGTAAGGCGCTGGCCCCATATACCGAGGGTGGTGGGTTCAAACCCGGCCCCGGCCAAACTGCAACCAAAAAATAGCCGGGCATTGTGGCAGGCGCCTGTAGTCCCAGCTGCTCGGGAGGCTGAGGCAAGAGAATCGCTTAAGCCCAGGAGTTGGAGGTTGCTGTGAGCTGTGTGAGGCCACGGCACTCTACCGAGGGCCATAAAGTGAGACTCTGTCTCTACAAAAAAAAAAAAAAAAGAAAACACCTGCTTATGAATGAATGACTGTCCCCTCCACCGTCGTCCCCTTTCCTGACTCTGCTTCCTCCTCTCTCCACCCTGACAGGTGCCAAGAAGCCAGCACCTAGGCAAGGTCACAAGAACAGCTTCTCCAGCAGGAATTTCCTGAAGCAGGGCACCCTCTCTGCCTTCATTCAGAGCACTCCAGCCAGGGAGGAGGCAAAGCCCAAGGCAAGTGCTGCCTCTGTCGCCGAAATCATCTGGCTCTGAGTGTGTGGCAGGAGCAGGATGTTGGCAGGCCTGCCTCGCAGCCTGGACTAGAGGCCTTGCCCAGCTGAGCTCTGCCTGGCCGGGGGCCAGTTAGGAAACACTTGATTATTCAAATCATGTAGTTCCAAGAGGAAAGGATCTTCTTCCTCCAAGAGGGGGAAGTGGACGGCCAGGTCAGCCCAGGGATCTGGGTGTTGAAGAAATTTCAGAGCAGAGTTCTCACACCAACCAGCTTTCTGAGATTCTCCACCCCAGGAAGACTCTGAAAGCCTGAGATAGAAACTCAGGAGGGTCAGACCAAAGGCCAGGGCCCTGGACTGAAGCCTGGGCTGACCCCCAACCAGGGCTTCTGAATTAGCAGTAGCCTCAGCCAGGCTAATAGCTCTGGCCTCCCCGTAGATCCTGGAGACATCAGGGCTGGCCTGCTTGCCCCCATTAGTGCTCCCCTTGCCCCCGGAACCACATGGAGGACAGTAAACACTGCACTCCTTAGCTCTGGGGCTGGAGGTCAGTAGTCTATTCCTGCTATTTGCTTAACTCCTACCTTGAGCCTCCTCCCCAAGCCTGGCTCCAGAAGAACTAAGAGGTTCAAGAAGAGTTTATACATGTAGCCTGCAGAGATTTATCTAATATTTATTAAGTTATTATACGACCAGACCATGGAGCCAGGCTGCCCAATTCTGTTGCAATTCTGGATTAACTACTTGTGAGCTATATGACCTTGGATGAGTCCCTTCACATCCTCTGTGCTTCTATTTTTTCTTTTTTAAGAGATAGGGGCTCTGGGCGGCGCCTAAAGCTTAGTCGGTAAGGCACCGGCCCCGGCCAAACTGCAACCAAAAAATAGCCGGGCGTTGTGGCGGGCGCCTGTAGTCCCAACTACTCGGGAGGCTGAGGCAAGAGAATCGCTTAAGCCCAGGAGTTGGAGGTTGCTGTGAGCTGTGTGAGGCCACAGCACTCTACCAAGGGCCATAAAGTGAGACTCTGTCTCTACAAAAAAAAAAAAAGAGATAGGGGCTCACTATGTTGTCCCAGCGAGTACAGTGCCTAGGCACAGGTTGTGATCATAGCTCATTGCACCCTCCAACTCCTGGGCTCAAGCAATCCTCCTGCCTCAGCCTCCCAAGCAGCTGGGACTATAGGTAACTGCCACCGCACCCAGCTAGTTTTTCTATTTGTAGAGATGGAGTTGCACTATGTTGTTCTGGCTGGTCTTGAACTCCTGGGCTCAAACCACCCACCTTTCTCAGCTTCCCAAGTAGGTGGTGCTATAGGCATGAGCCACCATGCCCAGCTGTGCTTCTCATCTTCACATATAAACACAGGGATTCAAGCATCTATGCTTTGGGGAGTTTAAAAGGACCAATGGGAAAAGGGCATGTAAAACACCTGCTAGGCTGCACCGTACACAGGATTCAGGAAGTGATAATCTTACTATTATTAGTGAACAAATTAAGGTTTAATAAGGAGCCAGGCTTAGATCTCTGGACCAGACCACTGGAAGGCAGATATATTCTCCTTTGCCAGAGCCAAGGCCAGTCTGCCCAGAATGGGCTTGGGGGCAAAGGGGAAAGACCCCAGGCTCTGGGTTCAAAGCTCAATTCTACCACTCACCAGCTCTGCAACCCTGGCAAATTACTAACCTCATTGTGCCTTGTATCTGCCTCAGATTAGCCTTCACCATCGTAGAGGGGTGTTGTTGGCCATGGACAGTGCCGGGGAATTAGGGAGATGACATAATGCGGGGCTGCCCCAGGCAGGGGTGAGGTGACTGATAAGTTTCCTTTCCCAGATACCTCTGTCTGAGCCCACCCTGAGAGTGACAGAGTGAGGCCCCACGGAAATGGGGAAACCCCTCCCCACTCCAAGGAACAGAGGTACCAAGGAACTCTCAGCAGGAAGCACTGGGGGTCTTTAACAAAGGAGGTGACATAGCCAGAAGCCACAGGCTGGTCACTCCGGTTCACAGTCACACCCCAAATCTCCAAGTTATACACCATTTACTGGACAAATTAGCTTATTTCAGAACCTGGCTCCTAACCATGAGCAGGGATGATGACAACAGTGCCTGCCTCCTACAGCTGATTTAAAGATTAAGTGAGTTGGCTCAGCACCTGTAGCTCAGGGGCTAGGGCAGCAGCCACATATACCAGGAGCTGGTGGGTTCAAATCCAGCCCGGGCCTGCCAAAGAACAATGACAACTACAACCAAAAAAATAGCCAGGTGTTGTGGCGGGTGCATGCAGTCCCAGCTACTTGGGAGGCTGAGACAAGAGAATTGCTTAAGCCCAGAAGTTTGAGGTTGCTGTGAGCTGTCACTCCACGGCACTCCACCCGGGGTGACAAGTGAGATTCTTTTTTTTTTTTTTGGCCGGGGCTGGGTTTGAACCTGCCACCTCCGGCATATGGGACCAGCGCCCTACTCCTTGAGCCACAGGCGCCGTCACAAGTGAGATTCTGTCTCAAGTAAAAAAAAAATATATATATATATATATATATACACACACACACACTTGACTACGTACTCGGAACAGCGCCTATTAACCAGACCATAGGATCTGCTCCTATTTACACGACTGCTGTCATTTCTTCTCCAAACACCTTCCTGGTTTTCTCCAGCAGAGTCAGGTCTCCTTCCTGCTAGCTTTTACACAGAGCATGATTTATACAAAGCCTCCCACAAAGATGATGACTTACTGTGGGCCGAATGCTGAACTGGGTATTTATATTCATGGAGTGTTTCACAGTCAAGGGGCAATATGACCACTTGACTCACCTACTTATGTTCCATTAGTTGTGACTCTGGGATCAGTGGCAGGAATCTGTATTAATGGGAGGGGGCTGATAGTGGGGGGTTCCTATTATATTGCTTGGAACACACGTGTCCTGGTGATTTTAAAATATTTGCACTTGACAACAACTAAGTGACCTAGGGGCCATGAACTTAACTTCTCTGAGCCTCAGCTATAAGGTTAAACAAAGAAATGTGAAGTGCTTAGAACAGAGCCTGATTCGTGCTACATTTAAAACTTAAACATGGCTATAATCTTAGCACTCTGGGAGTGCCGAGGCAGGAGGATCGCTCAAGGCCAGGAGTTTAAGACCAGCCTGAGCAAGAGTGAGAACCCATCTCTACAAGAACTAATTTAGCCAAGTGTGGTAGCACATGCCTCTGAGACCCCATGGGTTATTTTAAATACTCAGCGAGTTCACAAATAAGAAATGGCTTTTCAAATGGAGAAGTGTGATAGGAGCCTGAAAATTAAGGTTGAGAGTGTCAAAGTGACTTGTCCAGGGTCATGCAGATGATTACAAAAAATAATTTAGCCAAGTGTTGTAGCACACGCCTATAGTTCCAGCTACTTGGCAGGCTGACGCAGGAGGATCCCTTAAGCCCAGGAGTATGAGGTTTTGGTGAGCTATGATGACACCACTACACTCCAGCTGGGGTGACAGACTCTTGTCTCCGAGAAAAAAAAAATTCTGAAAACTGGCTTTCAGTAAAAGGAAGAAAAAAAACTTGACCATATATCCACTCTGGAATACCACTAGTAGAGTTACAATTTGACACCTGAGGAAACTGAGGTACAGGTCACACAAGGTCACAAAACTCATAGTCCGGCTCAGCGCTGGTAACTCAGTGGTTAGGGTAACGGCCACATATACTGGGGCTAGGGGGTTTGAACCCAGCCCGAGCCTGCCAAACAGCAATGATAACTCCAACCAAAAAATGGCTGGGTGTTGTGGCAGGCGTCTGTAGTCCCAGCTACTTGGGAGACTGAGGCAAGAGAATCGCTTAAATCCGAGAGTTGGAGGTTGCTGTGAGCTGTGACACCACGGCACTCCACCGAGGGCGACATAGTGAGACTTCATCTTAAAAAAACCAAAAGAAAAAGAAAAAAATTGGGGGCGGTGCTTGAGGCTCAAAGGAGTAGGGCACTGGCCCCATATACCAGAGGTGACGGGTTCAAACCCAGCCCTGGCCAAAAACTGCAAAAAAAAAATCTCATAGTCCCTGTTAGCTGCTACTTCCTACAAAGTATTCATTCAAGCAATTGTATTATGTGACTAACACGCACCAGGAAGCGTGGTACATGTAGATTCAGCAAGGGACAGCTGTGACTATTACTTACTATGATTAAATTACAGTTGTTTGTTCTATGAACAAAATGGACAAGCAGACTGGTCAGAGGTAGGACACCGGGGAAACTCATACCTGACTAAAGGCCTGAGCCTCCGTCAGGGATGCTGCCCCCCCGGGACACGGGCTTGTGCTGCTGACGCTCACTACCAAACCATCGAAGAGCACAAGTCCTCAGTGGACAGAAGACGCCAGTGGAGGTGTGGGAAGGGTAGCCAGGCTCCATGTGGAGCAGTTCAGGTGTCAAAACCAGAGGGACAGCCACCACAGGTTCCCCCACGGCACCAAGGCCAGCCGGGTTGTGGAAACCCCTGCCAGGTGTGGCCGCCTTTCATTAACTCAACAGCCACTACACATTTGCTGAATGCAGGTATGTTGTTAGACACTGCAATTCACAAGTGATTCAGGGTTCCTGCCGTCCAGGAACTCAAGACTCAGTGCCAACCACTATGGGGATATCAGATTACAAAGGACACAAGATTTCCCAGCAAAGTCTAGAAAAACAGCCATGACGCCAACTGGAAACCCAGGCAGGGAGAGAGCGTGGCAGGGGAGGGAACAGACAAGAGCTAAATGCGAGGAGATGCAGGACATGTCTAAGCAAAGACCGTCAGCCTGGGACCCTGACCTGAGTTGCAGGCTGGTTTTGCCTTCAATTTGATCTCAGGCAAGTCGTCTTGTCTTCCTGAGCCGCAGTTTCCCCCTTTGCAAAATTACAATAATACTTCATGGGTTATTTTAAATACTCAGCGAGTTCACGAATAAGAAATGGCTTTAAAAATGGAGAAGTACCATAGGAGCCCTGAAACTAAGGTTGGGAGTGTTAAAGTGACTTGTTCAGGGTCATGCAGCTGATTAAAGGGATTGGGATGGACCATCGGGCAGGATGCAGGGGCAGCCGCACCCCACCTCTGCTGAGCCAGCACTTAGATCCCATGTTGCCCTGGTGCAGGGTTTACCATTCACTCGCTGTGTGATCCCAGGCTCACCCTCCCTCTCTGATTCTCAATTTTTTTTCTTTTTTTTTTTTGCAGTTTTTGGTCAGGGCTGGGTTTGAACACGCCACCTCCGGCATATGGGACCGGCGCCCTACTCCTTTGAGCCACAGGCACCGCCCATGATTCTCAATTTTCTAACATGCAAAAATAGAGATGTCATTTGCTGTGCTGCCTACGTGTCAACACAGAAGGCTCTTCCAACAGGAGAGCACTTTCCACAGGCAGAAGAACGTCACAGTTAAATGACAGTGTGAGCTGATGGAAAGCAGAGCTTGACCATCCCCAGGCGGTGTGGGGAGAGGGGCTGAGCTTCAGAGTTGGGCAGATGGGAATTCAAATCTCAGGTCCTCCACTTAACAGCCAGGAGAACTTAGGCAAATTATCTCCCCTCTGAACCATTTTCCTCACTTGAAAAATGGGCTGTTATAAGGATTAAGGGTGTGAATATACATCAAATATTTAGCAGAGTGGCTTTGAACATAACAAATATCCACTGAGTGATGACAACTTACTACTCTTGTCATTACCACTCTTTTCAGGAGGATCTGAAATCAGCCACTCTTACTTCATAGTCACTCTTACTTTAAGTTTTAAGACTGGATAGTTACCAGGTCCAGAGACTTCCCTTGAGACTGAACTTGGGCATAGCCGTGTGCCCCACTAAATGTTCCCACCCCACACCAGAAGGGCGTTGTGGTGAAGTCTAGCTTGGTTCCTCCTGCTTTTGCAGACAAGGAAAAGAGGACCAAGAAGCATGGTGACACAGAATGGACGTCATCTGGACCTGTTCCTTCTCCACCCATATGCACACAATGACCAAATCTAATCTGGTTCTGGAACATGCTCTCTTGTGTGCCAACTCGAATTAGTTGCTACTGGCTGCCTGGAACACTGTATTGACAAGGAAAGTGAACAATGGTTGATTAGCAATGTCTGACGCGTGTAGGGCAGGGGATCAGCAGCATGCACGCCAGCTATTTGCCATCCATGAACCAGAAAATCCCTAAGGCCCTGCCTCACTCATATAAACCAGGGTTGTTGGTCAGGGTAGCCAGTAGCTAAGAGAAAGAAAAGGGACTTGCCCGAGATTACACAGCTTGAAATGGCAGGGCTAGGATTCACACCCAGGCCCCTCCAGGTTTCTGAGGATGCTTCCCTCTAGGAGTATCCATCACCTGGGAGAACAGATGCTGCTGCCCTCCCATCCCTCTGTCATTTGCAAACTCCAGAGACAGATGGCTCAACTGAAAACAAACATATACAGCAAGATCCCCTGAGGGCTCATACCCAAACATAAAAATTTGAATCCAGATGCCAATCCGATGGGGCAGAAGGGCATGAGACCTGGATTTGGATCTCACCTCCAAGTTCCAGACCTTGAGAAAGTCACTCAACTTTTCCGAGCTTCCCTTTCCTCTTCTATAAAATGGAGAGAATAACAAACTAAGCACATAAGGTCATTCAAAGTGATTTAGCTCAGTTTCTGACACAGAGTAAGCCCGTCAATGTTAATTACAGACAGTGCCAAACTTAGACGTGGTTTTTCAGCTTTACGATAGTGCCAAAGAAACATGTATTCAGTGGAAACCACACTTCATGTACCCATACCGCCCTTCTGTTTTTCACTTTCAGTGTAGTATCCAATAGAATTACATGGTCCATTCAACATATTATTATAAAATAGGCTTTGTGGGCCAAGCGCGGTGGCTCATGCCTGTAATCCTAGCACTCTGGGAGGCCGAGGCGGGTGTATCGCCTGAGCTCACGGGTTCAAGACCCAGCCTGAGCAAGAGCTTGACCTCGTCTCTAAAAGAAAAAAAATAGCTGGGTGTTGTGACAGGTGCCTGTAGTCCCAGCTACCCAGGAGGCGGAGGCAAGAGAATTGCTTAAGCCCAAGAATTTGAGGTTGCTGTGAACTATGACGAGATGGCACTCTACCAAGGCTGACAAAGTGAGAGTTGGTCAAAATAATAATAATAATAATAGGCTTTGTGTTGGGTGATTTTGCCCAATCATAGGCTAATGTAAGCATACTGAACACATTTAAGGTAGGCTAGGCTAATTTTTTTGCAGTTTTTGGCTGGGGCTGGTTTTGAACCCACCACCTCCAGCATATAGGGCTAGCGCCCTACTCCTTTGAGCCACAGGCGCTGTGCAGTGCAATTTTTTTTTTTTTTTTTGCAGTTTTTGGCCGGGTCTGGATTTGAACCCACTACCTCCGGCATAGGGGGCCAGCGCCCTACTCCTTTGAGCCACAGGCACCGCCCTGCAATTTTTTTTTTTTTTTTTTTTTGCAGTTTTTGGTCAGGGATGGGTTTGAACCCGCCACCTCCAGTATATGGGGCCAGCTCCTTACTCCTTCGAGCCACAGGCACCGCCCTGCCCAATGCAATTTTTAATAAGTTTATCAAGACATAATCCCATTGTAAGTCGAGAAGCATCTGTAATAAGAATTAGGGCCAGGTTCAGTGGCTCGTGCCTGTAATCCCAGCACTCTGGGATGCCAAGGCAGGTGGATTGCTTGAGTTCAGGAGTTTGAGACCAGCCTGAGCAAGAGCAAGAGCCAGACCTCTTCTCTACTAAAAATAGGAAAAATCTAGCCACTTATAGTCCCTAGCTACTCAGGAGGCTGAGGCAGGAAGTTCACTTGTGCAGAGTTTGAGGTTGCTGTGAGCCATGATGATGCACTCTACCCAGGGTGATAGACTGAGACTCTGTCTCAAAAATATACATATAAATAAGGATTAGGTCAAGAAAACCAAAACATAGCATTTTCACAAAAAATGCTCAGATGACTAAGGCATGGGCTTGGACAAGCTGTTGAGAGAAATCCTGTTTATATCCAATACCTTGATAGGATAACTGACCTAAAATACGAATTATTGTAATTGATTTTAAAATAAATAGGGGGCAGTAACTGTAGAATATAAATGTCTTAACACAATAACTAAGAAAATGCCAGGAAGGCTATGTTAACCAGTGTGATGAAAATATGTCAAATGGTCTAGGAAACCAGTGTATGGTGCCCCATGAGCGCATTAATGTACACAGCTATGATTTAATTTAAAAAAATGTAAAAAAAGTAAATAAATAAAAATAAATAAATAAGTAAATAGGGGGCTGGGTGTAGTGGCTCACTCCTATAATCCCAGCACTCTGGGTGGATTGCCTGAGCTCAGAACAGCCTGAGCCAGAGCAAGACCTCATCTCTAAAAAAAAAAACAATAGCTGGGCATTATGGCAGGTGCCTAAAGTCCCAGCTACTCAGGAGTCTGAGGCAAGAGAATCACTTGAGCCATGGCACTCTACCAAGGGTGACAAAGTGAGATTCTATCTCAAAATAAATAAATAAATAGGGCGGCGCCTGTGGCTCAAAGGAGTAGGGGCCGGCCCCATATACGGGAGGCGGCGGGTTCAAAAACTGCAAATAAATAAATAAATAAATAAATAAAATAGGGAACTGACTCTTCTAAGAAGATGGGTTATGTCATTCACATCACACAGAAGGAAGTGGGAGCCTTGAGTGGGAGAATTGGTAATAGTAGGGGACAAACATCTATTTCTCACTTCCCAGCCAAGAGAGTTTGTGCCTCAGTCTTCTCATCTACAATGTGGGAACGATAGCACCCGCCACACAGGGCTGCAGCTGAGCAATGCCAAGCGAGGCACTGAGCACCGGGCAGCATGTTATGTCAGCCGTTAGTCTATGGACTCTTCCTTGGGGGGTGGGAGACACTTCATGAGGCAGAGGGATCAGAACTGCTATAGAAGTGAGTAGATAGAGTGGAGGAGGGGAAGCAGGCTTCAGAATCAACTGAGACACTTTCTAACCAGAATGGTGGGAGATGAATAAGTTATTCACTCCTGTGTCTGAAGGCAATTACATCAAAGTGGGGACAGGTGGAGGGAGAAACACAAATGAGCCTCAGAAAGTCCAAGCCTAGCCAGGCATAGTGGCTCATGCCTGTAATCCCAGCACTTTGGAAGGCCAAGGTGGGAGGATCACCTGCACCCAGGAGTTCAATACTACAGTGATTGCCCCAGGGAAACAGGGTGAGATTCTGTCTGATTTAAAAAAAAAAAAAAAAAAGGGCTGAGTAGCCAGAAACAGTTTAGTGTCAATCAACAAGAGGCCTAAGAATTCCAAGGGAGAGACTTGAGAACCTTGACTTGAGAGCTAAGAAGGTCCTCACCCTATTTCTTTATTGGACATACTAAAAGTGGACAGGAGAAGGCAAGAGATTGACCTAACAAAAAGTTACATGGTAGATCCTTTAGAAGGTGGCACTTAAGGTTTTTCAAATAACAATTTGCTTGCTGAGCTATGCCCAGCAGCTTGCGTAGCTGACCAGGTGAAGTTCATATGTCTGAGTCACAGCTGAGATCTGGGAGGATGAGGAGGTATCTCTGAAATAAACTGGAGCCTTGAGGGTCAGGGCCTCCCTCTAGGATCTCCAAGGTCTTATTCCTAGAAATAACCTTCTAGCATCCTTTCCTCCCTTCTCTGGGTTAAGGCAGAGTAACAGAGCATCAGAGAGGTTTGAATCCAAGGTATCAGCCCGCTGAGCCTCAGTCTCAAATGCAAAGCGGTGACTATCAAGGTAGTGTCTGAAAGTGCCTGGTGCCTGGCAGTTTCTGAGCTCTACAGGCACAAGGATCAGGAGACCTGAGCTTACAATCAGGAATCAAGGCTCCCCTTATTCATCTTGTGGCACCACAGCAGTGTATTCACGGAGTCCTTCTAGAAACTCATATCTGGGCAGGTGCCTCCAGAGCCCCTGCACTTAAACATCAGGCTTCATAGCCTGTCACACTGCCCTTTTGCTCAGACAAAGTGATTCTGAGATATGTGCTATGGCCACTGTGGTGCCTGCCTCTAGTCTCCAGGCCTTGGCTCCCCCCAAAAAGGATGAAACAGAAAGCCATGGGTTGAAGAGTGCAAGGTCATGTTTCCTGCCTGCGAAGTGAGTACATACTGTGAATAGGGCTGTTGGGAGCACTGGATGAGGTGGTAGATATTGGGGGAGTCCCTTCCCTGTGGTTCTGTGCAATCTTCAGAATAAAGCCCTCAGGGCTACCTGTCCCCAGCTGGGTAGACCCCAGACCCAGTTCACTGAGCCTTGATAGGCTGATGCTCTGCCATCCCCAAACCTCTAGAGCTCTCAGACTCTTCCTGGGGACCACTAAACTAAGAAGTGTCTCCTCCAACCAGCTGATGTGTTTCAGAGACACTGCCAGGCCACGGGAGAGAGGCTGGTGTCCATGTGTCCCACATGTGCCCCACATCCCTACTCTGAGTGCCTGAGGGCTGTCCCAAGCCTCACATAGTCATTCAGATGAGATTTGTGCCCCCTTTCACAGCCTCATAGCATCTAGCCCAGGAACTGTGAGCTCAGAAGGCAGACAGGTACTAACTGGCTCCAGCCATTATGGCCAGGCAAGGGACATAGCCCAATATGGCCATGTCTTCTGAGCTTTCAAGAGATACAGAAATCCCTTTTTAAATGTAAAATGAAATCACCTCATTTCACAACATCAGGAACCAAATTAAACTTTTTAACTCACTGCAAGAGTCAACAATCCCCTACCCCACCCCTCGCAGCCTTGGGAGAGCAGTTTGTCATGGAACCCCCCATAACCTAGTTCACAGTGGACCATAAACATCTGAGGACCAGTTGGTTGAATGAGAGCCAACCCAAGTCTTAGGGAAGTCCCACCTCTCCGCCCCTACTTCTCAGATTTCTTGGTTAACAGATGAGGAAATGGAGGCTCAGAGAGGGGAAGCAACTTGACCAAGATCACACAGAAGGCTTATCAACGGCCCAAAGACTTAAACTCTGCTCTTCTAAGCTTAAGATCTTTTTCCACCAACTCAGAACACCTGCATCCTCTCTTGAACAATCATTTGGGAGCTTAGAGCCAGGAAACTGAATTTCAGGTCTATTCTGCCTTAAGCAGTTGGGTGACCCTAGTCAAGCCCCTTCTCCTTTCTGGGCCTCAGTCTCCCTGGTCTGTAAAGAAGCTAGTGGACAGAGCCAGTTTCTAAAGGGCTTCCAGCTGAAATTCTAGGCTACCATAGGTCTCATCTCTGGCTAGTACTTGGTGGCCTCAGAAGAATATAAAATAGTAATAATAATAATAATAATAATGGGAAGGGTGAGTCCACACCAGCTAGGAAAGAACACTACAATTTTTAGTGAAACCTGACTCCTGGTTACTGGAATTTAGAAAGAATAATACTCAGGCAGTTTAACCACCATCCTACAATTAAACAAAAACACATCTGGTTTAACTTCTTCCTCGTTGCTTCCCTCTACCCCCTACCCTCATCTCAAATTTTACCCCTTAATTTGAGAAGTCAAATTCAATGCAAACAATTGATTTCATGCCGCAGTGAGGTTCAGAATTTACGCATGGAAAACTTTAAGCATGGAGTTTTTCGGGGAGCAGTTATGACATGTTGGGGGGGATGGGGAGACAGAAAAAATAGGGACAATGTTCTCTGGACGCTGAGCATGATACATGTATAATGATGTCAGGGCCTACTGTGAGCCCAGCACTCTGAGGCAAAGTGACCTGCCTGCCTGGGTCACACAGCTGGGGATTTGACCAGATCCAGGGTGGCCTTTGTAAGCTTACTGGGACTTCCCTCTGGCCCTCAGGATCACCTGGTAGAACTGCTGCTGAAACTGCCTCACGGAAACAGTGACTTCTCAATAACAATCAGTACTGGCTGAGTCCAAAGCTGGAAACCCATTTATGATCTCACTAGCCCCTCACAGCAACCCTGCAAAATATATATTTATTAACCCACATTACAGATGAGAAACTGAGGCTCCGAAAGGGGAAGCAACTTGTCCAGCATCACACAGCAGGGCTGGAATGAACCTCCCATCTATTGCCCCTAGCTATCCTCTAAAAGTAAGAACAGTCCAGAACAAAAACCCCAACATACCACACAGCCCAGCGCCAGTCTGCCAAGACGACCATCATGCTAGGAAGCCAAGTCAGCATTCCTGTGGCCACGCAGAGATTTTAGAGCACTGGTTCTGAGCACAGCTCTCTCACTCTCAAGGTTTGCTCGGAGTTCAGGGTTTTGTATGAATATCCCCAGAAGGATTGATTTCAAGGTGAGAACTCTAGGCTATGCCTCTGGATCCTAGCCCCTGGATTAAAAGGCCTCACACCCACAGGATACAACATGGACATCACCAGACTTGCGATTCTAGAAACACAGCTCCAGCCCCAGCTCCCCAGGTAGCATCAGGTATGTCCTTGGGCAAGTTGCTTCCCCTCTCCAAGAGGTTCACATCTAGCTTGCAGAGCACGTTGGGTATCTAAGTCACAGTACACAATAGGACTGAGTTTGGTCATGAGCTGGGACAGGGCAGGAGGCTCTGCAGAAACAATAGCTCCAGGGCTGTTCCCAGCATGGAGCCCTGGGCTCCCAGCCCAGGCTGTGTTAAGGATGGTGGAAGGTGGAATCTGAGTATGAGCAAGGAGGGCACAAAGCCACCGACATGTGCAGCCCAACAGGAAATGGGCTAGGGCCTGGGAAAATTGGATGACAGGTTCAGAGGCAGTGACATAACTCTATACCCAGTCACAGCATTACATTTTTTACTAAGACTAAAGCTGGTGACAGATCTTCAGCACAGACACTAGTTAAACACTTGCCAAGCATTCATCATATCTAGACCTCACCACCAGTAAGTACTGTTGATCTCTGCAGCTTAGAGGATTGAGAATGAGGCACAGAGAGGCAATGGAACTGCTTCCCGATCACACAGCAAGGTGGCTTTCTCTGCTAGTGAGAGTTCCCCTACCCCGGCTGATCCCATTTTACCTGTGTTATTGCATCGTAATCTTCTTCTTTCTGAATTTGCTTGATTTCAATTCTAAAAATGTCAGTTTGACACTCAATTTCAAAGACTGGAAAAAATGTTATCATGTAAATGTCCACTGGGAGAAGGGCTTTTTGTCTGCTCCTACAACAGTACCTAGCACAAAGCTGATGCTTTAAAAATATTCGTTGAATGAATGGGCGGTGCCTGTGGCTCAAAGGGTAGGCGCCAGCCCCATATGCCGGAGGTTGCGGGTTCAAACCCAGCCCTGGCCAAAAATATATATATATATATTTGTTGAATGAAGATAGCATTTTTTCTGGTCTCAATTCAGTTTTATTCCTCATAGTAGTCCCACGGGAGAAATGAACCCCCCACTAGTGGGGCCACAGACACAGACAGGGACCATCACCCAGCCCTGTCTCACTCCACGTGGGAAGCAGTTGGGACCTCTTCTTCTTAGGGAATCCAGAGGTTCAGTTCAGGAGGGAAAAGAAGCACAGGAACAAGATGGACAGGGAGTGGGTGGGTGGCACAGGCCCAGAAGGGGACTATCGCTGCGATTTGGAGAGGGCAGGTATAGAGGGTGAAAAAAGGCAGAGCTGAGCCCAGGAAGGAACAAAAAATACCAAGGCTCAGACCCTCGTCTTTCAGGCAGGAGAGTGGAAGTAGGAGGCTGAGGTTGAGGGCTTTGGTGATCTAGGTTCAAATCCTGATCCCAACCACTTCCTTAAATTATCTAAGCCTCAGTTTCCTCACTTGTAAAATGAGAGGTTGCATGTTAAAGGGTTAAGCTGGCCCCCACTCACAGTAGGCATTCAACAGTCACTTGTCATCTTCCGGGATGTGGAGAGCCACCCCCGCTTCCCTGGGAGCTAGGCCTACCTGCGGGGTCTCTAGTGTTTCCCCAGCCTTCCTGGTCTGAGAATCCACCCCTTTTTTGATCTCAAGGGTTTTTATCCTCCACCCAGAGGCTTTTGCAAAGGCCCCCTCCCCCAATCCCATTATGTGTTGACAATGTGGGGAGGGTGGGGTGAGTCTTTCCACAGTGACTGTGACCATGTGTTTAACCATTTCTTGCCAAGACTGGGCAGAGAAGCCGCCCTGGGCAGCCCACTTTACCTGCACACAAGCCAGACGCGGTGCCAGGCTCCTTTTCAGGTTCTGGAGCCTTGCCCCTGATCTGCTGTGACCGGCCCACTCCCAAGCAGACACCAACGAGCAATCTCTCTTCCCCCACGCCCCTGGGTGTCAGCTCCTCCTTCCCTCTAATCCTCCTCCCACTCAAACTACTTTAGATCCCGCTGAGACAGACCAGCCCTCTCCCCAGGCGGTTGTGGTGAGACCTAGAAGTCCCCAGGAGGGACACAAGGAAGGGCACCAGCCCGGGGGCTGGTGATAGGCAGCCCGGGTCTCTGGCCCTCAGACTGAGGGGGCACCATGGGCGCAGGTGCCTGGACCAGGGGTGAGGGGGCCGCGAGTCCCAAGCAGTGCCCCGGGAGGTAGGAGAGCCCAGGGTTGCAGGGAGGTCCGGAGCAAAGTCCCTTAGCTCGCTAGCTCTGCGGGGCCCACGTCCAACTTCCAGCCCGACCCAGTGAGCCCGCTGTTAACTTCGGACGCGCACGAGGACACGACTGGGATAACTGGCTGGAGGCGGGAGGCCTCTGCCATGCCATTTATATTCAACCTAGTGGCCAACTGAGGATGCAGGCGCGGCCGGGCATCGATTGGGTACGCTGGGCTCCCGGGGAGCTGGGGGACAATACTGAGTCCTTACCTGAGAAGAACTCGTGGGCGAGTCTGTCCTGACACTAGTGCGTGAGATCGGTGAGCTGGGACAGCAGGCGCAAAGTGGCGGGAGCGCGACGCTGCCTGGGCCAACTTCGCCGCGGACTTATAAAGGCGGCCGCGGGGCGGGAGTGCCGCGGGACAGCCGTCCCCTCCCCCGCCCCGGCCCCGCCCCCGCCCCCGGCCCGCCCCACCCCCGGCCCGAGCCCCAGGCCCTGCCAGCCGGTAGCGCCGCGCGGCCAGGGCGCCCCCTGCCGGGGAGGGGGCGCACACCCTGGCTCGGCTCACCCGGGCTCCGCTCGCCCCGGTTCGCTCGGTTGGGCAGGGGCTCGGGGTGTTGCAGCCGTGCGGTCCCGCGCGCCCCGGTGTTCTCGGGCTCTTTACCTCTGGGCTGCTCCCCACCCAGCCCTTTCTCTCCGCGAGCTCGGACTTCCCTCCCTGTGCACATCGCTTGTTTATCCTTGGCCATCTTCATTCTGTGTCCCTTCGCTGGGTCTTTGTCTCCAGTGGTCAGTCTGCGTTTACCTCTCTCTGGCATCTGTCTCCGTGTCTGTCTACCTAAGTGGCTGTCCTCTGGGCTCCCTAGGTCTCCATCCGTCTCTGTCCGCTTGCGCCCCTTCCCCCTCCAGACCAGGCCACTGGCCTCTCCTCCCTCCCTTCCTTGCCCTTGGTTTCTGTCCCTGGCCAGCCTGAGAAAGCAAAGGGGGACCTAGGAGGGGTGGTATCCAGAGGGTCCTAGACAGGGACCATTCTATCTTTCCTTCTCCTTAGACAGGGAAGGGCCCAGACAGGAATCTGCTGTGTCCCAACCAGAGGCCCTGGATGTGTCTTCTGAGAGCCAGAGGAGGGGCAGACACTTCCAAGGCAGTGGAGTCAGACAGTCCAAGTCCACAACTCTGCTCTGGTGGCCTTGGCCAAGTCACTTGTGGACTGGCCTGCTCCTCTCTGACAAGCAGAAGCCACCTCCCCTGGCTTCCCTCCCAGTGTGGTGCTGGCATGAGAGTCATGTGAGACAGGGCTTGGAAAGTGCACAGGAAACTCTAAAATCTTAGATTAATGGGGGAGGGCAGATGCTGGGCACTACAGATCATCTTCCCACTCCCTGGGGACCACCCCTGATGGGACCATAATCGCCCCCCCTCCTTTTTTGAGACAGAGTCTCACTCTGTCACCCTAAGTAGAGTACCATGGTATCAAGCCTAGCTCATAGCCACCTCAAACTCCTGAGTTCAAGTGATCTTCCTGCCTCAGCCTCCTGAGTAGCTGGGACTACAGGCGCCCACCATGACAGCCGGCTATAATTTTTCAGTTTTGAATAGAAATAAGGTCTTGCCGAAGCTGTTCTCAAACTCTGTTCTCAATCTTCCTGCCTCTACCTCCCAGAGTGCTAGGATTACAGGTGTGAGCCACTGCACCCTGCCCATATCCCCTTTCCTCTGAGAACCAGACTATGTTTGAGTTCTCCTGACAATCTCCTACCAAGAAATGCCCCACTCCTCCCATCTCCCACCCACCCCCCATTTGAAAGTCTCCAGTGATCAAGGGCTCACTGCCTCTTAAGAGGAGAGTTGGGGCTCGGCACCTGTAGCTCAAGCGGCTAAGGCACCAGCCACATACACCTTGAGCTGGCAGGTTCGAATCCAGCCGGGCCTGCCAAACAACAATGACGGCTGCAACCAAAAAAATAGCTGGGCGTTGTGGCAAGTGCCTGTAGACCCAGCTACTTGGGAGGTGGAGGCAGAAGAATCGCTTGAGCCCAGGAATTGAAGGTTGCTGTGAGCTGTGATGCCACAGCACTCTACCCGGGGCGACAGCTTGAGGCTCTGTCCCCCCAAAAAACAAAAAAACAAAAAACAAGAGGAGAGTTGGTCTTATTGGCTCTTGGGCAGCCAGTTAGGTAGACAGACAAGGAGACAGACGCCAGAGAAGAGGTAAACAAAGACGGATGGGAGACAAAGACCCCGACAAAGGGACAAATGTGTGCCTCTAACCCACAACCACCAGAGATTTGAAGGAAAGTACTGTGAGCCCCCCTGAGTCCTGGCTTTCTCAGTATTGAAGCCTCAGTCTTCATGTGGCCGTTTTTTTCCTAAGTGTCATCAAAAGGGAACTGAGGCTACAGCAGAGAGGAGAAGGTGTCAGTGCCCAGAGAACCAATTCCATCAGTAAAGTCAGAACCTGAACTAGGTTCCAGAAACCAAGAATATCTGGTTCTTTTGAATTTCTTCTGGTTCTCTGGTTCTTTGAATTTCTGAATTTCTTTTCATTTCTTTTTGTATGTTTAGTAATTGATATTGTTTACAGGGATGATATAAAGTTTCCTTTTTCAAATAAGTTTATGTTTTTAAAAAGTTAGTAAAAATATGGAGTAAATACTATTTCGTTATGTGTTTCATCAGGCCATGATGGCAAAATTATGGAGGTGGCCAATGTATGAAGTTTAGGAAATGCCATTCTCTATAAGAAATTGTAAGTAGGGTGGCGCCTGTGGCTCAGTCGGTAAGGACACCAGTCCCATATACCGAGGGTGGCGGGTTCAAACCCTGCCCCGGGCCAAACTGCAACCAAAAAATAGCCGGGCATTGTGGCGGGCGCCTGTAGTCCCAGCTACTCGGGAGGCTGAGGCAAGAGAATCGCTTCAGCCCAGGAGTTGGAGGTTGCTGTGAGCTGTGTGAGGCCACGGCACTCTACCGAGGGCCATAAAGTGAGACTCTGTCTCTACAAAAAAAAAAAAAATTGTAAGTATTTAGAAGGAAGTATGGAGAACCCTCAAAGAACTAAAGCTAGACCTCCCATTTGATCCTGCAATCCCATTACTGGGCATCTACCCAGAAGGAAAAAAATCCCTTTAGCATAAGGACACTTGCACTAGACTGTTTACTGCAGCTCAATTTACAATTGCCAAAATATGGAAACAGACTAAACGCCCACCAACCCAGGAATGGATTAACAAGCTGTGGTGTATGTACACCATGGAATACTATTCAGCCATTAAAAAATGGAGACTTTACAGCCTTTGTATTAACTTGGATGGAAGTGGAACACATTATTCGTAGTAAAGCATCACAAGAATGGAGAAGCATGAATCCTATGTACTCAATTTTGATATGAGGACAATTAACGACACGGTGGGGGTCGGGCAAGGGGAGAGTAGAGAGAGAAAGAAGGAGGGACGGGTGGGGAAAGGAAGAGCAGAGAGAGGGCGGCGCCTGTGGCTCAAGGAGTAGGGTGCCGGTCCCATATGCCAGAGGTGGCGGGTTCAAACCTAGCCCTGGCCAAAAAAAAAACACACACACACAAAAAAAAAAGAGCAGAGAGAGGTAAGGAGGGAGGGGGTGGGGTCTTGGTGTGTGCCACACCTTTTGGGGGCAAGACACGATTGTAAGAGGGATTTTATCTAACAAATGCAATCAGTGTAACCTGGTTTCTTGTACCCTCAATGAATCCCCAATAATAAAAAAAAGAAAGAAAGAAAGAAATTGTAAGTAAAACACAGAACACTGAGCCTAAAACACAGGAGGGGCTCCATGACAGCTCACAAATGCCAAAGAAGGGTTAAGGATTGCAGGAGCCTTGAATAATGTCATTATCCACAGCAGCCAGGGGCAAGTCCTCAGGTGCAGAAAATCTGCTGGTGACCTCTCCTTCAGATGTTGTCAACATGAAAGGATGGAGGCCTGGACCTCAAACCAGGAGACCCAAGTCCACCTTCCAGCCCTGTGCTGGCTTGCTGGTTGAGCTGAGCAAGACATTTTCCCTGTTAAGGCTCAGATTCCTTCTGACTGATTGAACTGGACAATCTCTAAATGCAGCCCAGATTCCTGGATTCCAGGAATCCTTAGCTGGTAGAAAGCAACTCATTGCATCAGATTTCTCTCCATCATCCTCCCTGGAGCTCAGAAACAAACAAATTGCAGTGCTTGACCTCCAGGCTCCCTTACTCTAAGAGATGATAATTTCTTTTTTTTTTTTTGTAGAGACAGAGTCTCACTTTATGGCCCTCGGTAGAGTGCCGTGGCCTCACACAGCTCACAGCAACCTCCAACTCCTGGGCTTAAGCGATTCTCTTGCCTCAGCCTCCCGAGTAGCTGGGACTACAGGCGCCCGCCACAATGCCCGGCTATTTTTTGGTTGCAGTTGGCCGGGGCTGGGTTTGAACCCGCCACCCTCAGTATATGGGGCCGGCGCCTTACCGACTGAGCCACAGGCGCTGCCCAGAGATGATAATTTCTTTATTTTTGAAATAGTCCCACCCTATTTCCCCAGCTAAAGTGCAGTGATCTAATCATGGCTCACTACAACCCCAAACTCCTGGGCTCAAGCAATCCTCCTGCCTCAGCCTCCAGACTAGCTGGGTCTACAGGTGTGCACCACCACATCTGGCTAATTTTTCTTTTTTGGTGGAGATGGGGGGAGGGGTCTCGCTCTTGCTTAGGCTGGTCTCAAACTCTCAGCCTCAAGCAGTTTTACCACCTCTGTCTCTTTTTTTTTTTTTTTTTTTGTGATTTTTGGCCGGGGCTGGGTTTGAACCCGCCACCTCCGGCATATGGGACCGGCGCCCTACTCCTTGAGCCACAGGCGCCGCCCGCACCTCTGTCTCTTAAGTCACTGGGATTATAGGCCTGAGCCACCTTGCCCAGCTTTTTCCGTATTTATTACATGCATGCCAGGAGCCTGTGCCTAAAACTACACCTGAAGGTCACCAGGCATTAAAAGCCAAGTTGGAGGCCCGGAACCCAAGAGCACAGGGCAGGGTGGGGGTCAGGAGCTCAGTGGACAAGGGTAAGGGAGAAAGGTGTTGAGAGGCACAAGACCCAGGCCTGTCCATGGGGAGGCAGCAGGGAGTTAGCTCTGGCCTGGGACTGGGGAAAAGAACGCCAGAGATCTAGGCAGACATTTAAGGGGAAGGGGCCTGGGAACCTTTGACTTGAGAGATCATCTCCAGCCCAGGCCTAACCAAAGGTCCAATCATGTGACTCCCGGTGCCATTTCAACTCAACAAAAAATGAACCAAAAGGCCTGAGACAGAGAGACTAAGAAAGCTGAGACAACATCATTAAATTCATGACACTGCTGAACATCATTACGGACCCTGAATTCAGGTGAGGGCCTCTTCTGAGTGCTGGGCACTTATCAAATCAGGGAATCCTCAAAACAACTCTGTAAGGTAGATACTTTAATTCTCACTTTACAGATGCGAAAACTGAGGCACACACAAGCTATCATTTGCTGGGCACTTTCTCTGTCCCCCTTCCCCCAGCCTGGTACAAAGTTCTTTATAGGTGAGTTCTATACAGGCGTGAGACACCATGCCCTTGAGGCTGAGGTAGGGGATCATTTGATTTGCTCCTCTCTGCCTCGCCAAGGCAGCATCATTATAGCCATCCTCACCTTGTAGAGGTGAGGAAACTGTCTGCTCAGGCTTAGCAACTTTATTCATTCAAAACATTTTTTGTTTGTTTGAGACAGAGTTTCCCTCTGGTGCCTGGACTAAGTGCAGTGGGGTCATCATAATTAACTGGAACCTCCAAGTCCTGGGTTCAGGTGGTCCTCCTGCTTCAGCCTCCTAAGCAACTGGGACTACAGGCATGCACCACTAGGCCAGGCTAATTGTTCTGTTTTTTTTTTTTTTTTTTTTTGTAGAGACAGGATCTTGCTCTTGTTCAGACTGGTCTTGAACTGCTGGTCTCAAGCAATCCTCCTGCTTTGGCCTCCCAAAGTGCTAGGATGACAGGCCAGGATTACCCACACTTATAATCCTAGTACTTTGGGAGGCCAAGGTGTTGTGACCACACCCAGCCTCAACACATATTGTTTAGATAGCTACTGTGTACACACCAGACACTGTTGTAGGGATTGGAGACAAAGTGAACAAAACAGAGATGCTCATCTCCTGGAGCTGACATTCTAGATAGGGAAGGCAGATAACACACAATAAACATTACAAATAAGTAAATTAGCAAGTTAGAAGAGATAACATGTATGGACAAAGAGCTAGGGCAGGTAACAGGGGAAAGAGGAGATTGCAGTGAGGATTTGAAGGAGATGAGATAAAGGAGAGCTTGACCCAGGTTGCCTGTATCTGCTGTCTGGGCCCCTGGACAGCACATGACGTGTCTCCAGAACCAGCTTTTACCCACAAGCTTCCCCTGGTCCTAGGCTTACCCTGTATTCCTGCCTCAGCTCCTATTGTAATCAAATCTTGAGCCCAGCCCTTGCTCCAGCCCTCATCTTCTCTATCTTAGTCCCCTGTCACAGATGATTCCAACCCACAGTTTCCCTCCACACCTGCAGCTCCCTCTCCAGGCCCCAAGCCCCTTGCAGCAGCCAGCACTCTCAGTATCCTAAGGACCAGCCAAGGGGTGCCCTCCAGCCCCAATCCTCCTTACAAAGGCTTGGGAGCCTGCCCTGTGAGAAAACCCATTGTCTGGTGAACAGTGTCCTCATTTTGTTCTTTATTTCTAAAGGGACATGTGAACAAGTGCCAAGTTCTGGGAGGGAGCATGTTGCTTCCTATTCTCAGCCCTGGAGAAGGCTGCAGGCCAAGAGGAAGGGTCAAGGCCATGTGCTGGGGCTGGATTCCAGAGGCAAGAGCAAATTCAGGCAGGCCTGGCCTTAGCAGTCCAATGGCGTTTTGCATAACAAAGGAAAGAAAAATGGCATCCCTGCCAGGCACTGGGGCATGCACCTGTAATTCCAGCTACTTAGGAGGTTAAGGAAGGGGATCATTTGAGCCCAGGAGTTAAGACCAGCCTGGGCAATATAAAGAGACCCCATCTCAAAAAAAAAGAAGTAGCCATCTCTAATAATCAGGAAAAGAGCCTGGTTGTATCCAGGATGACAGAGAGAAAATCTCCTCCACTCTCAACTCTTCATCATCTCTGATAAAATCTTCTGGAAGAGCATGGTGGCTCACACCTGTAATCCTAGCACTTGGGAGGCGGAGGTGAGTGGATTGCCTTATCTCACTGGTTCGAGACCAGCCTCAGGGCGGCGCCTGTGGCTCAGTCAGTAGGGCGCCGGCCCCATATACCGAGGGTGGTGGGTTCAAACCCGGCCCCGGCTGACTGCAACCAAAAAATGGCCAGGCGTTGTGGCGGGCGCCTGTAGTCCCAGCTACTCGAGAGGCTGAGGCAGGAGAATTGCTTAAGCCCAGGAGTTGGAGGTTGCTGTGAGCTATATGATGCCATGGCACTCTACCGAGGGCCATAAAGTGAGACTCTGTCTCTACAAAAAAAAAAAGACCAGCCTCAGCCAGAGCAAGACCTTGTCTCTAAAAATAGCTAGGTGTTGTGGCAGGTGCCTGTAGTTCTAGCTACTTGGGAGGCTGAGGCAAGAGGATCTCTCGAGCCCAAGAGTTGGAGGTTGAGTGCCGTGAGCTACAGTACTCTACCGAGGGTGACAAAGTGAGACTCCTCTAAAAAACAAAAACAAAAACTTCTGGAAGATTCATTCATCCTCCTGCCTATCCCTTGGCCTGCCAATCTATCTCCCTGTCTACCATGGACACATGTGAAATGGGCCTTGGAAATCTACCACGTTAGCATCTTCCTGTTAGATGCAAACTCAGGAACCCAAGGGTGCTTAAGGGCCTGGGCAATGGTAGGCTGATACAACCATACCAGGGATTACTTTAACAATATTCTTTTTTTTTTTTTTTTTTTGCGGTTTTTGGCCGGGGCTGGGTTTGAACCCACCACCTCCGGCATATGGGGCCAGTGCCCTACTCCTTGAGCCACAGGCACCGCCCTCTTTTTTTTTTTTTTTTAAACAGAGTCTCAATATGTCGCCCTGGGTAGAGTGCCATGGCTTCACAACTCACAACAACCTCAAACTCTTGGGCTTAAGCGATTCTCTTGCCTCAGCCTCCCAAGTAACTGGGACCACAGGCACCCACACAATACCCAGCTATCTTTGTTGTTGTTGTTATTGTCATTGTTGTTTAGCAGGCCCTGACCAGGTTTGAACCCACCAGCCCTGGTGGCTGGCACCCTAACCACTGAGCTATAGGTGCCAAGCCAACTTTAGCAATGTTCTTATTGATTTTATAGGTGTCTAATTTATTTGTTTCCACTCAAATGCATGGACTAGTAACCACACTATGTCTGTGTGCCTAGAAGATAATTTGGGAATATCTATCTCCTGACAACTTACCCTGGCCTCAGTGCATCCCCCAACCCTTGTCTTAATGACTAGCCCCTATCTGGGAGGGTCATAGCCATGGGCAGGAGTAGCCATGGGCCTACCTTTGGTAGGCCAACTAATGGTACCTCTCATTCCAGTCCACATTCCAGCAGGAGGGTGAGGGGAAGAGCTGGCGTCCTTATCCAAAAAAGGAAATTTAATAGGACATGAATGGGGTGCAGGGAGGACTTGGGAGGTCTTCAAGTTTTATGCCCTGCTAAGTCTTCCATCTCCTGGCCTTTACTTACACTAAATACACTTGGACTCGAGAATTCATGTTTTTGGCTGGAATTCTGGACTCTCCATCTTCTTCGATTGCAGGACTCAGCTATAAAGGCCATCTCTTACCAAAGCCATCGCTCTTCCCTCTTTCCTTCCAAACAGGCCCATTTCAAAGGAAGCATGCTCCTTTCTTGCAGGAATTTACTAAGGACCACTAGAAGTGGCCAACTAAGGTTTTCCCACAGGTCTCCTAAAAGAGCAGACTTGCCAGACGCGGTGGCTCACACCTGTAATCCTAGCACTCTGGCAGTTGGATCGCCTGAGCTCAGGAATTTGAGACCAGCCTGAGCAAGAGACCCCATCTCTAAAACTAGCTGGCTGTTGTGGTGGGTGCCCATATTCCCAGCTACTCAGGAAGCTGAGGCAAGAGGATCGCGTAAGCCCAAGAGTTTGAGGTTGCTGTGAGCTGTGATGCCACAGCACTCTACTGAGGGTGCAAGTGAGATTCTGTCTCAAAAAGAAAAAAATAAATATTCTCCTGGTTTAACGCATCTGTGAAAAATAAATAAATAAATAAGCAGTCTTATAGGTATCTGGCTTGAATTCTGAGATTCAATGGACTATGATGTAGCCCCTTCAACTACCAACTGTTTTATTATAGAATCACCAGCTTCCCAGCCAGGAACCCCGCCTGGGTCCACCTTTTCTGCCCCTACCGCCTCAGCTCCGCAAGTCTGCACTGTAGGCTCTGTTACTTGTAACAATCCACCCTGGTGCCAGTTTCTTTTTTTTTAGGCAGAGCCTCAAGCTGTCGCCCTGGGTAGAGTGCTATGGCTTCACAGCTCACAGCAACCTCCAACTCTTGGGCTCAAGCGATTCTCCTGACTCCACCTCTCAAGTAGCTGGGACTACAGGCACCCGCCACAACACCCGGCTATTTTTTGGTTGCAGCCGTCATTGCTGTTTGGCGGGCCGGGGCTGGATTCAAACCCGCCAGCTCAGGTGTACGTGGCTGGCGGCCTTAGCCACTTGAGCCACAGGTGCCGAGCCGTCAGTTTCTTTATCAGTTGGGAAGTTGTAAGTAATAGAAAATCCAATTTCTGAAACTAGTTTGAAAGTAAATGGCTCGCTAAACTGATAAGTCTATATTCACGAGAGGCTTTTCCCAGGGGCTCAGTGACGTAGTTAGGACCTGGATTCCTGTTCCTTCCATCTCTCAGTTTTTCTTCCTCCCTCTTGGCTTCATTCTCACCCAGGTGGGGGTTTCCAGGTGATAAACAGAAGTCACCTTTAATCTACAAAAAACTATTTCCCCAAACACGCCTTTCCAAGCCCTGTCACGGGCTCGCTACACCACAATAATGAATTTAGGACAATCCAGGTCCACCCCTGGAGATGAGGTGAGCTCCAACCCACCCAAACTGTTCAGAAAGGGAAGGGAGTGGGTGCCTGGAGGCACCTCACAAATGTTCCCCACAGCATGGCTTTAGGATTTAGGCAAGTACTTCCACTCTCTTGCATTTATGGAGGGCTTTAGATGTAGTATTTGCCAAAGCCCTTTGAGATAAATAATGATAAAAATATTTTAGACATGTAAAGTTTACTATGTTTTTATCTCTTTGTTTTGTTTTTTTTTTTTTTGAGACAGTCTCACTATGTTGCCCTCGGTAGAGTGCTGTGGCGTCACAGCTCACAGCAACCTCAAACTCTTGGGCTTAAGCGATTCTCTTGCCTCAGTCTCCCAAGTAGCTGGGACTACAGGCACCCGCCACAATGCCTGGCTATTTTTTGTTGCTGTTGTCGTTGTTGTTTAGCAGGCCCGGGTTGGGTTCGAACCCGCCACCATCAGTGTATGACGCCTGTGCTAAAGGCGCCTGACGCCAAGTCATAAAGTTTACTATGTTTTTATTTTTATTTATTTATTTATTTTGTAGAGACAGAGTCTCACTTTATGGCCCTCCGTAGAGTGCCATGGCCTCACACAGCTCACGGCAACCTCCAACTCATGGGCTTAAGCGATTCTCTTGCCTCAGCCTCCCAAGTAACTGGGACTACAGGTGCCCGCCACAATGCCTGGCTATTTTTTGGTTGCAGTTTGGCCGGGGCCAGATTTGAACCCGCCACCCTCGGTATATGGGGCCGGCGCCTTACCTATTATTATTTAGCCACAGGCGCCGCCCTTATTTATTTATTTTTGAGACAGAGCCTCAAGCTCTCGCCCTGGGTAGAGTGCTATGGCATCACAGCTCACAGCAACCTCCAACTCCTGGGCTCAAGCAATTCTCTTGCCTCTGCCTCCCAAGTAGCTGGGACTACAGGCTCCGGCCACAATGCCTGGCTATTTTTTGGTTGCAGCCATCATTGTTGTTTGGCGGGCCCGGGATGGATTCTAACCCACCAGCTCAGGTGTATGTGGCTGGTACCTTAGCCGCTTGAGCCACAGGCACCGAGCCAGTTTACTAGGTTTTTAAATATATAAATACCTATGTTCATGCTAAAAAGTTTAAAAAACAAAGTAAATTAAAATACTTCATAATCCTATCACACAGATATCCCATATAATAGGTTGGTACTTATCTATCCAAATCGACTTAAAAAAAAAAAGTAAACCTTATGGCTCCACCCATGGGGTGGTTCCTGGCAGTAGTTTGAGATTAGCTCAAGCAAGAGTGATAACCTGCCTCTAAAAAACATAAAGCCTCATCAGTTATGGAGCCAGCCACATGCACCGAGTCTGGCAGGTTCAAGCCCAGCCCGGGCCAGCTAAACAACAATGACAACTGCAACCAGAAAATAGCCCAGCATTGTGGCAGGCACCTGTAGTACCAGCTACTTGGGAGGCTGAGGCAAGAGAAATACTTAAGCCCAAGAGTTTGAGGTTGCTGTGAGCTGTGACACCATGGCACTCTACCGAGAGCGACATAGTGAGACTCTGTCTCAAAAATAAATAAAATAAATAGAAAAATTAGCCAGGGGTCATGGTGGGTGCCTATAATCCCAGCTTCTCTGGAGTCTGAGACAAGAAGCTCACTTGAACTCAGAAGTTTGAGGTTACTGTAAAGGTAGGCGGTGTAACCTGGGGAAGGAGGAAGACTGTCTCAAAACAAAACAAACAACAAAAACTTCAAAAGAATGGGAGCAGAGGATACATATTGAAGGTCCCTGATTTTCTCATGTGATATTGATGTTTCCCCAGTCCCATCCAGATTTTTAAATCCATTGGATGTGTTATCCCACTGACCCCTCTGGGTAGGGGTTATCATGACCCCCGTTCTACAGATGATGAAGGGGAAGCTTGGAGGCTAAGCCAAGACCAGGCAGCCAGCATGGGCTTCCCAAGCCCAGGCTCCAGACCAGGTGTCTCACAATCTCTGTGGAGGGAAAGGGTGGTCTAGTGATGAGGTGCCAAGCACTTTTGAAAGGTGAAAGTGACCATGTGCCACACCTCCTGGACGGTCCAGTCCCCTTGCCAGCCTCCTTTCAGGTGGTCCCAGAGATCTCTGGGCACTCAGTGAGATTAATGATTACTACCCAAAAGTGCAGTGTCATGGAAACTCGGGGACTCTGGACTCTCCCCCTACCTGCAGGAGGAAGGGGTGGTCAAGGCAGAAGGGCACAGAGGGCAAATGCTCCTTCTCAGCTGCCAGCTCCTCCAGCTTGAGTTTTCCATATGAGTGCAGGGCTGGAGTGGGCTTATGATGGGAGGCCCCACTGCCCAGCAGTCTCAATGGAAAGTCTATAGTCATAGACCATGGTCGGGACTCAGAGCTGGCTCCACTAGCTGTGTGTCCTTGAGCAAGTGAGCCTCTCTGTGCCTCAGTTTCTTCATCTGTGAAATGGGGATAATAACACCTACCACAAATAGTTGTTGACAGACCTATAAGTCCCTTAGAAGAGGATATAATCTATATTAAACATTTAATAAATATATGTTATTACTAGTATTATTTTATTAGAGATCCATGTTAATGAAGATTTTCGTTGCCAGTGATGGAAAACCACTCCTGCAGGACTAACAAAAGAGAGGACTTTATTAAAAGGGCAGGGAGGCAGCCAGGGCCCCAGAAGAGACTGGAAGCAGGGACTTGATCAGTCACCAGTCCAGACCATTTTCTGTCTCTGGGTTTCTTCACTCTGTGCCAGCTTTGTTCTTATCTCTCCCTGTAGACCCATTTTCTCCCCCTCCCGGTTGTCACAGTGGACCTGGCCTCCCCAGGGTACCTCAGGCAAGTGTATTGCAAATCCAGTGCTCAGGAGAGAGAATTGGATTGGCCCAGCTGGGTCACATGTCCACTCCTAGTCCAATCAACCGTGGACGAGGGCGGGATCATGCAGCACCAACATGGCAGCTCCCAAAGCAGAAGGGACTGGCCTATAAATGGGATGAGACACTCCAGATAATAAGAGTCAATCATCCAATTTCCCTCTGCAAAACACAGCTGGGTGTTGTGGCGGGCACCTGTAGTCCCAGCTGCTTGGGAGATTGAGGCAAAAGAATTGCTTAAACCCAAGAGTTTGAGGTTGCTGTGAGCTGTGATGCCACAGCACTCTCCCAAGGGTGACGTAATGAGACTCTATCTCAAAAAAAAAAGAAAAAGAAATAAATAAAATAAAATTTAAAAATCACTCAGTTTTGTTCCGGATCCCCCTTTCCTAATACTCTGTGAGTCCAGGCAGAAGCTGCGCACAGAATAAAGAAACACGACGAGCAAAAAAAAAAAAAAAATCACTCAGTTTTAGGTAACAAAAATATGAACTAGGACACTTGCTCGTCCTTACTTTACCACATTACTTACAGGGCCTGCTTCCTGGGGGAAGGCCCACCCATAGCACTCACTATGCTAAGTAGCCTTCACAGAGCGCGCGCACACACACACACACACACACACACACACACCCCTTTAGGCTCACAGCTGATTAGATCGGCTTTGGCCAATCCCTAGACTTGTCCTCTGACTCACAAAGAGGCGCTAGGCCAATCAGATAACCCTAACCCAATGGGAATCTGGACTAAGAACCTGAGGGGAGGGAAGTTGCGGCCCAGAGGGCGAAAGGTCAGACTCTCTTGGGTGCTGGGGGCCAAGCTGAGCCAAGGGGACTCTGAGGAGTTGAGGGACAGTAGAGAATCGTCACCCAGAGAGAAGCTGAGGTAAGGAGGACCCCCAGCCTGAGACACTAGAGCAGTGGCTTCAGTCGATGACTTTCCAGTTTCCACTTCCAGGACAGGAAAAGCCTGGCTGAGTTTAGCTTTTCTGGAATTCTCTGGAATTTCCAGTTACAGCTTCACAATTCCCATCACCCAGATGTTGGTTTCACGTCACCAAAAATGCCCTACGCAGCGAAACTCACTTCCTAAATTTCTCCCTCAAGCGAGCTTCTGTATTTCTGCAGAGAGAGAAGGCACAACCAAGCCACCTCCTTGTTTCCCTGCTTCAAGCGCGTGGGCGGCGGACACTTGTCTCTGTGTGTGACTGGAACGTGCACAGATTCACATCCATTTAAGGGCACTTTGGATCCTGGTTCACGCCATACCGGCCTCCTCGTCCGGATATCACCTGACATCCCCAGGAGAGAGGGGACAGAAAGCAACTTGCCCAAAATGGCCTGTCGAGATGACCATGACGGCCACCGACTCCAGAGCGTGGGCAGGAGGGAGGCCTTCTCCAGACCTTACAGCTGGGCTGGCCATGGCATGTCAAAATATTTCCTCTGAAGAAATACCAACTGTGGTGCTTCTGTGCTTGGTTAGATACAGGGGCTTTTGGGGCAGCTCCTGTGGCTCAAAGGAGTAGGCCACTGGTCCCATATGCTGGAGGTGGTGGGTTCAAACCTAGCCCCGGCCAAAACTGGAAAAAAAAAAGATACAGGGGCTTTTTACAGAGACAGAGGTGGGTCAGAAACTGGCACAGATGTCCCCTCCCTACCTCTCCTTCAGGCCTAGTAGCACAACCACAGCTGGTTCCAACTTCTTTTCTTTTTTCTTTTTTTTTTTTTTTTTTTGTAGAGACAGAGTCTCACTGTATGGCCCTCGGTAGAGTGCTGTGGCCTCACACAGCTCACAGTAACCTCCAACTCCTGGGGCTTAAGCGATCCTCTTGCCTCAGCCTCCCGAGTAGCTGGGACTACAGGCGCCCGCCACAACGCCCAGCTATTTTTTGGTTGCAGTTTGGCCAGGGCCAGGTTTGAACCTGCCACCCTCCCTATATGGGGCCGGCGCCTTACCAACTGAGCCACAGGCGCCGCCCTCCAGCTTCTTTTCTTAAACAGGGATTTATTTTGATTCAAGGAAGATTTTTTTCTGAGCATCTACTATGGGCTAGGACCATCCATAAATAAGTGATGCCCACACGGTCTCTGTCCCTCCTCTGTAGGAGCCACTGGTAACACCAAACTCTTATTTCCTTACTTACAAAATGACAACACTGGATGAGGCATGGTCTGGGGCCACACCCTGCTCTGCCAGTCTAAGATTGTGCCTCCCCTTGCTACTTTCATTCCTTTTTCTTAGGCCATTTTGTGCATCTGAAGGCAGATGCTGTGTTTCCTGAACTCCCCGTATCCCCAGTGCAGGCTGTCTGTGTGCAATGACTCTGGTGATCACCTGCCTAAAAACCTATCTGGTGCTGGGGAGGTGGGACAGGTTCCTGACCAACTGGCTAGAAAGCTGACAGGGGGTCTCACAGTACAGAGCAACCCTGGCAGGTGACATGGCCACATGCTGAGCCCATGTGCAGCGGCAGCTCCTGGTCTGAGCTAGATCACAGATCCACCCTCCCTTAACAACCAGTGATCACACCAAAAAGTATGCTCTGTCTACCAGGAAAATGGAAGAAATCCCTCAAGTCTAAACAAAACCCCAAAACACTTCCAACAGTCTTACCCAGAATTTTGCAATCAATAAATTTACAATCCAGAAGTATAAACTAGTTTTAACTTCATCATATGTGTTAGGGATGTGTCTGTCATTTAATGTTGTTTGTATTTTGAATTTCATGGGAGAGGTTTGGTAACGGGCCCCACTGTGCTCAAGGTGCTAAGGTCTAAAGTGGGTTCGGGCACTGGAAGTGGGTCCCCAACGCTAGAACTGTCCGCCCCAAGTCATCCCTTCTCTCTGGGTGGAAGACCTTGTATGTTTTAACTCTGTCCCTTAAAATGACTCACCCAGTGTTAACCGAGTCCAAGTGGCTTTATTCGTATTCACTTTTTCCCAGGGGCAGGAGGGAGAGAAACAATCCAGAGGAAAGACTCAGCGCCTATAACTCAGCAGCTAGGGCGCCAGCCACATACATCGGAGCTGGCGGGCTCGAACCCAGCTCAGGCCTGCCAAACAACAATGACAACTACAACCCAAAAATAGCCGGGTGTTGTGGTGGGTGCCTGTAGTCCCAGCCACTTGGGAGACTGAGGCAAGAGAATCGCTTAAGCCTAAGAGTTTGAGGTTGCTGTGAACTGTGACGCCACAGCACTGTACCAAGGGTAACATAGTGAGACCCTGTCTCAAAAATAATAATAATAATCCAGAGGAAAACAATGCTGAAGTTGTTACTTGCTCCCTTATCCCAAGTAGGTCCCTCACGGGTTGATTCTGACCCAAAGAAAACTTCCCTAATCTTTAGGGTATTTTAAAAATAGGTGGGACAGGGATTTCACAGGAGAGTTGAGTCCATGCTGTTGGGTAGGGGCAGAACTCTCTCTTCCAGAGAATTCTCTCTAATTCTAGATATCTGCTTACTTCTGTCTCGGTTGTCAGTATGTCCATGGATTACCATCTGTACTATGACATGTGGGGTGGTGCCTATGGCTCAAGGAGTAGGGCGCCGGTCCCATATGCCGGAGGTGGCAGGTTCAAACCTAGCCCTGGCCAAAAACCAAAAAAAAAAAAAAAAAAAACCTGAATGTACTATGACGTGGTTATTATACTTGATCAAGTAGGCATACCTTTCCTTTTTTAACTCTAATAGATTTATTTTCAAATTAAATTGTTATCATAAGTGAAAAACCGATCTTATTTGCCTGCCACAAACTCTTAGCAAATGGTATACATGGAAGTATTAAAGATATATTGCCTCATACACATTGAAATAAAGTGGAAAATGGGTGGCGCCTGTGGCTCAAGGAGTAGGGTGCCGGTCTCATATGCTGGAGGTGGCGGGTTCAAACCCAGCCCCGGCCAAAAACCACAAAAGAAAAAGTGGAAAAGGGAAAATCTTCTCTTTTTTTTTTTTTTTTTTGTAGAGACAGAGTCTCACTTTATGGCCCTCGGTAGAGTGCCGTGGCCTCACACAGCTCACAGCAACCTCCAACTCCTGGGCTTAGGCGATTCTCTTGCCTCAGCCTCCCGAGTAGCTGGGACTACAGGCGCCCGCCACAACGCCCGGCTATTTTTTGGTTGCAGTTTGGCCGGGGCCGGGTTTGAACCCGCCACCCTCGGTATATGGGGCCGGCGCCTTACCGACTGAGCCACAGGCGCCGCCCTTCTCTTTTTTTTTTTTGGCTGGGGCTGGGTTTGAACCCACCACCTCTGGCATATGGGACCAGCGCCCTACTCCTTGAGCCACAGGCGCCACCCAAGGGAAAATCTTCTCAATCTGTGGTTTGGTGTTATTTAAGATCACATCTGAGGACCACTCCTGATCATTTCCCAGTCTGAACAATAAACGAGGCTGTTCCTTTGTATGTGTGTGTGACAGAATCTCACTCTGTCACCCTCAGTAGAGTGCTATGGCATCATAGCTCACAGAAACCTCAACCTCAATTTTTTTTTTTTTTTTTGTAGAGACAGAGTCTCACCTTATCACCCTCGGTAGAGTGCTGTGGCGTCACACAGCTCACAGCAACCTCCAGCTCCTGGGCTTAGGCGATTCTCTTGCCTCAGCCTCCTGAGTAGTGGGACTATAGGCACCCACCATAACGCTCAGCTTTTTTTTTGCTGCAGTTTGGCTGGGGCTGGGTTTGAACCTGCCACCCTCGGTATATGGGGCCAGGGCCCTACCCAGTAAGTCACAGGTGCTGCCCAGAAACCTCAAACTCTTGAGGGACTACAGGTGCCACGACAGTGCCCAGCTATTTTTTTTAGAGTTGGGGTCTCGCTCTTGCTCAGGCTGGTCTCGAACTCCTGAACTCAGGCAATCCACCCACCTCGGCCTTCCAGAGAATGCTAGGATTACAGACCTGAGCCACCGTGCCTGGCACTAAATGAGGCTAAATCTATGAGTCCTGAGCTTTCTAGGGAGGAGAGAGATGGGTCCATGTCTTTTGCTGCCCACCCCCACCCCACCTGCTCCAAAGCACCTAGCAGAATGTCTTACATATGTTAAGTGCTCAGGCCTCCCTCTGACCTCAAATAGGGTGGGGGTGTGGGGAGCCTGTGGATGAGAAGGGGAGGAGGAGCAGAGTCTCACTGCTGGGAGGTCCTGGGTCTTCACAGCCCTGACAGAGGTGAGTGCAATGCCTCACTTGCCTTGCCCTTTAGCTCTTACCGAGCTCTTTAGGTAAATCTAGAAACTAACTGGACACCAGGCAGATGAGCAAGAGAAAAGCATACAGATTTTCTTAGTTTTTCCTATACAGGAGTCTCTCCAAGAGCGTCAAGTCTGAAGTGGTAGCCAAAGCAAGATCCTTTCATCCTTTTTAGACAAACAGCAATAAATTTGCAAAGAAATAACAGGACAAAGGAAATCTGGCTAGGGCAGCAAAACTTTCTAGGGGAGTCACCTGGAGCTATTTGGGGGTGTAAAACAGGTGAAGGCTGAGGGTCACTTCCTTAAGTATGTTTATTCAGGCTCATCACAGCCTCCTCCTAGTGACACAAGGGCTATTTTCTTTGAAGAGGATGCCCCTCCTAGAGGAATCTTTATGACTTGCTACATGGGGAAAGAGACAGGTCAGCTTAGCCTTGCTGAATCTACAATTTCTCCAATACTTTCAACTTGGAATAGTCAACGTACCCATCTGGTACATTTGGGGATGGCATATCCTTCATCTTACATGGCTTCTGACTGCCCCAGAGGGCTCAGGAGGTGGGGGCAGGCAGACCGCTTCTCTGGAGAACGACGCCCTGGCTGATATTTATAGTTCTAAAGGAACAATACTGTGTTCTGGCTTTTCCCATGGGCCCCGGCCTGTGTTTGCTTGCTCTCTCCCTACCTTCAGCTCTGGGTTAACTAGCTTTGGGGGAAGGCTGCCAAGCATTTGAATGAGAGGTGAGCATTTCCCCCAGCTCAGAGATTGTGTCCTCTCCCCACTCCCAGGGTGTGGAATGGGACATGCTTCGGAAGTTGAAATTTGACTCTGCCAGTTATTAATATATCATCATCGATTTTACTTTGTCACAATTTCTGACCCCTGTCACTTGCCACCTCTGTGCCCGTGAGCAAAAGTCCTCCCCTCTTGGGATGTTAGTTTCTTTATCTATGAAATGGGAATTCATTTACCCTTCAACTCAGTCTAGCCAATCAATTCTCACAATAGGCGTAAAGGCCTAACATAATCCCCAGCACATAGTAGGTATTCAGAAAAGTTCACCCACCCTTTACTTTTTGCACCAGAACTTGGGCTTTCAAGGTGGGGAAAGGGGAGACTATCCTTAATTGGACCCCAGAATTAGAGGTGGCCGAGAGCAGATGGAGCAACCACCCCCATGGCCCTAGGCTTCAGGTGCTGAGCCAACCTCAGCAGCGGGTCACAGAACACCTGTGTGTGCCAGGCACAAGTACTGTCCCCAGAGTGGCTCTTGCCCAGGATGTAACAGCTTCTGGGCTTCATTATTGCCAGCTCCGTCTGCCATATGAGGTGCGAAGTTTTTTCCAGAGTGTCCAGACTATCAGCAATGGAATATTTCTAACCCTCACCTGGATGTCACCTCAGGAGTGGCAGGGATTCAAAACAGCATTGTGGACACCCCATCCCTACCCAGCCAAGCTGTATGGCCTTAGCCTTTCTCTTCATTTGGCAGAATCTGAGATTCTTCAGCTCACAACGAGGATGATAGGAACCAGCTCCTACTAGCCCCTCAGTCCTGAGCCCTTGAGCAGTCCCTGCCTCACTGGTAGGGCCGTTTGTCCATGGCTCACACTTGAAACCTGGGCCTCTTTCTTGTCCCTCTCTTCCTGTCTCTGACTGTCCCTAACTCCTGTTAGTTTTATCATTAAATGACTAAATACTTCTAAATTCTTTTTTTTTTTTTTTTTGAGACAGTCTCACTTTATTGCCCTGAATAGAGTGCTATGGCCTCATAGCTCACGGCAACCTCAAACTCTTGGGCTTAAGAGATTCTCTTGCTTCACCCTCCTGAGTAGCTAAGACTACAGGCTCCTGCCACAATGGCTGGCTAATTTTTCTATTTTTGGTAGAGATGGAGTCTCGCCCCTACATGGGCTGGTCTTGAACTCCTGAGCTCAAGCAATCCTCTTGCTTTGGCCTCCCAGAGTGCTGGGATTAGAGGTGTGAGCCACTGTCTCCAGCCAGTACTTCCAAATTCTGACCGTTCTCTTTATACCCACCACCTCCATCCTGGTCCAGGCAGCCAGTTTCTCCTCAGGTTAACCACATCCCAGGTTAACTCCCCGTGTTCTCAGGATGCGGCACCACTCTCTCTGTTCTCAGGGCAGACTGGTCAAGTCATGCACATAACTCCACCACTGCCAAGAAACTATCCACACCTCCTCCTCACTCTTGTGCTAAAGACCTGATTTCTCATGAGGGCTGACTGGGCCCTGCAAGGCCTGGTCCTCACCACCTTCAGCCACATCTTGCTCCTTGCGATAGGTACCTGGGCCTTTCTTTAGCTCCCAGAATGCACCATACTATCCTGCCACAGAGCATTTGCACAACCTGTCTTATTGGCCTGGAAATCTCCCCTCTACTCCCTAAAAGCCTGCCTCTTTCTGTCCTATTTAGTTAGTTACCACCTAAAGGGTCACTTCCTCCTGGATTTCCTCCCTGATCAGCAGCCCTAGGAGAATTAGAACCCCTCAGCACTGAGTACTTCTTAACCTTTACCGTAGTATGGCTATTTGATCATCTTCCATCATCCCCTCTTGACTGTAGCTTTCATGCAAGCAGGGACTGTGGCTCTTTTAGCTCACATTGTTGCCCCTGAGCTCAATATCTAACACACAGTAGATGCTAATAAGAATGTGTTCAGGCCCCATGCCTGTAGATCAGTGGTTAGGATGCCAGCCACATGCACCCAGGCTGGTAGGTTTGAACCAGGCCCAGGCCTGCTAGACAACGAGAACTAGAACAAAAAAAGATAGCCGGGCGTTGTGGCGGGCGCCTGTAGTCCCAGCTGCTGGGGAGGCTGAGGCAAGAGAACTGCGTAAGCCCAAGAGTTAGAGGTTGCTGTGAGCCGTGTGACATCATGGCACTTTACCCGAGGGCGGTACAGTGAGACTCTGTTTCTACAAAAAAAAAAATAATATGTTGAGTGAATAAATGATTGAATGAAGGTTGTTTTGAGAGTCAACTAAGAAGGAGGGAGGGGAAAATGGAGAAGGAATGAATACTTACTAGGTCCTCACTATAGTCCCAGGTGCTTGAGATATGTTGTTCTAAGTTTTGTAAATGATTGTTTTACATTTACGAAAACTGAGACTCAGAGATGTTGGGTACCCTGCCCATAGCACACAGCAGATAAATGGGAGAGTTAGAATAAGAACAGGGTCTATTGGCTCCAATACTTAACCATCTGCCCCAACAACAAAAAAAACAAACATGAAAGGGATAGATTTTGCAAATTTCAAAATTATAGATAAATGCTAGTTCCTCGTGATAATTCCCAGAGCTAAACATAACGTTAAAAGATGTTGAGAGGGTGGGCAGCGCCTGTGGCTCAGTCGGTAAGGCGCCGGCCCCATATACCAAGGGTGACGGGTTCAAACCCGGCCCCGGCCGAACTGCAACCAAAAAATAGCCGGGCATTGTGGCGGGCGCCTGTCGTCCCAGCTACTCGGGAGGCTGAGGCAAGAGAATCGCTTGAGCCCAGGAGTTGGAGGTTGCTGTGAGCTGTGTGAGGCCACGGCACTCTACCGAGGGCCATAAAGTGAGACTCTGCCTCTACAAAAAAAAAAAAGAAGTTGAGAGGGTGGGGCAGTGATTGGAGGGAGGAACCTTAGGGACAATGGAAACGTTCCGTATCTTGTTTGGATGGTGGCAGCACTGGTGCATACATTTATCATAACTCATTGAAATTTACACATAAGATCTGCCAATTTCACTATATGTAAATTTTATCTCCCTTTCAAGAACAGTTCTAAAGGGCATTATGGGTATAATTTGGGAAATTTGAATATGTCTGTGTTAGATAATATTATGATATCAATGTTAAGTTCTTGAGTGTTAAATGTTAACCATAGGATTGGCCACAGTGGCTCATGCCTATAATCCTAGCACTCTGGGAGGTCCAGACAGAAGGATGCCTTGAGCTTAGGTGTTCAAGACCAGCCTGAGCAATAAGGAGACCCCATATCTACTAAAAATAGAAAAATTAGCCAGGTGTTATGGCAGGCACTCCAGCTACTTGGGGGCCCAAGGCAGGAAGTTTACTGAAACCTAGGAGTTTAAGGTTGCTGTGATACCATGGCACTCTGGCCTAGACAACGGAGTAAGACTTTGTCTCAAACAAACAAACAAACAAACAAAAAACAAATAAATAGAACCAAGCACACCCAGCAAGGAGTAGTGGCTCACACCTATAATCCTAGATCTTTGGGAAGCCAAGGTGGGTGTCGGGAGTGCTTGAGGCCAAGAATTTAAGACTAGCCTGGGCAATAGTGAGACCCCCATCTTTACAAAAATAAAAACAAAGTAATTGGGCAGTGCCTATGGCTCAGAGGAGTAGGGCGCTGGCCCCATATGCCAGAGGTGGAGGGTTCAAACCCAGCCCTGGACAAAAGCTGCAAAATAAAAAAAAACAAACAAAGTAATTGAGTTCAGCATGGTGGTGAACACTGGTAATCCCAGCTACTCAGGAGGCTGAGGCAGGAGGATTGCTGGAACCCAGGAGTTTTACATTGCTGTGAATCTCAGTCTCAAAAAAAGAATTCATTTACATTAGGATAAAATACTGAGAAATAAATTCAACAAATGAAGTGTAAGACTTACATGCTGAAAGAGCAAATTATTGTAAATCCTCTTAAAGAAAACTTAAATAAATAAGATAGCCCATGATTATGGATTAGATAACTTGATATGTATAAGATGACAATACTACTCCCCAGTTGATCTACAGAGTCAATGCATTCCCTACCAAATCCTAACCAGCAGCTTTTCAGAATGAATAAGCTGACACTAAAATTCATATGCAAACTCAAGGGACCCACAATAGCCAAAACAATCTTGGTAAAAAACAAAATTGGAGGACTCACAATTTCTGAATTCAAAACATAGTGCAAAGCAACAATATTCAAGACAGTGTGGTACTGGCATAAAAATAGACACAGAGAAGAATGAAATATAATCAAAACTCCAGAAATAAACCCATAAACATATGGTAAAATAATTTTCTACAAGAGTGCCAAAACTAGTCAGTGGGGAAAGGATAGTCATTTCCACAAATGGCACTGGGACAGGGGATATACACGGGCAAAAGAATTCAAAAGTTGGATCTTTACCTCATGCCATATAAAAAAATTGAATAAAAATGGATCAAAGAGCCAAATTTAAGAGATAAAATTCCTAGAAGAAAATGCAGGGGCAAATCTTCATGATCTTGGATTTGCCACTGGATAAGAATCTCATTGCTAAGGCTGGGTGCAGTGGCTCTTGGCTGTGATCCCAGCACTTTGGGAGACCGAGGCGGGTAGATTATTTGCACTCAGGTGTATGAGACCAGTCTGAACAAGAGTGAAACCCTGTCTCTACCAAAAATAGAAAAACTAGGCTGGCATCATGGAGGGCACTTACAGTCGCAGCTACTTGGGAGGCTGAGGCAACAGGGTCGCTTGAGCCCAAGAGTCTGAGGTTGTTGTGAGCTATGACGCAGTGGCACTCTACCCAGGGCACAGAGTGAGACTCTGTCTCAAAAAAAAGAAAGAATCCAATACCAAATTTTGGTAAGACACTAAAAAAAACTATGAAAGAAAAAACATAGATAAATTTGACTTGATCAACATCTAAAATTTTTGTATATCAAAGGATATAAATCAAGAAAGAGAAAGGACATTCCACAGAATCAGAGAATATATCTGCAAGTCATATTTCTTTTTTTTTTTTTTTTTGAGACAGAGCCTCGAGCTGTCGCCCTAGGTAGAGCGCTGTGGCATCACAACTCACAGTAATCTCCAACTCCTGGGCTCAAGCGATTCTCCTGCCTCCGCCTCCCAAGTAGCTGGGACTACAGGCACCCGCCACAACGCCTGGCTATTTTTTGGTTGCAGCCATCATTGTCGTTTGGCGGGCCCAGGCTGGATTCGAACCCGTCAGCTCAGGTGTATGTGGCTGGCGCCTTAGCCGCTTGAGCCACAGGCGCTGAGCCAGCAAGTCATATTTCTTATGAGGATCTACTATTCAGAAGATTAGGCACAATGACAAAAAGATAAACAACCTAAATTAAAAATTGGCAAAAGATTTGAACAGACATTTCTCCAAAGAAGATACATGCCAACAAGCACATGAAACGGTGTTCAACTTCACCAGGCATTCGAGCCCATGCAAATTAAACTGGTCAATGCAAAATCAAAACCACAGTGAGATACCACTTTATACCATCAGGATAGTTAGAATCACAAAGACAGACTTCACGTGTGTGGTTATGTGGACATCAGAACCTTGATGCATTGCTTCTGGACATATAAAATGGTGCAGCCTCTGTGGAGAACAGTTTGGCAATTCCTCAAAAAGTGAGATATAAAATTGCCATATGACCCAGCAATTCCACTCCTGGATATATGAGGTCAGACAATAAAGTTTACAACCTCATCCTAGAAAAAGTGTTACATATCTTATTGCTAAATATCACTATGGTCACCTTCAAAGTTACTCCCCTTGGGAAAAAAAAAAAGAAAAGAAAGTAGTGACTGGGTGGCGCCTGTGGCTCAGTGAGTAGGGCGCCGGCCCCATATGCCGAGGGTGGCGGGTTCAAACCCAGCCCCGGCCAAACTGCAACAAAAAAATAGCCGGGCGTTGTGGCGGGCGCCTGTAGTCCCAGCTGCTTGGGAGGCTGAGGCAAGAGAATCGCGTAAGCCCAAGAGTTAGAGGTTGCTGTGAGCCGTGTGACGCCACGGCACTCTACCCAAGGGTGGTACAGTGAGACTCTGTCTCTACAAAAAAAAAAAAAAGAAAGTAGTGACTAATTCTCACATAAATTGGATGTAATTTTGACCAAAGTATATTACTTGAACACTAATTTTTTTTTTTTTTTTTTTTTTGTAGAGACAGAGTCTCACTTTATGGCCCTCGGTAGAGTGCCGTGGCCTCACACAGCTCACAGCAACCTCCAACTCCCAGGCTTAAGCGATTCTCTTGCCTCAGCCTCCCGAGTAGCTGGGACTACAGGCGCCCGCCACAACACCCGGCTATTTTTCGGTTGCAGTTTGGCCGGGGCCGGGTTTGAACCCGTCACCCTCGGTATATGGGGCCGGCGCCTTACCGACCGAGCCACAGGCGCCACCCTGAACACTAATTTTTAATTCAACTTGTTAATATGTTGTTTACTATATTGCATCCTCATTTATAAGTGAAATAAGTTTGTAATTTCCCCTTATAATAATATATTTTTTCCAATTTTAATATCAGGTGCACCCAGATGAAGTAGAATGATTTTCAAGTATTTCTTCTTTTGTATTGTCTATAAGATTTGGCATGATCTGTTTTTTTTTTATTTTTTTTTTGCATGATCTGTTTTTTGAAGTTATCTTTTATTTTTATTTATAAATATCAGTTGTCTATTTTTTGAGACTTTGGAAAAAAAACAAGAAGTTAACTGATGACCCCATACTGAACCTCATGAGTCAAAGCATTCTATGATAGACATACTCTTTTTTTTTTTTTTAGATTTTATTTTATTTATTTATTTATTTATTTTTTGTGGTTTTTGGCCAGGGCTGAGTTTGAACCCGCCACCTCCGGCATATGGGACCGGTGCACTACTCCTTGAGCCACAGGCGCCGCCCAGATTTTATTTTATTTATTTTTTTTGTGTGTGTGTGTGTGTGGTTTTTGGCCGGGGCTGGGTTTAAACCCGCCACCTCCGGCATATGGGTGTGGTGCCCTTCCCCTTTGAGCCACAGGCGCAGCGGATAGACATGCTCCTATCTGACAATGTGAATGTTACTTTTTTGCATTGTTATTTTTATTATTGCTCAATTAAAAAAAAAAAAAAGTAGGGCGGCGCCTGTGGCTCAGTGAGCAGGGCGCCGGCCCCATATACCGAGGGTGGCGGGTTCAAACCCAGCCCCGGCCAAACTGCAACAAAAAAGTAGCTGGGTGTTGTGGCAGGCGCCTGTAGTCCCAGCTACTCGGGAGGCTGAGGCAGGAGAATCGCCTAAGCCCAGGAGTTGGAGGTTGCTGTGAGCTGTGTGATGCCACGGCACTCTACCAAGGGCAATAAAGTGAAACTCTGTCTCTACAAAAAAAATTAATTAATTAATTAAAAAAAAAAAAAAGTACTCCCTTTGGGAACCTACACACCAACACCAGCACCTGGTCCACCCTTCAAAGCACTTCTTTCGGGATGAGTTTATGAACTTAATTGTCATACCTCATACGATGGCAGCTCTGACGGCCCTGCCAGAAAAAAAGTTCCAAAATTGCTTTCAGTTTGCGAACTTAATTGTCTGGCCTTGTATATCCAAGAGACTTGAACACAAGTGTTTAAACAAAAACGTGTACACCAATGTTACGAGCAGCATTACTTAGAACCGTCAAAAAGTGGAAACAACCCAAATGTCCATCAACTCATGCACAGATAAACAAGACATGGTATATCCCTGTACATCCCATGTTATTCAGAGTGAAACATTGCTATGTGGTACAGCATGGAAAACTCTTGAAAACACTATACTAAGCGAAAGAAGACAGTCATAAAAAAAAAAACTGCACAGTGGCTGATTTCATTTGTATGAAATGGCCAAGATAGGCAAATCCAGAAAGACAGAAACCAGATTAGTGCTTGCCTAGGGCTGAGTGGGTGGAATGACTATTTCATAGGTACAGGGAGTCTGTTGGGGGGTAGGGGGAATGAAAATGTGCTGGAACTGGATAGTAGCTGTGCTGCTGCCACGGTCCGAATGTGGGTTTCTTCTCAAAATTCATCCCTTGGAACCTGATGCCCAATGTGTTATTATTAAGAGGTAGGGCTTCTAGGCAGTGATTAGCTTGAGGACTCTACCCTCATGAATGGGATTTTTGCTCTTATAAAAGGGCCTCTTCTGAGCTTCAAGAGGCCAGAAGGGAGCTCCCTTCTGCCTCACGGGGTCACAGTGGTCACCTTTCCACCATGTGAGGGTGAGGCAAGAAGGCACCATCTTGGAAGCAGAGAGGGAACCTCCCCAGACACCAAGTCTGTTGGTGCCTTGACCTTGGACTTGCCAGCCTCCAGAACTGTGAGCAATAATTCTTCTGTCATTTATAAATCCGCCGGTTTAAGTTGTTTTGTTGTAGCAGCAGGAAGAGATGGATACCAAGAAGTGAGGTGCTGCTGGAACAAATATCTAAAAATGTAGAAACAGCTTTGGAAGTAGGCAAGAGGCAGAGACTGCAGGAGTCTGAATTCTAGAAAAAGCCTTTATTGTTGTGACCAGAACATTAAGGATGGTTCTAGTGAGGGCTCAGAAAAGGAGCAGTGTAGAGAAAGCCTCAGTCTTCTTAGAGATGACATAAGTGATTGTGATGAGAACATTTGTAGAAATGTGGACAGGAAAGACCACTATGATGGGGTCTCAGAGGGAAGTGAAGAACAGGTTGTTGGAAACTACAGAAAAGGCCGTCCTTGTGATATAGTGCCAAAGAATGTGGTGGGATTATGTTTATGTCCTACTTTTTTGTGGAAAAAGGAATTAATGAACAACTACATAGGATAATGGGTGAAAGAAATCTCTCTTTTGTCTTTTTGAGATAGGATCTTGCTATATTGCCCAGGCTGATCTCTAACTCCTGGGTCCCAATGGTCCTTCCACCTCAGCCTCTCAAGTATCTGGGACTACAGGCAAGTACTACCACACTCAACTCTCATAGAAGAAATCTCTAAGCAAAGTATTGAGGTTGAAACTTGGCTTCTCTTGACTGCTTATGGTAAAACCCAAGAAGAGAGAAACAAAGAATTTATAATCAAAAGGGAAGCAGAAAGTAAAGATTTGGAAAATTCTCATCATGGACCATATTACAAAAAAGTCAAAATGCATGCTCGGGAGAGGATGCCAAAGGCATGGCCAAGTGACTGTTTAAAAAGATTAGTATGGATAGAAGGAAGGTGGATGAAGGCAGATACCATGAGAGAGGCCAGGCGCAGTAGCTAACGCCTGCGATCCTAGCACTCTGGGAAGCCAAGATAAGTGGATTGCCTGAGCTCAGGAGTTTGAGACCAGCCTGAGCAAGAGCGAGACCCCATCTCTACTAAAAACAGAAAAACTAGCCAGGCATTGTGGCAGGTGCCTTCCTACTTGGAAGGCTGAGGCAACAGGATCATTTGAGCCCAATAGTTTGAGGTTGCTGTGAGCTGTGATCCCATAGCACTCAACTCAGGGTGACAGAATGAGACTCTGTGTCCAAAAAAAAAAAAGGGAGAATGACTCCAAAGGCATTTTGAAGATTGTTGGGGCTGCGTCTCCCAGCATAGGCCCAGAATGCCAGGTCCTTGGGAGAAGAATGATTCAAGCCTCTGCTCCTTGCATTCCTGTATCCCTTTCCTTGGCCAGCCCAGCTATGGTTCATGTAGTCCCAAGTACACCTCAGGCTGCCCCTCCAAAAGGCACAGGCAGTACACCCTGCCAGAGCCTGCATGGTGCTATCTCCAAGGTCCAAAGAGTGCATGAGGCCAGGCGTGGTGGGTCAGGGCCAGCACTTTGAGAAAGTAAGCAGAAAGTAAAGATTTGGAAAATTCTCACCTCCTCTAAGGGAGGAGGAAGGAATTGAGACCTGCCTGGACAACATATCAAGATCTCACCTCTACAAAATTTCTTTTATTAATTAGCCAAGCACGGTGGCATGTGCCTGTAGTCCTAACTACTCAAAAGGCTGAGCTGTGAGGGTCGTTCAAGCTCAGGAGTTTGAAGCTATAGTGAGCTATGATTGCACCACTGCACTCCAGATTGGGCGACAGATGAGATCTTGACCCCCTCCCACCCCCCAAAAAAAAAGAAGAAGAAGAGTGCGTGAGCTGTGGGGCATGGCTGCCTAGATTTCAAAGGATGGAGCCGCTGGGATCTCAGACACGTGACCCAGCAGAGGCTGCCACAAGGGAGAAGCCTCTGCAGATGGCCTCCACTAGGCCAATGTAGCAGAAATATGGGAGTGGGGCTGCGCCTGGGACCCCAGAACAGTAGAGCCACAGGGGCGCAATTTCAGCTGGGAGGGGGGCATGGGACTCTAACCTGTGACAGGTGGGCTTGGGCTATAGCTAGCAAAGCCACAGGAGAAGGGCCTCCTAGAGCCCTGGGGGCCCATTTCCTAACCCAGTGTGTCCAGACTGTAGGACATCCATCACATCAAAGAAGAATATTCTAGAACCTTAAGGTCTCATGTTTGCCCTATCAGGTCTTGGATTTGTTGGGTCCTCTTATTCCTTTTTTTCTTTCCTACTTCTCCTTTTGGAATGGAAATGTCTGTCCTGTGCCTTTTGCACCCTTGTATTTTGGAAGCACATACTTCATTTGACTTCACAGACTTACACCTGGAGAGGAGTTTGCCCCATGAAGAATTACACGTTTGAGTCTTACCTGTGTCTGACTTAGATGAGACTGTGGACTTCAGAGTTCTGAGTTGGTACTAGAACAAGTTAAGACTTTGGGGGCTGTGGAGGTGGAAAGAACATATTATGCCAGTGTGAAGGATATGAACTTGGAGGGGCCAATGAGGGGATGCTGTGGTCTGAATGTTGGTGTTCCCCTCTAAATTCACACACTGGAAACCTAATATTTGATGTGGTAGATTTCTTTTTTAAGTTTCATTTTATTTATTTTTTTTTAGAAACAGAATCTCACAGTAACTTTAATTTCTGGGCTCAGGTGTTTCTCCCTCTCCTGAGTAGCTGGTTCTCTAGGTGCACACCAACATGCCTGGCTAATTTTTAAATTTTGTGTACAGGCAAGGTCTTACTAAGTTGCCCAGACTGGTAGCGAACTCTTGGGTCTCATCCAATCCTCCTACCCTGGCCTCCCAAAGTGCTCAGATTGCAGATGTGAGCCACTGTGTCTGGCCTCTAATTTGATAGTTTTAAGATGTGGAGCTTGGGTGGCACCTGTGGCTCAGTGGGTAGGGCGCCAGCTCCATATACTGGGGGTGGTGGGTTCAAACCCAGCCCCAGTCAAAAACTGCCAAAAAAAAAAGAAATGATGTGGGGCTTTTGGGTGGCACCTGTGGCTCAGTGGGTAGGGTGCCGGCCCCATATACCAAGGGTAGTGGGTTTGAACCTGGCCCTGGCCAAACTGCAACAAAAAAATAGCCAGGCGTTGTGGCAGGCACCTATAGTCCTAGCTACTTGGGAGGCTGAGGCAAGAGAATCGCCTAAACCCAGGAGTTGAGGTTGCTGTGAGCTGTGACGCCATGGCACTCTACCGCTGGCAATATAGTGAGACTCTGTCTCGAAAAAAAAAAGATGTGGGACTTTTAGGGAGTGAGTAGGTCGTGAAGGCTCTGTCCTCAGGGATAGAGTTGGTGCCCTTATACATGAAGGCAGAGGAGTTGATTAGCTTCCTTCTGCCATGTAAGGACGCAGAGATGTCACCATCTACGAGGAACAGGCCCTCACAAGACAATGAATCTGGTGACTTGATCTTGGATTTCCCAGCCCCTAGAACCGCAAGAAAAAATATTCTATTGTTTATGAACTACCCAATCTAAGTATTTTGTTATAGCAGCAGGCACTAAGTAGCTGGTACTATAGGCACACACCACCACGCCTGGTCTGTGAACATACTGGAAGCCTCTGAACTGTATACTTAAAAATGATTAAAATGGTGTGTTTGATGTCATGTGAATTTTACCTCAATTCAAGAAAAATGAAGCTACAACATGGATAGACCTTAAAAACATTATGCAAAGTGGGCTCAGTGCCCACAGCACAGTGGTTACGGTGCCAGCCACATACACTGTGGCCAGTGGGTTCGAAACCAGCCTGGGCCAGCTAAAACAACAATGATAACTGCAATAAAAAATAGCTGGGTGTTGGTCTGTAGTCCCAGCTACTTGGGAGCCTGAAGCAAGAGAATCGCTTAAACCCACAAGAGTTTGAGGTTGCTGTGAGCTGTGATGCCACAGCACTCTACCAAGGGTGACATGGAGAGACTCTGTCTCAAACAAACAAAAACATTATGCTAAGTGAAAGAAACCAATCTCAAAGGACCACATATGGTATGGGTCCAGGCCAGGCACCATGGTTCATGCCTATAATCCTAACATTCTGGGAGACTGAGGCAGGTGGATCTTTGAGCTCAGGAGTTCGAGACCAGCCTGAGCAAGAGTGAGACGCCATCTCTACTAAAAATAGAAAAACTAGCTGGGTGTTGTGGTGGGTGCCTGTAGTCCCAACTACTTGGGAGGCTGAGGCAAGAGCTTCGCTTGAGCCCAGAAATTTGAGGTTGCTGTGAACTCTGACACCATGGCACTCTGCTTCAGGACAACAGAGTGAGGTTCTGTCTCACAAAAACAAACAAACAAACAAAACCACAAAGGGAAATAACACATGATATACTTCCATTTATATGAAATGTCCAGAATAGGCAAAGCCATAGAGACAGAATCAGAATGTGAATTGGCAGTTGTCCAGGGTTGGGGGTTGGGGTGGGGATGGGAGAAGGGAGTTGTAGGGGCAATGAGGAGTGACAATTAATAGATTCCGGCTTCTTTTTAGGGTGATAAAAATGTTGTGAAATTTGTAGTGATAATTTCACAAGTCTGAACACACCAAAAGCATAGAATTATGTTCTTTACATGGATTGATCGCATAGGATGTGAATTATGTTTCAATAAATTTGTTCTAAAAAATTCTTCAGTGTGATAACGGCACCTGGTTATGTGAGATGTTTTTGTTCACAAGTATTTCAGGGTGAAGTATCATGATGTCTACAACTTATTTTCCAGCAGTTTAGCAAAATACGAGAATACATTTACATGGAGCTGTGCTGTCCAATACGGTAACAAGTAGCCACATGTGGGGAAGTGTCTTGCCCCGGGGGTCCAAGCCCAGCCCACCGCTTCCCACTCTGCCTCTGTCCTGCTAGGCAGAGCTTCTCCCCACCTTGCTCTTCTGTGTCTCAAATCTGGACACTCAGAGCAGGCAAGCCAGCAAGAAAATGCTAGCACCAGAGAAACAATTGCCCCAGCAAATGAGCCAAAGATAATGCAAACTCCTTTGCAGGAACTGGCTCCCCCAGGCAAATATTTGCGCCTGCACGGACTAGTCACAACATGCAAATGCCCAGGTGATCTCAATGTACTGCATCGTGGGCTTGGCTCCTTCTGCCCAACTTGGAGCTTCACAAACCTGCATAGTTTTGAAAGCAAAGGCACAGGAACTAACGTTGAAGTACCGCACGAGAGCAGTAAGTAACCACAACTCCATCTTCTCCAGAAATTAAGAGAATTTTAAATGCCAGCACAGGCATGCACTTAGCTTTGTTAAGTGGTGACGGACGCTCATTCTTCTCTCGTTGCGGACAATTATGCCCACGATTAGCAGCATAGCTCTCCTGGTCCCCCAGCAGGTGGCTGGCCTTCCTTTTAGACTGAAAACTCCCCCAAATAAGAAGCCAGACCAGTTTAACCTATAGGCTCAGCCCGCTCATCTCTCCACTACCCTACAACAATCCTAGCTGCCTGTTATAAACACTTGCTTTGGGCTAGGACCAATGCTAAATGCCTTCTATAACCTGAAAGGCAATCACCTACTCGCAGCCTCATTTCACAAGTAGAGACCTGTGACTCAGAGAGGTTAAGTAACATGATCAAGGTCACACAGCTAATTAAGCTAGAGCAAGAATTTAAACTTGAATCTGTTTAGCTCCAAAATCACTACTGTCTAGTCTGATATTAATACCTCTCCAACGAGCAGATAAAGTTACAAAGAATACTACCTGACAAGTGTGTACCCCGCATAGTGAGAGGATCCTTGGAGCAATGTATTAAACAAGCAGAGCAAACCGTTGGGACCAGGCTCTGGAAGTTTTCAAGGAACTTGGGTTCACATGTAGCCTTGGCTCTTGAAATGCATGTGAGGAGTATTGTACCATGGTTTACCACCCCTCCACTGAAAGAAATGTACAATAGCTATCACCTATGTGTGTTTCACCAAGATTTACCACTTGCTAACACGTTACCATATTTGCCTTAGTTCTCTATATATGGATATACAGAGAGCAACACTGGCCAACAAATTTCTGTGCTGATGGAAATGATTTATACCTGCACTAACACTGTAGCCTCACGTAGCTACTAAGTACTTAAAATGTGGCTCCTATAACTGAGGAACTGAACTTTAAATTTTATATATTTGGCGGCGCCTGTGGCTCAGTGAGTAGGGCGCCGGCCCCATATGCCGAGGGTGGCGGGTTCAAACCCAGCCCCGGCCAAACTGCATCAAAAAAATAGCCGGGTGCTGTGGCGGGCACCTGTAGTCCCAGCTACTCGGGAGGTTGAGGCAAGAGAATCGCTTAAGCCCAGGAGCTGGAGGTTGCTGTGAGCTGTGTGATGCCACGGCACTCTACCGAGGGCCATAAAGTGAGACTCTGTCTCTACAAAAAAAAAAAAAAAAGTAAAAAAAAAAAAAAAATTTTATATATTTATTTTGAGACAGAGCTTTTCTCTGTCACCCAGGCTAGAGTGTCGTGGCATCATCATAGCTCACCGTGGCCTCCCACTCCTGCCTCAGCCTCCCAAGTAGCTAGGGCTATAGATGCCTGCACCACACCCAGCTAATTTTTTTCTGTTTTCTTAAGAGGTGATTTCTTGCTATGTGACCCAGACTTGTCTAGCCCAGTTTATTTATAGTCTTAAGTATAATACCTACTGGATGAGAAAATATTGATATAGCTGATCAGTGGGTGTGGCCCCAAGGTACTCACCAAATCACCTTTCTAAAATCTGAAAATTTCTAAATTTTGAAGCACCTCTGGCCCTCAGAATAGGGGACTATGAGCCTGCAACAAGGGAGACAGGATACAACCTTGAGATGATACAGCCATGGTCAAAGCCAGGGCTTGCTGGGTGCTAGAGAAGGAACTGAACTCTAATTTTTTTTTTTTGAGACAGAGTCTCACTATGTCACCCTGGGTAGAGTGCCGTAGCATCACAGCTCACAGCAACCTCAAATTCTTGTACTTAAGTGATTCTCTTGCTTTAGCCTCCCATGTAGCTGAAACTACAGGTGCCTGCCACAATGCCCATCTATTTTTTGTTGTTGTCAATGTTGTTTAGCAGGCCCAGGCTGGGTTTGAACCCACCAGCCCCCGTGCATGTGGCTAGTGCCCTAACCACAGAGCTACAGGTGCTGAGCCTGAACTCTAAATTTTATTTAGAGATCTTGGGTGCTGCAGGAGACTTACAGGTAAGAGAGAAAGAAAACAAAGGATCGACCACAGGGGTTTTGGTTATGGGCATAAACTGGCTCTGGCTGATTTAGCAGCAAGGGAACTAACTTGGAAGGATATTGGGTTAGTCCCAGGGCATTGCCAGGTGGAAGAACCAGGCATAGAGACCTTGGGGCCAAGAAACTGTCCAAATCACCCACAGAACTGGTCAGGTAAGAAACAGCTGAGCCCTGGAGGCCTGCACTGCCAATCACGACCCACGTGGGAGCCGCTTTCAGCCCAGCCGCTGCTGTCTCAAGCACCGTCTCTCCATCCCTGTAAGTCTGCCTGTCTATATTTGTATCTATTTATTTATCTGTCTATATTTATACATCTAACAAAATAACTTTTTCCACTTAGCTATTTTCTTACAAAGTCGCCTTTGCTCTTTGTGGCTCTTTATTCTTCCAACATAATTTAGAATAAGTTTGTTGTATTTCTCCAAAAAGCTCATGCCTGTAATTCTAACACTCTGGGAGGCCAAGGCAAGAGAATCATTTGAGGTCAGGAGTTGGAGACCAGTCTGGACAAGAGCAAGGCCCTGTCTCTATGAAAGAAGAAAAGAGCGGGGCAGGCAGCTGGGGTGCGGGGCGGCCCTGGAGTAGGGGCTGTGGCGGTACGCTGGGACTCTGCTGCGGTGGCTGCGGGGCTAACGAGAAATTACTAAAGTTCCCGGGGAAGCAGCGTAGAATTTACTGAGAACATTATGGATGGAGAGGAGAAAACCTATGGTGGCTGTGAAGGCCCCGATGCCATGTATGTCAAATTGATACCTTCTGACGGTCATGAGTTTATTGTAAAAAAGGAACATGCACTAACATCAGGAACAACAAAAGCCATGTTGAGCGGCCCAGGTCAGTTTGCTGAGAATGAAACCAATGAGGTCAATGTTAGAGAGATCTCTTCACATGTGCTATCAAAAGTATGCATGTATTTTACCTACAAGGTTCGCTACACTAACAGCTCCACGGAGATTCCTGAATTCCCAATTGCACCTGAAATTGCACTGGAATTGCCAATGGCTGCGTACTTCATAGATTGTTAAATAAAATAAATTATAATAAACTGTTAATTTTTTCAGTATTTAATACCTGTAGTTCAGTTAGTAACTTTTTCATATATAGCATGTTGCCTGTATGCAGTTGAACTATAAAGTTCATTGCAAAACAGATTACCTTGTTTTTTGCATAGCAATCAGGGTTGAAGTTTGTTTGCTATATCAACAAATTAAGGACATTTTCACAAACAAATAAAAAATATGCCAATTTGTATTTATTGGCAATTTATAAAGGTTTTGCTTTATCCTTTGGATGTGACCTTTATTTATTTTTTTATTTTATTTATTATTATTTTTTTTTTTTGGCTGGGGCTAGGTTTGAACCTGCCACCTCTGGCATATGGGACCAGTGCCCTACTCCTTGAGCCACAGGCGCCACCCTGGATGTGACTTTTAAAAGTTGAGCAATGATGATACAGTAAATGCTGCAATTTAGGCATAAATGAACACATACTACAGGTAAAAAATGGGGCTAAGTATTTTTATGTTTTTAGTGTTTTTTTAAAAACCTATTCTGGTCATGTAGCCGCTGTTAGCATTACTAGAGTTATGCAAATAAGTGCATTATAAACATGTTTATAACTTAGTCGAAACATTGATTTTTATAACTCTTCAAGAATAAGAGTTGAAATTTCTTTTTTTTTTTTTGGCCGGGGCTGGGTTTGAACCCGCCACCTCCGGCATATGGGACCGGCGCCCTACCCGCTGAGCCACAGGTGCCGCCCAAGAGTTGAAATTTCTTATGTCTTTTGATAAACTGCAGTATTGTTTAAGTGTGTCTTGTCCTTTTGTTTGTTGCTACAATTTAAGAAATTTACTTAAAAGCAATTTGGGGAGGTAACTAGGGACAGCTTTTGAAGCAGTAACTGATCTATATAGTCAGATGGTCAACAAGATGGTCTACATGGCTTAGAATGCTTGTGCAGTGTGCATTTTGGACTGACCAAAGTACTGTATTTTCATTGACTATAAAGTTTCCTTTGCAATTTAAAAAAAAAAGAAAGAAGAAAAGAGAAAAGAAAGGAGAGGAGAAGAGAGGATATGGGAAGGGAAGGGAAGAGAAGAAGGAAGGAAAGAAAAAAGAGAAAGAGAGGAAGGAAGGAAGGAAGGAAGAAAAATTTAGCTGGGTACAGTGGTATGTGCCTGTAGTCCCAGCTACTCAGGAGGCTGAAGCAGGAGAATTACTTAAGCCCAGGAGTTTGAGGCTGCAGTGAGTTATCGTAATACCACTGTACTCTGTCCTGAGTAACAGGCCAAAATAAGTAAATAAATAAACAAACAAATTAATTTAAAAATCCATTTAGCTCACCCATACATGAATGGATTAATAAAATGTGATATATGCATACTATGGAGTACTACTCAGCCATAAAAACAATGGTGATCTAGTTAGTTTCTTTTGTGACAACCCGGATAGAAATGGAAACCATTGTTCTAAGTGAAACTTCACAAGAATGGAGACACAAGTACGTACTCAATACCAAATTGGAGCTAATCGATCAACACTCAAGTGCACATAGGGACTTGTGGAAGTCAATCTCAGTGAAAATCCAGCTAGGCGAAGGAGGAAGGAGAGGATGGGTAGATTTACACCTGTTGGGTACAGTGCACGTAATCTGGGTGAAGGGCACACTTATAACTTTAAATCAATCTGTACAGAAACTAAGTATGTAAAAGAAATGTGTACTCCTAATATTCTGAAATCTTTTGAAAATCCATCTAAACTTTCGCTTGCTGGTATACTAAATTTATAGATAAGGAGAATGAGCAAATTTAAAACATGAAGTTACCCTAGCCATGAATATGGAATAGGGACTTATTAGGTCGTCTTTTATGCCCTTGAATAAAATGTTGTAACTTCTACCTTAAGAATCTTTTGCATTCCTAGGCGGCGCCTGTGGCTCAGTCAGTAAGGTCCCGGCCCCATATACAGAGGGTGGCGGGTTCAAACCTGGCCCCGGCTGAACTGCAACCAAAAAATAGCCGGGCGTTGTGGTGGGCACCTGTAGTCCCAGCTACTCGGGAGGCTGAGGCAGGAGAATCCCTTAAGCCCAGGAGTTGGAGGTTGTTGTGAGCTGTGCGATGCCATGGCATGCTACCGAGGGCCATAAAGTGAGACTCTGTCTCTACAAAAAAAAAAAGAATCTTTTGCATTCCTAAGGTTAATTTCTACATACTTTTTTTTTTTTTTTTTGCAGTTTTTGGCTGGAGATGGGTTTGAACCCACCACCTCTGGCATATGGGACTGGCGCCCTACCCCTTTGAGCCACAGGTGCCGCCCCTACATCCTTTTTTTTATTAAGTCATATACACATAGATCATGAATACATTTATGCATTTGTGGGGTACAATGTGTTGATTTTTTATACAATTTGTAGTGCTTACACCAAACTAATTAATATAGCTTTCACCTCATTTACTTAATTATTGTGTTAAGACATTTATGTTCTATACTTGACAGATTAGACTTGTACCCTTGCAATATGAACCATAGGTGTGGTCCCACTGTTTACCATCCCTCTATCAAACCTCCCTTCCCCCTTCACTTCTCTTCTTCATCCTCGGCACTATAGTTGTGATCTATCTTTCATAAGAAAGTGTGAGTAATTATAAATTGGTTTCATAAAAGTACTGAGTACTTTGGATACTTTTTCTCCCATTCTTGAGATACTTTACTAAGAAGAATGTGTTCCAGGTCCATCCATGTAAACATAAAAGAGGTAAAGTCTCCATCTTTTTTTATTTTTATTTATTTATTTTTTTTTTTAAGAGACAGAATCTCACTTTGTCCCCCTCGGTAGAGTACTGTGGCGTCACAGTTCACAGCAACCTCTAGCTCTTGGGCTTAGGTGATTCTCTTGTCTCAGCCTCCTGAGTAGCTGGGACTACAGGCACCCACCACAATGCCCAGCTATTTTTAGAACTAGGGTCCCACACCTGCTCAGGCTGGTCTCGAACTCCTGAACTCAAGAAATCCACCCACCTCAGCTTCCCAGAGTGCTAGGATTACAGGTGTGAGCCATTGTGCCGGCCTTTTTTTTTTCTTTTTTGTAATTAAAAGCATGTTGTGGAGTGGGTCTTTCAAATTATGTAAATATTCCATTCTCATCAAACTGCAATATGGACTAATAGTTTTCTATTTAATGAAGTTGGTTATTATCATTGTGATTTTTTCTTTCAAATTCTCCCATTTCTGTCCACGTGGAGGCCTTTCAAGTTGAATATGTCCTTTTGACACGGCCCCGTCATTTTCTGAGCATTTCCTTGCTTTTTCACACAAGAGGACCTACACTCATCTTCTACTTTCTCTGCCCCAATCCTGGACCCAGCCATTTGTCCAAGGAGCTCACATTCTTTTTTTTCGGAGACAGAGCCTCAAGCTGTCGCCCTGGTAGAGTGCTGTGGCATCACAGCTCACAGCAACCTCAAACTCTTGGGCTTAAGCAATTCTCTTGCCTCAGCCTCCCACGTAGCTGGGACTACAGGTACCTACCACAATGCCAGGACATTTTTTGATTGCAGCCGTCATTGTTGTTTGGCGGGCCGGGCTGGATTCGAACCCGCCAGCTCAGGTATATGTGGCTGGCACCTTAGCCGCTTGAGCCACAGCGCCGAACCAGGAGCTCACGTTCTTTATAGTGGAGAATGGTATTTAGAAGCCAAGATCTGAGTCCTGGGGGTGCTCATTGACAGTGGAATATCACTGCCGGCAGGCTCTCTCAGTGGATAGAGTATCACTATCTTTGCCCCATGTGGGTTCCAGCATCTGCTGCCAGGCTTCCCTCATGCTGGAAGCCTCTACATGAGCCCCAATATCTCACACAGGCTGCCCTCTTCACAAATGCCCACTTTGGCTGGGCATGGTGGCTCATGCCTGTAATCTTAGCACTCTGGGAGGCCAAGGCAGGTGGATCACCTGAGCTTAGGAGTTCAAGACCAATCTGAGCAAGAATGAGACCCCCTCTCTAAAATAAATAGCCAGGCAATGTGCCGGGTGCCTGTAGTCCAGCAACTCGGGAGGCTGAGGCAAGAAGATCACTCGAGCCCAAGAGTTTGAGGTTGGTGTGAGCTGTGACACCATGGTACTCTAGCAAGGGCAACAAAGTGAAACTCTGTCTCAAAAAAAAAAAAAAAAATACCGACCTTGTTGTGCCCCATTAATGACATTAGGCCTCAATTTTTCAGGAAGGGAAGGGAAAAGGAAAAAGATAGATACTTAATTATTTTACTTTCCTTTATATTTTCTAGTTGATTTTTGCTGGTATAGAAAAATGCTATTAAGTTTTATAGGTCGATCTTTTACTTGTATCTGGTAAATATTGCACTGCTTTTTCTTTGTAGGTGGTTATATAATCTATAAGTAATGGCCATTCTACCTCTTATCCTCCTATCCTTATGCCTATTTTCCATTTCTCTTTATAATATCAGAAAGAAACCCAGGGTTAAGTTCAGTGATATCAGGCATCCTCCATCTGTTCTGATCTGGGAGGTACCTAAAGCTTGTGCTATAATAAGATGTTTGTTCTAAAATTTTGGCATATAGGTGGGCCCATTGGCTCATGCCTGTAATCCTAGCACTCAGGGAGGCCGAGGTGGGTGGCCTGAGCTCACAGGTTCGAGACCAGCCTGAGCCAGAGTGAGACCCCATTTTTAAAAATAGCTGGGCATTGTGGCAGGTGCCTGTAGTCCCAGCTACTCAGGAAGCTGAGGCAAGGGGATCACTTTGAGCCCAAGAGTTTGAGGTTGCTATGGTTATGACACCATGGCATTCTACCGAGTGTGACGAAGTGAGACTCTGCCTCAAAAAAAAAAAAAAATTTTTAATTTTGGCATATAATTTTTATCAAGTTTTGTAAGTTCTATTCCTAGTTTGTTAATAATTTTTGAAAATAAAAATTACTGAGTATATGAAAAGCCTTTTGTGTATACATATGTGCCTGTGATGAAATAATCTTCTTTTTCTTCTTTAGTCTCTTAATTAACACAGAAAATTTAATGGGTGAACCTTTTGTTGGTTCATTCTTCTTGTCTGACATAAACATAAACTCCATTTGGTTGTGAGTTAAAAAAAATAAACATAGGATTTGGTTAGTCAATATTTTACTTAAGATTTTCATCTTGTGTTTATAGGTGAAATGAACCTAAAATTTTCTTTTCTTGTCTTGTTTGTTTTTCCAGTTTTGAAAGTAAGATTGCGCTGCCTCATAAAATGCATTAATTTCTCCCCTTTTTCCTGATCTTCCTGCTCTACAGTTTAAAGATATTTGAGGCCAGACACGGTGGTTCACACCTGTAATCCTAGCACTCTGAGAGGCCGAGGCAGGTGGATTGCTTGAGCTCAGGAGTTCAGGACCAGCCTGAGCAAGAGTAAGACCTTGTCTCTACTAAAAATAGAAAAACTAGCTGGGCATTGTGGTTGGTGCCTGTAGTCTCAGCTACTTGGGAAGCTGAGGCTGAAGGATCAGTTGAACCCAGGAATTTGAGGTTGCTGTGAGCTATGATGACACTACCCATGGCACTCAATCCAGGGCAACAGAATGAGACTCTGTCTCAAAAAAATAAATAAAAAAGGACATTTGATAGCCAGAGAGAGGGATGGGCTTGACAAAGGTCACACAGAGAGTTAGTGACATTTTCTTTTCTGAAAAAAGACCCTTCTTGAAGACATCACTCTTGTGGGCTCCTTTGACAGGCAGAAATGCTCTGGCTACTGCGTGGTGCCAATTAGGGACAATAACATTGGTGGGGGGCGGGGGGTGGTGGTGCCTGGAGTTCAAGTCCCTGGTTTGCCACAGGACTTAGCCTCCACAGCCTTGTGCACTGTTCTCCTCCTCCAGCAAATGGAAGCACGGAAGCTGGTAACCCTGGGGACTGTTCTGTCTCCGAGGACTGAGGCCTATGTGAGTCTCAGACCCTCTTCATGGGAGTCAGGCCAAGCCTCAGAGATACAAAAAGAACCTGGTGATGAAAGGAAGTACTTGGTGGCAGCTCTGTCCACACAGACAGCCTACGCCAGGGGTCTGTAATCCCAGACGTGGCCGGGCTTGCAGCCTCATGCGGATCTCCACGTCTGAGAGAGTAGGCTCTGGGTTCTGAGTCCTCTGAGACATCAGGAGGGCAGAAGAGGCTCACTACCTACGGGCAGGGAGGTCAAACCTGGTGGATCACTGGCTCACCCTGGATCCTTCCTCCCTGGCCCTCCAGAGACCTTGTACTAGACAGAGGAAGGCATGAGGCCCGCTGAGCCTGGATATAGGACCTTGCCAGAAGACTGCTGCGGGGACCCTGACCCTTCTAAAGTCCAGATGGTTCCCCTTTCCTTCTCCCTCAGGCCCGCTCTGCTTCTCTGCCAACTCTGTTACCTACCTCCTAGTAGGTGACCCACAAAGCCTCTGTCACTCACCCGCCCCCAGTCCCACGTTCCAGCCTGAACTCTGCTCTCTCAATCCCAGCACAAGTACCTCTCCCCTCTCCAGGCCTTCCCTACCCAAGGAGGCTCATTGCTCAACCAGACCTGGTTCTTCATTCCCTTCTGCCCAGACCTCCCTGCTTACCTGAGTGGGTCTGCTTTGGGCCTGGGAAACGGCCAGGATCGGATCCAGTGGCCTGTTTGTTTCCCTCTTGGCTCATCTAAGGCTGCTGCTCCTCTCTGCCCCTCCTGTTCTCGGACACTCCCTGGCCTCTACTTGGCTGTGCCCAGCCCACTGGAGCCCTATTCCCCACCCGTACAAGGTTCCATGCTGGCCAGATCTCCTCTGCAGGCCCCATCATTGCTCTTGGGTACCACAACCTGAAGGGTCAAGTCCAGTCCTTCTTTGGATGGACATCTGCTGCCCCCTGCTGGTAATTTTGTTATAAAACCTCACTAGTTTTCCAGGCCTGGATGCCAACCAGGTGATCCTTTCTTATCACAGCTGTAAGCATTTATGTATGCTTTTTCTTTGAAACAGAGTGGCATCCTGTCATGTGAGGTAGAGTGCCATGGCATCATCATAGCTCACGTCAACCTTAAATTCCTTTGGGCTCAAGAAATCCTCTTGCCTCAGCCTCCCAAGTAGCTGTGACTATTGGTGCCTGCCATGATGCCCAGGTAATTTTTCTTTTCTTTTCTTTTTGGAGACAAGAGTCTCACTTTGTCGCCCTCGGTAGAGTGCTGTGGCGTCACAGCTCACAGCAACCTACAGCTCTTGGACTTAGACAATTCTCTTGCCTCAGCCTCCCAAGTAGCTAGGACTACAGGCACCCACTACAACACCTAGCTATTTTTTTTTTTTTTTTGTAGAGACAGAGGCTCACTTTACTGCCCTCGGTAGAGTGCCATGATGTCACAGGACTCACAGCAACCTCCAGCTGGGACTACAGGTGCCCGCCACAACACCCGGCTATTTTTTGGTTGCAGTTCAGCTGGGCCTGGGTTTGAACCCGCCACCCTCGGTATATGGGGCCAGCGCCCTACTCAATGAGCCACAGACGCTGCCCCCCAGCTAATTTTTCTATTTTTAGTAAAGATGGGCTCTTACTCTTTCTCAGGCTGGGCTTGAACTCCTGAGCTCAAGTGATCCTCCTACCTCGGCCTCCCAGAGTCCTAGGATTACAGGTGTGAGCCACTGTGCCCAGCCTCCTGTTTTTTCTAACTGCTTTTTCACAATTTAATCAGGTAGGTTCTGTTGTTGTCCCCATTTTACAGATTGGAAACTAAGGCACTGAGATGGCAAGTCACTTGACTAAGGGGTAGAGGTGGGTTTTGAACCCCATACAATTAATAGTAAGAATGCCAGCAGCCAGCATTCACCCGGCCCTTCCTCAGGGTTCAGAGCTGCCTTAGGCTCGTTAAATGCGTGACCTCCTTAAACCTTCCCTCCCACTTTCCACAACTTAGTATCACATCCTTCTCCGCCCTGCACCCACCCCTCCCACAAACACAGCCAGCATGGCCTCCCCACTACCCACGGGGGCCCCTCACACTGCCAACAAAACACTCACAACTCTCCTGCCCCGACACCCCCAGTTTCCCTACCCCTTCTCCACTGCAGGCCAGTCTGTGCCCCAGGCCTCTGGGTCCATTTCCTTCCTGCCTTCAGCAAATTATCCCTCTCTCCCGAGGTCCGCATGACCCTCTCTACAGGAAAGCCCTTCTCTGACCTAATGGAGGGTGGCCTCCATCTCTTCTCGCAGCTGCCCGTGTCATGTGCTTTGGTGTGTGACAATTTGCTGCTGTTGGCCTCACTCACTGGACCATGAGCTCCCAGAGGAGGCCCGTGGCTGTTTTCTCACTGTGAGTTCAGCACCTGCACAGAGCTGGCACCTGGTGGCTTCTCAGTACACATTTGTCAAAAGCGTGGAAGGAACAGAGGGAAAGGTATTGTTCTCTCTGTTTTGTTTTGTTTTATTTTATTTGTGTTTTTGAGACAGAGTCTCACTTTGTCACCCTCAGTAGAGTCTCACTCTTGCTCAGACTGTTCTCTAACTCCTGAGCTCAGATGATCCACCTACCTCAGCCTCCCAGAGAGCTAGGATTACAGGCATGAGCCACTGAGCCTGGCCTATTCTCTTTGTTTTTTTAAAAGGGAGAGCACAGGCTCGGCACCCATAGCTCAGTGGTTAGAGTGCTAGCCACATACACAGAGACAGGCAGGTTCAAACCCAGCCCGGGCCTGCTAAACAACATTGACAACTGCAACAACAACAACAACAAAAACTAGCCGGGCATTGTGATGGGCTCCTGTAGTCCCCGCTATTTGGGAGTCTGAGGCAAGCGAATCACTTAAGCCCAAGAGTTTGAGGTTGCTGTGAGGTGTGATGCCATGGCACTCTACCAAGGGCCACATGGTGAGACTCTGTCTAAATAAATAAATGAATAAATAGGAGAGCATAGAGGCCCAGAATGTAAAGGAGCTTGCCTGACATGCCCCAGCAAGTCAGCAGAGCTGCTGGGGCCATACCGTGGGTTCTTTTACCATCTCTGGCTGCCAGAAGTTCCCAGTTCCCAGGATATGCCTGGTGCTTTAAACATTATGTGATCATTTAAATTTCTTTCTTTCTTACTTTTTTTTTTTTTTGCTCTTGTTCAGGTTGGTCTCGAACTCGTGAGCCCAAGCAATCCACCCACCTTCGTCTCCCAGGGGGCTAGGATTACTTACAGGTGTAAGCCATGGCGCTCAGCCATATATGATCATTTAAATGCACCACCACTCTGAGAGGGAAGGGTTATTTTCCCCATGTCCCATGTAAGTGCCAACTCAGGCTCACCAAGGTCAGAGCACTTACCCAAGTGTCTGAGTTTGAGGCCAAGCTTCTCTCTGTGACCTCTTTATTACAACCAATGTTAGTCCACACATTTTTTTTTTTTTTTTACTTTTTTTTTGGCCGGGGCAGGGTTTGAACCCGCCACCTCCAGCATATGGGACCAGCGCCCTACTGCTTGAGCCACAGGCGCCGCCCAGTCCACACATTTTTAGTGAGCACCTACTAAGTGCCAGGCACTGTGTATCAGTGGACACATCCCCACCCTCCTGGTTCCCACATCATTGCAGGAGGAGGCAGAAAACAAATGCAGAGACTGGCACAGAAATAACTGGAAGTCTGCTATCAGCCTCAGAAACTTAGCGAAATGTCCCAGGGCTTCTTCCCTGGAACTCCCCTGTCTTCAGGCTTCTGGAAGTTTCTTCTGCCCCCAGCTCTTCACCAGGACTTATGTCTGCCCCAATCCCAGGGCTGCCCCCTTGGCCACATCCCAAGAACTCCCTCCAGATGGCCACCAGAGGGCAGCCGTGCTCCACAGCAGGTGGAGTTTCTGCCAAACTCTCAGGGAGCGAGGAGACACGCAGAGGGGAGGGGTGGGGCAGAGACTGAAAGGCAACCCAGGCTCCCCAGATGGTATATCCGAGGGAATCAGCTCTGTCCAGGCCTATGACAGAGTTTCTCACTTGCCTTTTGTCTTTGTCTTCCTCCTAATTTATCTTCTCCTCTTTCATTCAATGAACTTTGAAAACAGCCTTATTGTGGCATAATCTATATACCATAAAATTCACCCACTTAAAACTGTACAGTACAATGACTTCTAGTATATTTACAGAGTTTGCACAGCCATTACTGTAACTCAATTGCAGAACATTTTCACCCCCAAAGAAGCCTTTACAAGCAGCCGCCCCCCAGCCCTGGGCAAGGACTAATATATTTTCTGTCCCTCTAGATTTACTTATTCTGTACATTTTCTACAAATTGACTAATACAAACATGCTCTTTCAGGACTGTATTCTTTCTTTTTCTTTCTTTCTTTCTTTCTTTTTTTTTTATGGGACTGTATTCTTTCACGTGGTGTGTTCTCAAGGTTCGTCCATGCTATAGTATGTATCAGTATTTCATTCCTTTCTTTTCTTCTTCAGAGATAGTCTCACTCTATTGCCCAGGTTGGAGCTCAGTGGCTCAATCAGAACTCACTGCAACCTCAAATTCCTAAGCTCAAGCCATCCTCCTGCCTCAGCCTCCCAAGCAATAGGCCCATGCCACCGTGCCTGGATAATTTTATTTATTTGAGACAGAGTCTCACTCTGTTGCCCAGGCTAGAGTGCCATGACACCATAGCTCATAGCAACCCCAAACTCCTGGGCTCAGGCGGCGCCCGTAGCTCAGTAGGTAGGGCGCTGGCCACATACACTGAAGCTGGTGGGTTTGAGCCTGGCTCAGGCTAGCTAAAACAATAATGACAACTGCAACAAAAGAAATGGCCAGCCATTGTGGCAGGCACCTGTAATCCCAGCTATTTGGGAGGCTGAGGCAAGAGAATCACTTGGGCCCAGGAGTTTGAGGTTGCTGTGAACTATGATGCCACAGCACTCTACCCTCAAGCAGGGCAACAGCTTGAAACTCTGTCTCAAAAAAAAACAACTCCTGGGCTCAAATGATCCCCTTGCCTCAGCCTCCCAAGTAGCTAGGACTACAGGTACCCACCACAACACCAGCTAGTTTTCTATTTTTTTGAGTCTCACTATGTCACCCTCAGTAGAGTGATGTGGCATCACAGCTCACAGCAACCTCAAACTCTTGGGCTTCAGCGATTCTCTTGTCTGAGCCTAACAAGTAGCTGGGACTATAGGCACCTACCACGACACTCAGCTAAGTTTTTCTATTTTTAGTAGAGACAGGGGTCTCACTGTTGCTCTCAGGCTGATCTCAAACTACTGAGCTCAAGCAATCCACCCACCTCAGCTTCCTAGAGTGCTAGGATTGCAGACATGAGCCATTGTGCCCAGCTGTTAATTTTATTTATTATTTAAAATGTTTTTGTACAGACAGGGTTTTGCTATGTTGCCCAGGCTGATGAACTCCTGGCCTTGAGTGATCTTTCTGCCTTGGCCTCCCAAAATGCTGGGATTATAGTCACGAGTCACCACACCTAGTCATTCCTCTGTTTAGATAGACTGCATTTTGTCTACCCATTAATCAGTTGGTGGACATTTGAATTGTTTCCACCCTGGGGCTATTATTTTAGTAGAGATGGGGTCCTGCTCTTGCTCAGGCTGGTCTGGAACTCCTGAGCTCGAGCAATCCACCAGCCTTGGCCTCCCAGAGTGTTAAGATTACAGGTATGAACAGCCTACTGCACCCAGCCGATTTTTGACATTTCAGATAAATGAAATCACATGTGGCCTGTATGTCTAGCTCCTTTTACTTAGTGTAATGATTTTTAGGTTTCTCCAGTTGTGGCATGCATCAATACTTCATTCCTGCCAGTTATGGTGGCTCACACCTGTAATCCTAGCACTAGGGAGGCCGAGGCAGCTGAATTGCCTGAGCTCATGGGTTCGAGACCAGCCTGAGCCAGAGCGAAACCTCATCTCTAAAAATAGCCAGGTGTTGTGCGGGCGCCTGTAGTCCCAGCTACTTGGGAGGCTGAGGCAAGAGGATCGCTTGAGCCCAAGAATTTGAGGGTGCTGTGAGCTGTGATGCCATAGCACTCTACCAAGGTCAAGAAAGTGAGATTCTGTCTCAAAAAAAAAACAAAAAAACTTCATTCCTTTTTGTTGCTGAATGATAATACATTGTCGTGACACACAGCGTTTTATTTTCCAATGGTTAGCTGGCTAATAGACATTTGGGTTGTTTCTACTCTGTTCTACTCTGGCTGTTATGAATGCTGCTGCTATGAACAGTCATGAACACATTTTTGTGTAGATATGTTTTCATTTCTCTTGGGTATACACCTAAGGAGCAGAATTGCTGATCACACAGTGTCTCTTTATTTAATTTTTTGAGAAACTGACAAACTCAAAGGGTATTACTAAGTGAAAGAAGGAATCCGAAAAGGCTTCCTGCTGTGTGATTCCAAGTATAGGACATTCTGGAAGGCAGAAAATGGAGAGAGTAAAAAGATCAGTGGATACCAGGTGTTGAGAGAGAGGGATGAACTGGCTGAGAACAGAGGATTTTTTAGGGCAGTGAAAACACTCTGTATGATACTTCCTTGATGGACACATGTTGTTGTACATTTGTCCAGCCCCATAGAGTGTACAGCACTGAGTGTACCGAAGGTAGGCTATGGACTCGGGGTGACAGTGATGAGTCAAAGTAGGCTCCTCAGTTCCAACAAACTTACCGGTCTGATACAGGACGTTGGTAATGGGGCAGCTGTGCATATGTGGGGACTGGGGTTCATGGGGACTCTGCACCTTCCTCTCAGTTGTTTTTTTTCTTTTTTTTTGAGACAGAGTCTCACTTTGTTCCCCTTGGTAGAGGGCATGTGGTAGGTGCCTATAGTCCCAGCTACTCGGGAGGCTGAGACAAGAGGATCACTTGAACCCAAGAGTTTGAGGTTGCTGTGAGCTGTGACGTCACAGCACTCTACCCAGGGCAATAGCTTGAGACTCTGTCTCAAAAAAAAAAAATCTCCTTTTTACTGCATGAAGAGAGAGAGACTGGGAGGGACCCATTGCCACTGTGAGGGTGGTAGAGGCTGGGGGTGGAGGAGCTGGGGCTGGACGTACTCTGGAGGTACAGCAAAAAGATCTGCTGATGGGCCAGATGTGAGGGATGGAAGGAAGAGAGGCATCTTCTTCCTTCTGGCCCCTCTTATTTGTAAACATGCTTGGAGGACTCCATGTGCCTCTTTGAGACCAGGAGAGATCTGTATCTGCCTTCAGCCTGGAGACCCAGGACTCTCCTCTGACAGGAAATTCCAGGGTGGTGGCCAGTCTTGGTCAAGCTCTTATGGCATCCTAGGTCCTGCCCCTGGCACTATAGGGGCTCAAAAAATACTCCCCTCCCTGGCCTCAGGAGTTCAAGCCTCATGCCCTGCCTTGCTCTGGCCACTTTGGTCCACTCAGTACGAGTGCTCCATTCACCTCCCACCACGGCACCTCCTTCTGAGCCCCTCAGGAAGTCCCTATGGCCCTTGCAGCATTTCCCAATCTGAAGCACTCTGCAAACAGGCTCTCCAAAAGAAAGAAGAATGTCTCGGCCAGACAGTGATGATTCAAATTATTTTTATTATACTGTTCCTTAAAACACAAAGCCAGGTACAAACTTCTTGGGATCTTACGCAATCGTAGAACCAAATTAAATACAAACCCAAATAGGAATCCGATAACATGTAGATGAACAACATTCATTTAAGGTGGTGGATGTAATGTGGTGGATGACGTCATTATGCAGAACTAGAATCACTCCCTTTGAATTACGAGTATTTTTACAGGCTGCACCAGTGCGCTGTTTTCTGCTTGGCTTTTGTTTTTCTGCTGGAGTTTCTGTACTTCTGTGTGTGCTGACTCCATTTACCCACTTCTTTCCCATCCACGGGAGGGGAAGCCTCTGAGATGGTGAGCATCCCAGCTCCTCACTCAGCTCCTTACCTGTGGGTGCATCTTTCCCTCTGGTTTATGCTCAGGACTATTGTAAGGACCTTCCTAGCTCCCAGCACCTCTACCTTTGGAAACTGCGTTTCTCCCTTTATCAAACAACCCACATCAAATATAATTTTTTTGTGGCTATGAAAAAGGAATTTATTTTTATAATTTTGCAATTGAAGTTATTTCAATGAACAAAGTGGGTGTGTGTGCGCGCATGTGTTATTTTGGTGGCCGTAGTTACTTCAGAGTCATTAAAATTCTTTTTTTTTCAGGCCAAAACATCTTTCAGGACTTTGGAATTCTCCCAGGCCCCAGGGCTAAGCTCATGAAGATGGAAAATAAACCAACCAAGCTGAGACCTGCTTCTTTCTTTCCTCACCAGCCTGATACAATTAAAGTGGGGCAGCTGGCACCAACCTGACCTCGGGCACTCAAACGGGGTTTGGCAGCTCTGGGTGATGAGGTTGGGTGATTCAGAGAAGTGAGACCATGCTTATTCTCGGTTTAGATCACTAAAATAAAAGCCCCAAATTATAAAACTCTTGGTGGAGCCAGATTCTTGGGAACATGCCTGAGGTGCCCCCGAGGCCGCAGACCTCAGTTGGAGGCCCCGCAGCCTTCAAGGTCACGTTGCAGCTCCTTGGCCTGGTGCTGAGTCAGAACACCGTGCGGATGGCTTCCCTTCCCAGCCATTTCTCTTCCCATCCTTCCTCTGTCTGGTACCCAATGTGCTGGCAGCGGCTCAGCTAGGCCTTTGCCCCTGGTGTTGTCTCTGCCTAGAATGCCTTCAACTTCAATCTTTCAGATGATTTTTTTTTTTTTTTAAGTTTTAAAACATTGCATGGGTAATACATGCTCACTATAGGAAAATCAGAAAATATAGATAGGCAAAAATAGGAAAATAAGAATACTTGTTATGATAAATATCTCATATCATGTAATGATAATAATCTCATCGCAGAAATAAACATGATTCACCGATTGCTTGCTATAGTCTCTTTAAATTACAGTTTTCCCCATGCACATACTTATCCTAACAAGATGTCATGAATGCCATTTTTTAAATGAAGCGTTATAAGCAAACGCAAATATGGAGAATACTGTAACATATGCTCACGCTTACAACCGAGTTTTGGGGGGTTTTTTTGTTTTGTTTTGGATTTTTTTTTTTTGCAGTTTTTGGCTGGGGCTCGGTTTGAACCTGCCACCTCCAGCATATGGAGACAGTGCCCTACTCCTTTGAGCCACAGGTGCTGCCCTTACAACTGAGTTTTGATAAATCCTAACACTTTGAACATATTTGTTTCAGCTCTTAAAAAAAAAAAAAAAACTGGCTGGGTGTGAGGCCAAGAAGGTGGATCACTTAAGCTCAGGAGTTCGAGACCAGCCTGAGCAAGAGTGAGACCCCGTCTCTACTAAAAATAGAAAAACTAGCCAGGCGTCATAGCGGTGCCTGTAGTCCAGGCTACTTCAGAGGCTGAAGCAAGAGGATCCCTTGAAGAAGAATTTGAGGTTGCTATGAACTATGATGCCACAGCACTCTACTGAGCACAACAAAGTGAGACTCTGTTTCAAAAAAAATTTTAAAAACTATCAGATATAGTTGAAACCCCCCAGTGTGTCCTTTTGCCGTCTCTCCCCGTGCCCTTCCACGGAGTCAACCTTTCTCACAGGTTTGGGGTTCACCATTCCTATCCCTGCATCAGAGATTGCATGGTATGGTCCTGCACAAATACTCCTGGAACTTGATTTTTGGATTCGACATTTTGCTCTATAGATGTATTCTCAGTGGTCCATGTCACCCTAGTTTGTTCATTTATATTGCCCTTCCCAATGCTGTGAAATGAATAGACCAGTATCTACACTAGTGAAATAAAAACGTATGTCCACACAGAGCCTTGTATGCAAATATTGACAGCAGCATTTGCCTATAGACAAAAACTGGGTACAAATTTAAAAAATAAATAAATTAGCTGGATATTGTGGTGTGTGCTTATAGTCCCAGCTACTTGGGAGGCTGAGGCAGGAGGATCCCTTGAGCCCAGGAGTTGGAGGCTGCAGTGAGCTATCATGCCACTGCACTCCAGCCTGGGTGACAGAGTAAGACTCTCAACTTTTTTTTTTTTTTTGTGGTTTTTGGCCGGGGCTGGGTTTGAACCCACCACCTCAGGCATATGGGACTGGCTCCCTACTCCTTGAGCCACAGGCGCCACCCTCTCAACTCTTAAAAATAAAAAAAAAACCCAAAAGTTAACTGGATAAACCAAATGTGGTCTATCCATACAGAGAAATACTTCTCAGAAAAGGAAACAAATTCCTGGTACACCCTACAACATAGCTGAGGCTCAAAGGCTTCATGCTAAGTGAAAGAAGGCAGCCGCTGAAGAAACCACATGATGTATTATTCTGCTTATGTAAAATTTCTAGAAAAGGCAAAACTAGAGAGACATAAAGCAGATCAGTGACGCCTGGGGATGAGAGTGAAAGCTGGGATTAACTGCAATGGTTTTCATCACTCTTGAGAGTGATGAAATTGTTCTAAAACTGGATTATAGTGATGGTTGCACAATTCTGTGCATTTACTAAAAGTCATCCAATTATACACTTCAAATGGGCCAAGATCATGGCATGTAAGTTATACCTCAACAATGAGACACGCTAAAACATAAAAGACATGTTTCCTACATTTGTGGGCTTTCTAATCTGATTGGGGAGATGGGCCATAGATAAGTGATCAAGCAACCAAGAACAGAACCAGAAATTCTCAAAAGTACAATGAAGGTGGGTGGCGCCTGTGGCTTGAAGGAGAAGGGTGCTGGCCTCATATGCTGGAGGTAGCGGGTTCAAGCCCAGCCCCGGCCAAAAACTGCAAAAAATAAAAATAAAAATAAAATAATAAAATTCTTTTTTTTTTTTTTGTAGAGACAGAGTCTCACTTTATAGCCCTCGGTAGAGTGCCATGGCATCACACAGCTCACAGCAACCTCCAACTCCTGGGCTTAAGCGATTCTCTTGCCTCAGCCTCCCGAGTAGCTGGGACTACAGACGCCTGCCACAATGCCTGGCTATATTTTGGTTGCAGTTCAGGCTGGGCCGGGTTTGAACCCGCCACCCTCGCTATATGGGGCCGGCGCCTTACCGACTGAGCCACAGGCGCCGCCAAAATAATAAAATTCTTTAAAAAAAAAATACAATGAAGGAAATGGGGTGGGCCAGGCAATAGAGAAGAAAAGGGCAACTTTCTGGACAGGGTGGCCGAGGACGTTCTTTCTGGAGAGTGACCTTTGGGACAGGTGTTTATAAAAAGGCCCGCTGTGGCTTGAGTTGGCATCGGCCCCCCTGCCAGTGTGTTCTTGCAGCCAACACCAATATCCCAGTCACACACGAGGTGGCTGGGTGTCCCCACTGGCCTGCCACTGCACAGGGCTTGAGGCAATGTGGCCAGTGGAGGTGTCTGAACACGTGTTAGGTGAGGAGGCAGCCGAGGTGTGGGAGGTGTGGGTGATTTCATGCTGCCCCAACACCTGCTGCACAAACAGTGTGAGTCACGGGGCAGGGATAACTACAGGTCCTCCGAGACCGGCCCTGCCCAGGCTGCCAGGAGAGCCACAGGCTCCAGGCCGACCTGTCCCCCACACCTTACTGCAGCCATGCTGCTTCCTTACTGCGTGGCCTCACTGAGCCTCGCTCTCCTCGTCTGCTGAGAAAGGATGTTGATGTACAGGGAAGAACAGGCCTGGGATCACACCCATATTTTTTTGGCTCCACTGCACTGCTCTCGTATAATGCCTGGTTGAGGCGCTCACCGAGGGGCTAGTTCAGTGCATCCAAGTCATCTGGGAGTTTTTTTTTTTTGTAGAGACAGAGTTTCACTTTATCGCCCTCGGTAGAGTGCCGTGGCGTCACATAGCTCACAGCAACCTCCAATTCCTGGGCTTAGGCAATTCTCCTGCCTCAGCCTCCCGAGTAGCTGGGACTACAGGCGCCCGCCACAACGCCCGGCTATTTTTTGGTTGCAGTTTGGCCGGGTGCCGGGTTTGAACCCGCCACCCTCGGTATATGGGGCCGGCGCCCTGTTCACTGAGCCACAGGCGCCGCCCCATCTGGGAGTTTTATTAACCCTGGGCTCCAACCTCTAGAGATTTGGGGAGAGGAGAGTTTGAGGGTTTGGGGTTTTTTCTTTCTTTTTTTTTTTTTTTTTTGCGACAGAGTCTCACTCAGTCACCCTGGGTACAGTGCCAAGGCGTCATAGCTCACAGCAACCTCCCACTCCTGGGCTCAAGTGATTCTCCTGTCTCAGCCTCCCATGTAGCTGGGACTACAGGTATTTGCCACCACATCCAGTGAGTTTTTGGTAGAGACAAGTCTCGCTCATGCTCAGGCTGGTCTTGAATTTCTGAGCTTAAGCAATCCTCCCACCTTGCCTCCAAGAGTGCTAGAATTAGGAATGAGCCACCATGCTTGGCCTCCCAGAGATTGGGGTTTAATTGACCTAAGATGAAATCCAAGCATCAGTACCATTTAAAAAAAAAATTTTTTTTTTTGAGATAAGAGTTTCACTATGTTGCCCTCGGTAGAGTGCTGTGGCGTCACAGCTCACAGCAACCTCAAACTCTTGAGCTTAAGTGATTCTCTTGCCTCAGCCTCCAAAGTAGCCGGGACTACAGGCTTCTGCCACAACACCCGGCTATGTTTTGGTTGTAGTTGCCATTGTTGTTTGGCAGGCCCGGGCTGTGTTTGAACCCACCAGCTCTGGTGTATGTGGCTGGCGCCCTAGCCATTGAGCTACAGGCACTGAGCTCCATTTAACCCAACCCTGCCGAACTGCAACCAAAAAATAGCTGGGCGTTGTGGCGGGCGCCTGTAGTCCCAGCTGCTCAGGAGGCTAAGGCAGGAGAATTGTGGGAGCCCAAGAGCTGGAGGTTGCTGTGAGTCCTGTGACATCATGGAACTCTACAGAGGGCGGTAAAGTGAGACTCTGTCTCTACAAAAAAAAAAAAAAATTTTTTAGGTCAGGCACAGAGGCTCACACCTGTAATCCCTGCACTCTGGGAGGCCGAGACAGGTGGATTGCCTGAGCTCACAGGTTTGAAACCAGCCTGAACCAGAGCGAGACCCCATCTGTCAAAAATAGCCAGGCATTGTGGTGGGCACCTGTAGTCACAGCTACTTGGGAGGTTGGGGCAAGAGAATGGCTTAAGCCCAAGAGTTGGAGGTTGCTGTGAACTGTGACACCATAGTACTCTACAGAGGGCAACAAACTGAAACTCTGTCTCAAGCTGTTGCCCTGGATAGAGTGCTGCAGCATCATAGCTCACAGCAACCTTCAATTTGGGCTTAAGTGATCCTCTTGCCTCAGTTTTTCTTTCTTTCTTTTTTTTTTTTTTTATCAAGACAGAGCCTCAAGCTGTTGCCCTGCGTAGAGTGCCGTGGCATCACAGCAACCTCCAACTCCTGGGCTCAAGCGATTCTCCTGCCTCCACCTCCCAAGTAACTGGGACTACAGGTGCCTGCCACAATGCCTGGCTATTTTTTGGTTGCAGCCTTCATTGTTTTTTGGCAGGTCATGGCTGGATTTGAACCCGCCAGCTCAGGTGTATGTGGCTGGCACCTTAGCTGCTTGAGCCACAGGCACCAAGCCATTGCCTCAGTTTTTCTATTTTTAGTAGAGACAGGGTCTCGTTTTTTGCTCAGGCTGGTTTGGAACTAGTGAGCTCAAGCAATCCACCCACCTTGGCCTCCCAGAGTGCTAGAATTATAGGCAAGAGCCATCGCACCCGGCTAAAAAAAAATTTTTTTTTAATTATTAGAGATGGGGGGGGGTCTCACTATGTTGCCAGGTTGCCCAGGTTGGCCTCAAATTCCTCAGCTCAAGACACCTCCTCCTGCCTTACCCGCCTGAGTTGCTGGGACTTATAGGCATGGGCCACTGCACTGGGTCAGGCCGTAGTATCTTTTAAAAGCTTCTCCTATGGCTCGGCGCCCATAGCACAGTGGTCACAGTGCCAGCCACATACACCGAGACTGGCAGGTTCAAACCCAGCCTGGGCCAACTAAACATTTGCAACAAAAAAATAGCCGGGCATTGTGGCAGGTGCCTATATTCTCAGCTACTTGGGAGGGTGAGGCAAGAGAATCTCTTAAGCCCAAGAGTTGGAGGTTGCTATAAGCTGTGACACCACAGCACTCTAACGAGGGCAACATAGTGAGACTCTGTCTCAAAAAATAATAAATAAATAAATAAATGTTTCCCCTATGATACAACTTGACCGCTAGAGTTGAGAATTGCTGACCCAACCCCTTCATTTGACAAATGAGGAGACTGAGGCCCAGAGATTCTGGGTGACTTTCCCAAGAGCCTAGGCCCCCCCACTCAGACGCAGCTGCAGCGGGACTCTTTGAACTTTCCCCCACCATGTGAAAGAGCTGCAGTACAGATGTACAGAGGAGCCTTAGAAACAGAGGTATGTTCAAATCCAGCTTTGCCATTTACGGTCTGCGTGACCTGAGGCAAGTCACTTCACTCCTCTGACCTTCAGAATCTTCATCTCTCTTTTTTTTTTTTTTTTTTTTTGTAGAGACAGAGTCTCACCATACCGCCCTCGGGTAGAATGCCGTGGCGTCACACGGCTCACAGCAACCTCTAACTCTTGGGCTTACGCGATTCTCTTGCCTCAGTCTTCCGAGCAGCTGGGACTACAGGCGCCCGCCACAACGCCCGGCTATTTTTTGGTTGCAGTTTGGCCGGGGCTGGGTTTGAACCCGCCACCCTCGGCATATGGGGCTGGAGCCCTACTCACTGAGCCACAGGCGCCGCCCGAATCTTCATCTCTTAAGATAGGGGTCACACGAGGGCTCAATGGGAGAGCGTATGCAGAGCACAGATGTTCATTAAACAGGCTCCATCCACTAGAAAGACCTTCAGGAGAGTCTGATAGACATTTACAGAGCATTAACTACCTGCTGGTCCCTGTTTCCAGGGGTGGGGTGCAGAATTGGGTGGGAGAGACTAACAGAGCCAGCATAGTACTCAGACGGGGCATGGCAGAGTGGGAGGGGCTTGGCTAGCAGTCACACAGGGTCTGTGGGAGCACAGATGGGGAAGCCCTAAGCAGAAGGCTCCTTGGAGGAGGTGACCGTCCAGACTGAGTACTAACAAATGAGTTAGGAGTTAGGCAGGTGAGGAGGTGAGGAAGGGCACAGCTGGAACAAAGGGTCTGAGACTCAGGACAGATGCTTGGCCAATCTTACCTTCTGAAGCTTGACCTGCAGACCTGAGATGTGGCCAGGGGCGCAGGGACAGGAGTGGCTGTATCCAGCAAGGGCCTTGTTCCTAGTACCTTAGATTTGAGGAAGGGACATTTATGGAGTAACTACTTTCTGCTAACTCTTCTGTATTCACAAAAACACCTAATCTTCAAAACAACCCGGCAGGTGGTCAATTTCACTCCTATTTTATTTTATTTTATTTTTTTAAGTTATTTTATTTATTTATTTATTTTTGCCGTTTTTGGCCAGGGCTGGGTTTGAACCCGCCACTTCCAGTATATGGGGTCAGCGCCCTACTCCTTTGAGCCACACGTGCCGCCCAAAGTAAATATCTTTTTTTTTTTTTTTTTTTTGAGACAGAGTCTTACTTTGTCACCCTCGGTAGAGTGCAGTGGCGTCACAGCTCACAGCAACCTCCAGCTCTTGGGCTTAGGTGATGCTCTTGCCTCAGCCTCCCTACTGGCTGGGACTACAGGCACCTGCCACAGTGCCCGGCTATTTTTTTTGTTGTTGTTGCAGTTTGGCCAGGGCTGGGTTTGAACCCGCCATCCTCAGTCTATGGGGCCGGCGCCCTACTCACTGAGCCACAGACACTGCCCTCACTCCTATTTTAGAGATGGAGTTCAGAGAAGCAAAGGGACGTTCCCAGGCTCACTCAGCTGAATGAAGTCCGAATCAAGGACCCCAGGGCAGAACCTCATCCTCTGGTCCTGCTATTTCATGCCCTGGTCCCCGGCCCTAGTCACATGGTGAAGCTCTGAGTTTCCACCCTTGGCTCTGGCTGGCTGGGCAGCCCTTGTGGGGTTCCCATACCCTTGAGTCAGTGGAGCTGAACAACCTGGCCCCTGGCTCCATGCCTTTCTCCAGCTTTCAATATACATAACAAACCACTCGAGTCTGGACATATAATAACAGACTCTTTATCTTGAGCATTCCTTTTCCCTGACTCTGGTCTATTAGACAAAACCCAACTCTTTCAGCCAATTTTTAGCTGAAGAATCTCTAAGCCCACTTATAACCTGTAAGCCTACTTTTTCAGACCAAATCCGTGTACAATTTCCACATATTGATTTAGGACCTCACCTGTAATTCCTATTTTCCTAATATATAACGCCACCACCACCTCAAGTCCATGTGTTCAAGGTTTCCTGGGTGTGGCTGTTCGAGCCCAGCCTGGCCCGCCAAACAATAATGACAACAAAAAAAAAATAGTAGGGCGTTGTGGTGGGCGCCTGTAGTCCCAGCTGCTTGGGAGGCTGAGGCAAGAGAATCGCTTAAGCCCAAGAGGTTGAGGTTGCTGTGAGCTGGGACGCTACAGCACTCTACCAAGGATGACATAGTGAGACTCTGTTTCTAAATAAATAAATAAATACATAAATACATAAATAAATCTATGGAGTACAGCTTCTCCATCAACAAGATGGGTGCCCAGATGTGGAGCTCCGGGAAAACTCAGGCGCCCCAAGAGAGTAGCTGGAACCCGGGCACTAAGTACTAATATGGTACTGACCCAAGGGTCCCTGACTGAGCTTCTCTTGGGACAGAACTGGTAGGTCCTCCTGAGCTCCAGACCTCCCATGTTTTTGGTAACTGGAAAACTAAACCTTAAAAGGGTTGAGGTTTATACCTACATAATTTTCTGTATTCCCTTTAGAATCTTTTGACTTTTGATTCTATTTGAGCAAATGTTCTTAGCTGTTGATATTTGACAAACCTTCCAAAATCAAAATTCTAAATTTGGTCTTTGCAACCCCAAATTTGTTTTTTAAATAATAGGACCACTGAAAGTCTGAGAGAGACATATTAGGATTATTTGTTGGGTTAAAACTGTATAGGAGGGTGGCGCCCGTAGTTCATTAGGTAGGGCACCGGCCACATACACCAAGGCTGGCGGGTTCAAACCCGGCCTGGGCCAGCTGAAACAACAATGACAACTGCAACAACAACAGCAACAAAAATAGCCAGGCATTGTGGCAGGCGCCTGCAGTCCTAGCTACTTGGGAGGCTGAGGCAAGAGAATTACTTAAGCCCAAGAGTTTAGCTCCCCGCCTGTGGCTCAAGGAGCTAAGGCACCAGCCACATACACCTGAGCTGGCAGCCTGGGCCCGCCAAACAACAATGACGGCTGCAACCAAAAATAGCCAGGCATTGTGGCGGGTGCCTTTAGTCCCAGCTACTTGGGAAGCGGAGGCAGGAGAATCGCTTAAGCCCAGGAGTTGGAGGTTGCTGTGAGCTGTGATGTCACAGCACTCTACCCAGGGCAACAGCTTGAGGCTCTGTCTCAAACAAAAAAAAGCCCAAGAGTTTGAGGCTGCTGTGAGCTGTGACAGCACAGCACTCTACCCAGGGCAACAGCTTGAGACTCTGTCTAAAAAAAAAAACAACTGTATAGGAAACATTGTCAAGTATAAAATGGTGTTTTATTTTCTTTGGATTATGTTTGAATATACATGTTAATATATGTCTCAACAGGGCTGGGCGTGGTGGCTCACACCTGTAATCCTAGCGGTTTGGGAGGCCAAAGCAGGTAGATGGCTTGTGCTCAGGAGTTCAAGACCAGCCTTAGCAAGAGTGAGACCCCATCTCTAAAATAGTCAGGCAATGTGGTTGGCACCTATTCCCAGTTACTCAGGAGGCTGAGCCAAGAGGATCTCTTGAGCCCAAGATTTTAAAGTTGCTGTGAGCTGCGACACCGGTACACTGTACCAAGGGTGACAAAGTGAGGCTCTGTCTCAAAAAAATTAAAAAAAAAATTATGTTATAGGTGGCGCCTGTGGTTCAGTGAGTAGGGCGCTGGCCCCATATACTGGAGGTGGCAGGTTCAAACCTGGCCCCGGTCAAAAACTGCAAAAAAAAAAAAATTATGTTCTAATCTGAAAAAATAAATAAATAAATAAAAAATAAAAATAAAAAAAATTATGTCCCAACATTGTAGAATATTGATGTGTCTTTGTGTTTGTTATCAGTAATAATTATGGTTATTACTTTAAATTGTTATATGCCACAAAAATGACCAACTTTGTTTGCCAACTGTCTCTTTAACCATGGCTATTCTAAGACTTTATCTCCCGTTGATAATTATTGTTTTATTTTTATTTATCTCAGAAAGTGGGTTTTTGGTTTTTTTTTTGTTTTGGTTTGTTTTGTTTGCTGGCTAGGTCCAACATTTGTCCTTCAAGAAAAGCCATGGAAAGGACTGACAAGTTCTCCTGAATATAGATTTCTTAAAGCTTTGGAGATTATATGCTACGAGACTATAACAAAGCAAAATTCCAGGACTTTAATTAGAAAACTAACATGTCGGTTCGGCACCCATAGCTCAGTGGTTAGGGCGCTGGCCACATACACGGGGGCTGGCAGGTTTGAACCCAACCCGGGCCTGCTAAACAACAATGACAACTGCAACAAAAAAAAGACCTGGGCACTGTGGCGGGTGCCTGTAGTCTCAGCTACTTGGGAGGCTGAGGCAAGAGAATCACTTTAGTCCAAGAGTTTGAGGTTGCTGTGAGCTGTGACACAACAGCACTCTACCGAGGGTGATTTTTGAGACTCTGTTTCAAAAATAAAAAGAAAGAAAACTAACGTGTCTGTAACGCTAACTCAACCTCAAATAGAATAAAATTTAATGACATGAGACTGAACTAGTTTTTTATAACTTTTTGTTTAAAAAATTACTGATTGTCTTGCTTTGTTTTCCAGCGTCATGACAAATTTTGAGTAAATAGCAAGTTACCTGCTATGTCCTCTATCTCCTGCTATTTCAAAATTATTGAATCCCGCCTGGCCCAACCTGTTATTCACTGCCAATGCCATCCTACTCAACTTCCTCCCTCCAGGCCCAGAGACTAAGTGGCAGGGTGTGGGGAGGCATGTGAGATTTTAAGGACTGGAAGGGATGCATTTAGTTTAAAGCCTCTAGATCCAGGATGGGCACACATAAATCTAAACAAATACTAAAGGAAAGACTGCCTTTCTGAGCCTCTGGAAGATCTTGGCCCAAAGGCAGGGGAATTATGAACTAAAATAAAATCTTAAGGGTCCTCCCTCAGCAACTGACCGACTGGACCCCTCTCTTGGCCAAAGTGATCCCTAAAATTGAGTTGCCAGCCATGAGGAAAGAGATAAGACATAACTCATCATTTCCCCCGCCTTCTTAGAGATGTCCTCTGGGACTCATTAACAGGCTTAAGGCTATGCAAGACTTACCCGCAGCTCCTCAATATACACAACAAACCACTCGAGTCTGTCCCATACTTTGTCTCTGATTAACAAACTCTATCTTAAGCATTCCTGTTCACTGACTCCAGCTGTCAGCTAAAGAATCTTTAACCCCACTCATAACCTGCAAGCCTCCATTTCTAGATGTCTTACCTTTTCGGGCCCAAACAGTGTACTTTCCACATATTGATTTATGACCTCACCTGCAATTCCTGTCTCACAGAAATGTAAAAAACCAAACTGTAACCCCATTACCATGAGTTCACTTGCTCAAGGCTTCTTGGGTGTGGCCCCGGGTCTGGATCCTCAAATTCAACTTAGAATAAACCTCTTTTTTTTTTTTTTGCTGGGGCTAGGTTTGAACCCACCACCTCTGGCATATGGGACCGGCGCCCTACTCCTTGAACCACAGGTACCGCCCAGAATAAACCTCTTTAAATGATTTTACAGAGGATGGCTTCGTTTTCGTCGACAAGGGTTTTTCATTGTCCCTGCACTCCTGTCCCCACTAAAGTATCCCTGGGCTCATCCCAGCTGATTCTCAGGCATTTCTTGCACTTCATTGCTCCAGCCTAGCCTGCTTTCCCGGCTATACCTCCCTGGTTCTGAACTCTCAGCAGAAGTGGTGAGTCTCCCATCAGTGGAGGTATTTAAACTTGGGCCAGGTGACTGCTGTGGGGAAAACACAGCAGAGATTCAGAAACTCAAATAGGTACTAGATTAGATAACCTTGCACATCTCACTTGGATCCAGCCTTCAGGGTCTGAGTCTGTGTCTGTGTAACAGACACCTTCTCCCCACTGCAACTCCAGCTCATGTATGATCCTTCAGGGAAAATATGCACATGAGTTCAAAAATTGCCACCGCTGGATTAGTGACCAGGTCCCATCCAACTTCAGCTTCTTAATATAAGGGATGGTGGAAATACATACCAAAAGAAGGGATAAGGTGGCTTCATGACAGCACTTGCCCAACTTTTATTTATGTGTATCCTTATCCCTATCATGAAAGGGATTTGAAGCAGTTTATAAAAACAAAAGAAAACGAAAAACCCCACATTTACCAGAAGGTTAAAATATTAAGCCAGGCTCGGCACCTGTGGCTCAAGCAGCTAAGGCACCCAGCCACATACACCTGAGGTGGTGGGTTTGAATCCAGCCCAGGCCCACCAAACAACAATGACAGCTACAACCAAAAAATAGCCAGGTGTTGTGGCAGGCACCTGTAGTCCCAGCTACTTGGGAGGCGGAGGCAGGAGAATCGCTTGAGCCCAGGAGTTGGAGGTTGCTGTCAGCTGTGATGCCATGGCACCCCACCCAGGGCAACAGCTTGAGGTTCTGTCTTTAAAAAATAATAATAATAATAATCCAGTTTTTTCACCCCAGATGTCCTACTTGCTGGCTATGTGAACTTGAAAAAGTTGCTTCACCTCTTTGAGCCTCAGTTTCCTCATCTGTAAATTGGGATAATAATTGTACCCACTCCCATTTAATTTTACTGTAGAGATAAATAAATTAGTACAGAAGAGTACTTTGTAGATCATTTTAGCAGTTATTATTATGTAATTTCATTTTTTTGTTTTGTAAAGAAGTAATCTTGGTAAAGCTGAGCCAGTCTCAGCCCCCTGTTGAATTAGTTCCACTAGTTCCTCTACCGGAAAAAAAAAAAAATTGGACCAGGCACAGTGGCTCATGCCTATAATCCTACTAAAGTTAGACAACTAGACCAGCGTTATGGCAGGCACCTATAGTCCCAACTACTTGGGAGGCTGAGGCAGGAAGATTGCTTGAACCCAGGAGTTTGAGGTTCCTATGAGGTAGGCTGATGCCACAGCATTCTAGCCCAAAAAAAAGAAAGAAAAAAAGGAAAGAAGGGAGGGAGGGAGGAAGAGAGGAAAGGAAGGTAGGGAGAAAGAAAGAAAAAGAAAGAAAACAAAACTGAAAAACTCAGTTACCGGGAGGCTGAAGTTGGAGGATCCCTTGAGCCCCAGAGTTCAAGGTTACGGTGTGATAATGTCATAGCTCACTTTCACCTCCTACAGCTCCTATTCTGGCCTCTGCCTATTTTTATCCCACCCTGGCAAGTTCTGGCCTTTCTCTTATAGCTTGGTATACCCATTGCCCAGATCCACGGGCCAAACTGCCCAGGCTGCAACTGCCTGAACTACTGGCAATCTCAGAGTTATAAACATCTGACTGACATATGACTCACACTTATGAATGGAGGTGATTACAGGTAATAGGTAAAGGTACCTATTCCAACTTACATACAAATTCCACTTAAGAACAAATCTACAGAACCTATCTCGTTCATCACCCAGGGACTATCTGTACTTTTCTTCCTCAAAAAGGGCAGCGAGGAAGGGAGACTAAGAGTGAGTTAATAATGTTTTTCTTCTCACTGTCTGTCAATACAGTTAAATGCAGAATCACAAGGAGTTTGCAATGGTTAATATTTGAGGAGTGAAAGTATGTACTCACTTCTGTATTGTTTATTTCACAAAGAGCATGTTTGACATTTGAAATTGGAAAAAATAGAGACGTCTCTTAGTTTTTCAAAATTAAGTTAGGAAAGCAAAGCAAAGATAAAATGAATATCCTAAATCTATTCCATGGGTCTTGTATTTTAATCATGTAGAGTTCCCAGCATGGGGCCCAGCACAGACTTTGTCAGCTGCTATTGTTGGACTTAAAGGGTTTCAGTCACTCTCTGAAGCTCAGACTGCCCCTAGACTGAATCAGAGTAGTTGGTGGCCCAAGGAGAAGCTAGAGGGGGGTCAGGCACAACATCCTGGCCCCCAGTGTCACATCAGGCTCCCAGGGAAGGGGAGGTGGATCCTCGCTACTTCTCTGCAGGGTAGGATGAGTCAGGAATGGCCTTATTGGTTTTCACAAGCTCTGCCTGCCTGCAATCCAGCTCTGCCTGCAGGGTTTGAGTGCAGCTCCCCTGCCAGCCTCGTCTTAGGCTCTTTCTGATGTCCTTGTGACTATATCCTCTTGGACAAGCTGGCATCTGCTCCTGGAGAGTCTGGTGGTTTCCCTGGTTTTCCCGAGGTTGTAATTTCAGTTATCAAGACAAAACAAAATTAAAAATTAAAAAGCTTTTATGAGTCCCATTTTTTTCTGCATGCCTGTGGGCTGCCCAGTTTGTCCAACCTCTCTCTGACTTGGCATGTAGCATTAGTTCAAAAGTCAAGAAGAACTCAGCCAACCAAAAATGATTCTTTGAGCACCCATTGAATATTAGACATAACTAAACATCCATCCTGTTCAAGATGATGATAGGGTCAAAGCAGAGAAAGAATACTACCAATAATAGGTACAACAATAGGTGTTGTCATATATTGAAAGCCTGTAAAGCTCCTGCACAAGTTCTGGAAGATTCCTTTTGGATCCTGGTGTGTGCTAACACGGGAAGTCTAGCAACCAATGCTAAATTAGAATGCCAGGTACCTCTGAGGAGCTCACGCCCTGTGGTCTGGCCAATCAGAATCCTTGGGCACAGTGATTGGCCACATACGGTTCAATGAGAGCCAATGAGGCTCAGTTTAGGGAATGTTGTTGCAACTGTAGGGAATAGGGAGTCCCTTTTTCAGTTTGATTGCTGAGTGGCATGGGAGCCTCCTGCTGAGGTATCCTGCCATCATGGAAAGAGTCCGCCAAAGGAAAAAAAAAAAGCCAGCAGAGAGTGAAGAGTCAAGAGATGAAGTGAAGGAGACCAAATTCTAATGACATCATCTAAGCTCTTGGTAGAGCCTAAAGCTGGCTCTAACCCTGTGCTTTGTAGTTACATAAGCAAAAAAATTTCTTCTTTTTAGTTCTGGCCAGTTTAAACAGGGTTTTCTGCCAGTTTGGTGTTTTGTGGTTATTACCTTGGGTGATTCTGACAATACTATATGGTAGATGGTATGATGCCCACATCATTGGTATTTATGGGCTGACTGCACTCTCTGACAGAGACACGGGTAGTTGTCTGGCAGAACATGTTTCCTTTGTTAGACTTCTGATGTTCTGACTGAGCAAACGTTGTGCCCCGAGACTTGAGCATTTGAGGGAAGCACTCCTCCAGATCTCATCCAGCCTCCGGAAGTCTAACAAAGGAAACATGTTCTGCCAGACAAGTACCCGTGTCTCTGTCAGAGAGTGCAGTGGGCCCATAAATACTAATAGAAGCAGTAGCATGCCAGCGAAAGAGCAAATCTCCTCAAACTAACTGTGCCTCCTTGGACAAATCGCTGTTCCTTTCTGAACATTAATTTTTCTCACCTGCAATATGAGGGTAGTGTGGGAATCATACCATCTACCATATAGTATTGTCAGAATCACCAAAGGTAATACCACAAAACACCTACCAGTGTCTGGCACATAAGAAATGCTCAACATTTAATCTGTTTCCAGAAAGCTGTTTGCAGGAGGTGATCTTGGAGGATCCATAAGGAATTGAAGGTAAGGGTTAGAATTGGCAGCAAACCTTTTCACTTGCTTTCCCTTGAGCAGCATAAGACCAGGGGCTGCCTCTCCGGGAGCAGCCTGGTGAATGGAAAGGACTCAGGCATCATGGTGGAAACGCGGTTCTAGTCCTGGTTCTGCTGCCAGTCCAGTGAATGGCTTTGGGTAAGCCACCCCCACCTGCTACCAATGTGCCCATTTCAGAAGCCATAAAAGTCACCATCTTTCTCCTCTGCTTTCTTCATAGAGCCATGAGCACACCTTGTTCATTGCCATATACCAAATACTCAGCCCAGTTCCTGTCTTGCTGATACAGCATTCCAGAATCCCCATCACATAAGTGATTAAAGTGTGGTCATAATATCAACCTCCCCTTTTCTTTCTGTAGCTTATCATTGGAATGTGCCAGAAACAGAAAAGCACACAAATCCTAAGGAGACTGACTACTTGATGATTTTTCACAAACACCTCTCCCCTTACCTGTAGCCTTATGAACACCCAGGATAACTGGATTCCATTTTCATATCTCCCTGGAACTTCAGATGTCCCTCTAGGTATCAAGCTATAACCTCCAGGAAGACACTAAGGAATGGTCAGGAATCTGAAACCAAGCCGGGGGAAGCTAACAGTAGGAGTTACCTCAGGTGGGCGGCGCCTGTGGCTCAGTGGGTAGGGCACCGGCCCCATATACCAAGGGTGGTGGGTTCAAACCCAGCCCTGGCTAAACTGCAACAAAAAAATAGCCGGGCGTTGTGGCGGGCACCTGTAGTCCCAGTTACTGGGGAGGCTGAGGCAAGAGAATTGACTAAGCCCAGGAGTTGGAGGTTGCTGTGAGCTGTGTGACGCCACCGCACCCTACCGAGGGCAATAAAGTGAGACTGTCTCTACAAAAAAAAAAAAAAAGGAGTTACCTTAGAAAGAAGAGGGGGTCTAAGACTTCAGGTCTGTTCACCTTTAGGACATGGCTGACCCTCCTCTCTTCACTAAGCTTCCCAACTGCTGAACTCAACATGCTCACAGCCCCTAGCCCGGGTGTCCTTCTCTCCACATTGAAGCATTCAGAGTGCTGCCAATGGAGGGGCGAGTACAGACAGCTATTTCCTCAGAGCCCTTCAGGTTCTCACACACTCTGTCCAGGAAAAGATGGTGCCCCTTGGAACCTGACTCTGTGTACCTAGACCTTCTTTCCTCCACATGCCCAGGGTCAGTCTGGGCCAACTCCTGGGCAGGGGCTGCTCTCAGCTGCTCCCACTCCCCTCTACTGGTAGTACTGTTTTCTCTCTCTCTGTATCTCTGAGGTCCTGTCGGCTCCCAACCAATTCAACCCTCCCTCCCTGCATGGCCAGTAGGCAAGATTCCTCAGGTCTTTCCTCTGGCCTGACGAACTCTCAGACATCACCCTAAACATTAGTTTCTTTCTCAGCACAACACAAATATAGACGACCACAGAAGTCACACGACGATGTCACACAAATAAAACACATACAAAAAAAAAACACAATTTCACAACACAGAAAGTGTTTATCTCTCTTTCTTGAAAATTGGGCTACATTCAAAGCTGTATCACGGCTGTGTCCCTCTCCTGTGTTCACCCAGGCACAGGTACAAACCACACCGCAAAAAAAAAAAACACAGGAATTTGTTCTCTACTTGTTCACAACAGAGACACAAAGTCTCTTTCTACCACACCAACATGTACTCACATGCACAACAGGACACACATCGCACCAATACACTGATGCACACCATTTTCCATTTCTTCCTCCTTCACTGGCACTTACACAACGTACCTGTGGAGAGTTTCTCTCCCGGACATGCAAACGCCCATACTGGGAGAGCTATCGCTCCTTCTCTCTGCTTTAGTCGCCCTTCCTTCTCTCCTCTCGCAGCGCTTTCTCTTTACACACACACACGCAATAACATACTCCAAATATAGTCAGTCTGTTTCTCTTTCACACATAAACACACAGGCATGCGGAATCCACCCCTCCCCCCTCCCAGTTTCTGTCTCCTCTCCTCCGTTCTCTCTCACACACACACACACACACACACACACACACACGCACGCACAGCTGCAGCGCCCTGGGTCACACTCCAGTGCAGGAGCCAGACGGGAGGCAAAGGTCGATGAGGATCCCAGCACACCCCACTGGACACAGCTGAGCCTCTCCTGGCACAGCTGAGCCTATCTGGTTCCACCTGCCCCCAAAGCCGGTCTCCGCGAGGTCTGAAGGCCGCACTCCAAGCAGGAGGCTCAGACCGCGCCGGCCCTCTGGAGACCCCATGCAGCCCGGGCCTCCAATACCTGGCGCGCCAAGGGTTAAGGAGCCCGCGAAGGCGGGGACAGTCCGGCCTCCGGGCGTGATTGGCTGCACCGCCCCAGCCCCAGCCTCCGCGCCCTGCCATTGGTCTGACGGTGGGTGCCGCCTCCTTGGGACTGGGCGCCGGAGCCGCGCGCTCGCCCGCGGGGAGCCGAGCGCGCCGCCGGGGCCAGCCAGCCGCGCCGTCCGTGCAGCGCGAAGAGGAACCGGAGCCCGAGCCGGGAGTTGACTGTCCGGCACCGGGAGCGGGGAGCAGCGCGGGGCCCGAGCAGAGTGCGCGAGCTATGGTGAGTGCAGCGCCCGGCCCGGCGGTCCAGTCCAGCCTCGACGTCCCAGGCGGCGGCGCCGCGGGCGGCACTCGGTCGGCCCAACTCGCTGGGGGCTGGGCGCTGGCTGTAGCGGCGTCCCCCGCCCGGCTCTTGGAAGGCCTGGAGTCTGGGGGCGCCGGGGCAGGGCTTGCCTCGCTGCGCAGCGCTGAGCTCGATCCCGTCGGGGGCGGCCGCACGGACCTTCGCTGTGGGCGGCTGGCCCGGGCTGGGTGTGTGAGAGGATCGGGGTGGCCAGTTCTGTTTGGGGATATTTGGAGGGCTGGAATTCCTGGACTCGGCTTGACTTGAAGACCCTGGGCAGCCAGGCTAGGTCAGGTTCGCAGGTGGCGGCGATTCTGAAGCATCTTGATCCAGCAGGACCTGAGTGTCCGGGGACGCTGAGGTCAGTCTTGGGCTCCACTTGGGGAATCGTGGATGACCGCGACCAGTGCATTCCGAGCACTGGGTTGGGGACTGCTCATACCTTGAGGCCTAAAGGGTGGAGGAGGTGAGCGAGCAGCCAGGTCCAAGACTGTCAGAGACCAGGGGAGGGTTGGGGGCCCTGCGCCCAGTGATCCTGTCTCTCCAGCATTTCCCAGTCCTGGCTCCTCCGAGGAGGGGTTTGTTGAGGTGGAGTATTGACTGGGATGACACCAGAGAGAAGGGGAGGGGGATTTCATGAGGGTCTCTGAAACCCCCAAAGAGAAAAACATTTGATCTGGGCTGGGCTGCTTGAGGGCTGTTGGGAGGGGTGTTGTCCCTGGAGCCAGAGAGCCAAGGCCCTTCATTTACCTCTCCAAGAGCTGGTGATGCCTCTCCCTCACAAGATGAAGGCCACCTACTTCCCTTCTTCTTCTTTCCCCATGGACCACTGCCCCCCACCCATATCCTAGTCCTGCTCTGTGCCCCGTGAAGTGGGTGCAAGCCACTATTTAGGTCCTAAGGAGGGCATGGGCTGTGATTGTTGCTGCTGGTCCCAGGGGTGTACCCATCTCCACTTCTCTGTGATGCTACTGCCCAGACGGGGAATAGTGGGAGCAGGACGGACTTTCTGTTAGCTGAAGAGTCCTCCAGTGACTCCCCAGGACCAATCCCTGCTCTGAGGAGAGCTGGAGTCTTCTCACAACCTCCTGTCCTCTCCCCTTTACATCTCCTCTCTTCTGATCCCGCTGGTGTCTTCCCTTATGCACCACGTCTTGCCTCTCTGGAGTCAGTAGTAATGGTAGTAATGGAATGATGACTTAATTCTAAACTTGAAGGTGCTCAGAGACCACCTTGAACTCAACCTACCTCCTTGCTTAGGCATCTCCCCCGGAACACTCAGCCTGGACTGTCTCAGGGGCAGAGAGCACACCACCTGTGGACCAGCACTTGATTTAAAGTCTCAGTATATGGGGGGGAAAAGGGGTTAAGAATTGGAGGTTATGATATCCATTCTGCCTTTAAGTCCAACCTATGTAAGTTACTCAGAAAGAGAACCTTTTCCTCCTTAAAAAGAAAGGTTCTGACTCAGCACCAGTAGCACAGCGGTTACAGCACCAGCCACATGCCCCGAGGCTGGCTGTTCGAGCTCAGCCTGGGCCTGCTAAACAACCGTGACAACTGCAGCCAAAAAATAGCCAGGCGTTGTGGTGGGCGTCTGTAGTCCCAGCTACTTGGGAGGCTGAGGCAAGAGAATCGCTTAAGCCCAAGAGTTAGAGGTTGCTGTGAGCTGTGATGCTACGGCACTCTACCGAGGGTGACATTCTGAGACTCTGTCTCAAAAAAAAAAGAAAGAGGTTATTGGTTACAATATAGAGTCTCTATATTGGTTACTTTATAGAGTCTTACAAGTGGAGAAGCAGGGATTGGTCCTGGGGAGTCACTAGCCCATCAGGAAAACCCCAGGCTTTGGCATCAAATAGATTTGGGTTCAAGTCCCAATTCTTCCATTTCCTCACTGGGCCTTTGGCCAGGTTGCAGCATCACTCTTAAGTTTCAGTTTCCTAATCTGTGAGATGAAATGCTAGGTCTTATCTGCAAAGAGTGAGATAACCAGGAGTGAGATAACCAAGTGAGAGTGCTTTGCTTGAACACAGCTTAGTTTCCTTTCTTTTACAACCTTATGTGGAAGTTGAGAGGTTCTGCCTAATATCTAACCTAGTCTGGAAGAAGGATTAAAGTTTATAATATTGTGGGGAGAAAAAGGGGACAGTGATACTTAGAGAATCATCGTTTATCATTCAACAAAACTATATTGAACATTTATTATATGTCAAACCCTCTATAAGAGAGGAAAAACAATAAACATAAACTTGTGTAAGGGAACTTCCACCAGGTCATTAATGTCTCCAGTGGTTCTCAGGGTAGGTGGCATGCCTTTAGGACAGGTGGAGATATCATGCCCGGTGAGGGCTCCCTTCTGGCTGGAGACATGAGAGAAAGCTTCATTGAGCAGGTGGCACTGAACTGGAAAGAATGTCACAGGTAGAGGGACCTGTGTGACAGAGGACTAGCGCTGTGATAGTACAGCAAATGCTCAAAAGCCCAGAATGGGACTGGCCTGGCCCTTGGGCATGAGAGAGCCAGGAAAGAGGAGAGAAAGTGGGCTGAGGCCAGAGAGTAAGGCTTAGGGCAGGCTGAGGCTGTTTCTGTGGATCCACCACACGTGGGTGGGGTAGAGGCTGATGTCATTTTGGTTTCCCTTAAACACTGATTCCTGTCCTGTCATTCCTGAGGGGGTGGTGATTCAGGACTGATAAAGTGTTTATTCCCTGGATCTCCTGCTTCGTGGGTTTAAACAAATCCAGCATTCCTCCATTCCAGGGTTGCCAAGTTTCCCCCAGCCCCTGGGGCTCTTTGGAGAGCATGTGGCTCATTTCCTGTTGTCCTCCTGAATCTCCTGATGGTCCCCAGCTTCCCACTCAGGTCTCTAACCCCTTGGCAGGGAGTCAGCAGTGCTCTTAAAGGCCTCTGTTCTCAAAGGCCTCCATTGGGTCCTCTGCCTCCTGCCCCCTCCAAGACAGGCTGTGGGGCGAGGATTCTGAGGAGGCTTTTTATATCTCCTGCCTCCAGTTGTCCTCAAACCACCCAGCAGGAGCACAGAGAGGTGAAGGAGGTGGCCCAGGGTCACAGAGCAAGATAGTGCCAGAGTAGGCACAAACTCCTGGACGATTGGAGGGTTAACCAGACAGACAGGTTGCGGGAATGTGTCCCAACCCAGCATTCTCAGTCTGCGGTGTGTTGCCTTGAGAATGTTCCTTCCTGTTCTAAGTTGGGGGCTGAGTTTGGGCCATGGCGGAGGGCTGACAATTGTCTTTACAGTAGAGAGATTGAGTTGAAGGTCCACTAACCTGCCGTGTGACTTGGGTCAGCCATTCCCCTCTCTGTGCCCCCTTTGCTTACCAAGTGGGGGCAGATTTGCTCCGCTTCTCAGGATGTTTCTACAACGCATGTAGAAACACTGCGGAAACTATTAAGAGTGTGAGGGAAAGTGCTATTGTTTAAAGATAGGAGACTAGCCATATGTCCAAGCCACGCTGGAGCCTCCCTGCTGCTCAGGATGTAGTTTCCAAAGCACAGAGGGTACCTTTCCCAGGCAGCCACACCGGTAGCCCAGTTACCCGTTTGTTTGTATTGCTACATTTTTCGGTACTCAACCATGTTGATACCTTTTTGGTAAAGAATAAATACTGTTTCCCAGACAAAATTGGAGAGGCCAGACCTTGTCAGGGGAGAAACAGGATTTGAGGAGTGACAGAACCACAGATGGGCTCGGCTGAGTGTTTTGGGCATTAGCTGAGACCTAACCAGCTTGGACCAAAGTCCACACTTTGATATCTGTGATGAGGGAGAGAGCCATGAGCAAATGTTTACAACTTTTTGTTCTTCTGCTCCATTTTTTTACTCTTTAGTCAGTGAGGCACACACCCCTGCCATAGCATGCTTCATTCATTCATTCATTCATTCGTTCACCAAACAAGTCTGTGAGGCAGTGGGGCTGTGGTCAGTGCTAATGGGATGGGCAGTTTCTCCTCCACACTCGGAGGGATAGACAGAGCAGGAAGTTAACAACCGCAATTACCGTTGCCAAGGAGACATACAGGGTGCTATGGGGTACATGCCCTGGGGATCAGAAAAGGCTCCTTGAGGACATGGCATTGGAGCCATGGACTACAGAACAAGTGGGACCAGGAAGAGGATCTGGGCAGAGGGAGCAGCATGTTTGAGACACACAAAATACGGTGCCTGTGGGAGTGAGCTTATGGGGAGGCCCTGCAGGCGATGCTTGGGAGGTGGCTGGGGCCAGGGTGGAGGTGCTGGGGGGGGGGGTCATGTTAAGGACCTGAGGCCCTGAAAGGGACCTGGCTGCTGGACCTTCTCACAACCACAGAATGCTAGTTTTAAAAGGGGCTTTGGAATCATCTTATCCACACCCCCTGACTTACAGAAGGGAAGACTGAGGGGCAAAATGAGCATCTCCCGTGTGCCTGGCACGTGGATGTAATCTCTTTGTACTTCACACAACCCTAGAGAGTGTGGTTACCCCTATTTTAGAGCAGTAAAAGCTGAGGTCACTTAGGGAATTAGGAACTGGAACTAGGCATTGGCCTTCTGATTCTTCAAGGTTCTGGCGTCCATCCCAAGCTGCCACTCCGTTTAGCAGACACTTGGCCTTCCTAGGAAACTCCCCAGGACAGGGATGGGATGTTGCCTTGGGAGCTAATTATGAGTGGACACCAGAAGGCTGAAATGCTGCTTATCTTTCATCTTTGCAAGCAGTTGGCTGTTAGTAAAGCCTTTTGCTCCCCGTACACTGGCAAATTGATGACTTGAACCCAGGTCTGGTGACTCCCAGCCCAGACCTGCATCTCCCAGCTCAGATAATAGCCCCTCCCTACCTGGCACTGCCCAAGCCCCCAGCCTAGGGCTCCAGTGGCCCCCTGACTGAAGATGTCCCAGGCTTTCTGTCCACATGGCCCTGGGAGCAGGGGGAGCATCTCCTGGGCCTCAGTCTCCTCTTATCCTCCTTCCCATACACTGTTTTGCCTCCTTGGATGGGAAGGGGGGCAGGGCCTGTGCAGACAGCCAGGCGGGATAAGGTTACAGTGTAAACACAGTCATGTCAATATTTACTTCTGCTGGCACCAGAGTCTTCCACCTCCCTGCCTGCTTCCCACGAGTGGCCTGTCCAGGTGCATGTGGCCTGCCCTGCGCTGCTCGGGTGTAGTCATTAAAAACGGCCAAGCATGAAGACCTGGGTTCCAGCCCATGCTCTGCCACTGGCCAGCCCTTTGTGTGGCCCCAAACAAGGCACTCTCCCTTCCTGGGCTTCTGTCTTCCTTTCTGTAGAATGACACAGCTAAAACAGCAGTGACATGTAGGATGACAAGCATAATTCTCTGGTGCAGAGCACAGACTCGAAGTTGTGCAAAGCTAGGTGTGAATCCCAGCCCCACCACTTCCTCACTGTGACACTTTGAGCCAGTCACTTAACCCCTTTGAGCTTTGGGTTCTTCATCTGTAAGTGACCTCCTAACGGTACCTGTTGTGGAGGGTCCTTGGTGGGGATGAATGAGGTGACACTTGTGGCTCACTCAGCATAGCTCTTGGCATGAAATAAGACCTCAATAGATAGTCCTGGGGTGGCGGTTGTTGTTTTTCCTAATAAACATTTTATGATTCTCTGAATCCAGGCACTGGGTTGCATCACTTGGAAACTGTTGCCAAGGGAGGGGACTATAACCTCAAGCCCTCCTGGCAGGCTGGGGCCACAGGCTGGGCGATGGGAGCCCAGGGGTTGAGAAAGCCCCTTGGTTAACACCACACACGCTCTCTCTAGCTGCCTCTGGAGTTTCTTCTTTTTGGGCGGAGGTCCAGCGCTGAAATGACCTCAGAGATATGTGGCTGTGAGAGGGATGAGGGAGGGTGAAGGGGCAGGAATGCGAGGAAGGACTCATTTCCTCAGCAGCGCTTTCACAGAAGCCCCAAGTCCAGTACACAGATGAGCTGTTCCTTCCAGGCCTGTGGGGCAGAGGCAGCCACCTCCAAGTGCCAAGTCTGAGTAGGCAGTTCTGGGAGAAGGGGGCAGGGAGGACTACCTGTGCAGCAGGTGGGCCTTGGAGACAGGCTCCAAACCTGGATCCATCCCTTTTTTCTGTGTCACTTTGGGCAGAAGGTCACCCCTGGAGTGTTATTTTTCTAATCTCTAATATGGAGCTCCTGGGGCCTGTTTTATACGATCGTTGGAAGACTTTAATGAAATTCTGTTTCGAATGATCCCAGCTCATGCTAGTACACGTAGGGGGCTCAGTCATTATAGGCCGCTGTTATTGTCACGACTAATTGTGATGATGACATTGGATGCTAGTCTGTGGACTTCTTGAGGGCAGAGATTGTGTGTTTATTAAAAATAGTGATCTAGGCCAGGCATGGTGGCTCATGCCTATAATCCTAGCACTCTGGGAGGCCAAAGCGAGTGGATTACTTGAGGTCAGGAGTTTGAGACCAGCCAGAGCAAGAGCAAGACCAAGACCTTGTCTCTCCAAGACTAAGACCCTGTCTCTCCTGAAAATTAGAAAAACTATCCTGGTGTTGTGGCAGGCTCCTATAGTTGTAGCTACTCAGGAGGCTATGGCAAGATAATTGCTTGAGCTCAAAAGTTTGAGATTTCTGTGAGCTACCATGATGCCATACCACTCTACCTGGCATGATAGAGTTAGACTCTGTCTCAAAAAAAAAAAAAAAATCATAATCTAATTTATTTAAGTAAGGTATACACATACATCTTGCACAGCTCAATATTTACAAATGTAGGGCGGCGCCTGTGGCTCAGTGAGCAGGGCGCTGGCCCCATATACCGAGGGTGGCGGGTTCAAACCCGGCCCCAGCCAAACTGCAACCAAAAAATAGCTGGGCGTTGTGGCAGGCGACTGTAGTCCCAGCTACTTGGGAGGCTGAGGCAGGAGAATCGCCTAAGCCCAGGAGTTGGAGGTTGCTGTGAGCTATGTGACGCCACGGCACTCTACCGAGGGCGACAAAGTGAAACTCTGTCTCTACAAAAAAAAAAAAAAAAATTAAAAAAAAATATTTACAAATGTACACACCAGTGTTTAACGCAGATCAAAATACAAAACATTTACACGCTGGGCGGTGCCCGTAGCTCAGCCCAAGAGCTGGAGGTTTCTGTGAGCTGTGACACCATGGCACTGTACTAAGGGTGGCAAAATGAGGGCCACCCTCAGTGGGTAGGGCACCGGCCACATACACTGAGGCTGGTGGGTTTGAACCCTGCCCGGACCTGCTGAACAACAATGACAACAACAACAAAAAAATAGCTGGGCGTTGTGGTGGGCACCTGTCTTAGCTACTTGGGAGGCTGAGGTAAGAGAATCGCTTAAGCCCATGAATTTGAGATTGCTGTGAGCTGTGATGCCACGGAACTCCACCCAGGGCAACAGCTTAAGACTTTGTCACAAAAAAAAAAAAAAAAAATTTCCACAGTTTCCTTGTGCCCCCTCCATCAGTCCCCCTGCAGCAGACAGCCAGGAGCTGCTTTCTGTCCCTCTGGTTTGGCCTGGTTTTGAACTTGAACTGCGTGGATTCATCCAAGTGCGCTCTTAGTCTGGGTCCCTTCACCTTCAGCTGAATGTTTCTGAGGTTTGTTCACATTGTTGCCCGTCCAGCATCTGCTCCTTTTCAGGCCGAGTTGTGTTGCATTGGGTGTGTACGTGTAAATGTCTGTGGGTGACATTGGGGTTGATTCCAGTTAGAGGCTGCTGTGACATCTGTGAGTCTCCTTGCAGACCAAAGCACTCATTTTTCCTGGGCATGTACTTAGGGTGCCACTGCTGGGGCAGATGGTAGATGCATGTTTATCTTTCACAGAAACAGAAACTGCCACACAGTTCTCCAAGGTGGGCATTCCATCTTTGGAGTTATCGTTCAGTTCTTTGCTAATGAGCCTAAGCTCTAGCCTCAAGTAGGCTCTGAGTGAGTGGCTCTTGTTTTTTTCTTAAAACAGGGTCTTGCTCTGTTGTCCAGGCTAGGGTACAATGGAATCATCGTGACTTAAACTCCTGGGCTCAAGTGATCCTCTTGCCTCAGCCTTCCGAGTAGCTGGAACTACAGACCCGTGTATCACCAACACCCAACTAATTTTTTATTTTTGTAGAGATAAGGTTTCACTATTGTCTAGGCAGGTCTCAAACTCCTGGCCTTAAGCAATCCTCCCACCTCAGCCTCCCAAAGTGCTACGATTACAGGTATGAGCCACTGCACCAGGCCTTGAATGTTTTTTGAAAGAAGGAAAGAATTTGAGTCCTTTCTTTGTCTTAATGCCTCAGATTCACTCTGTGGCCTGGCCCTGCCCTCAGGGCCTGGCAGCTCTGGGTTGGCATTCCGCCCGGACCCAGGCTTTGGGCTTTGTGTGGCAGACCTTATTTTCCCCTTCTGCAAAACACTGTGTAGACCACCAGCTCTCTGCTGTCTGTTGTTTGCCCTTATCAGGGAGCCACAGGCTTCTGCTGATCTGTGCTTGTGCCTGCCACTCAGGAGCCCCAGCTGGCTCGTATCTCTGTAGAAGGACCATTTGGGAATGTGGGCACCCTCTCTAAGAGCCTCATCATGAACCAGTCCTCCCTGGGGGAGAGACCCCCAGACAGGGCCCAGGCTGTGGGAGCCCTACCCATCGAGACTGGCGGAGGGTCTGAATCCTGCCACTCCCTGGCTCTGTGACTTTGGGCAGCTCACTCCACCTTCCTGTGCACCAGCATCCTCACCTTCAGGGTTGTGAGGATAAAACGAGGTCCCCCTTCATTGTGGGAACAGAAGTGGATGAGGCAGCCATATCCCTGCCCTGAGGAGCTATATTATAAAGGAAGAAGCCAGAGACCAAACAGGTAAATCAGCCAACCAGAAAAGATCACAAAAATGATTCAGGGAGCTGAAAGAAAAGAAAATAGGCTGATGTGGAGAGGGGCAGGGGCTGTTGCTAGTGTTGGCCAGGGAGGAGGTGACATCTGAGCTAAGACCTGAAGGTTGAGGAGGAGCAGCTGGGCAAAGATACAGGAGAAGAGAGTTCTGAGCAGAAGGAACAGCATGTGCAAAGGGCCTGGGACGGGGTCCAGGAATTTGGCATGTTATGGGTGGCAAGAAGCTGACACAGCTGGGCACAGGCAGCCAAGGGAAATGTAGGGAGACATGAAAGGGCAAGTTGTGTGAGGCCTTCAGTGTGTGGGGTTGGTTTATTCTAGCAGTGGTGGAAAGCCAGTGGAGGGCCCCACAAAGGGGACTGACTCAGTTTGGTTTATGTCAGGAAAGGCCCTTATTGCTATGCAGAGCATGGCCCGTAGTGGGGAAGCTGGAGGCCTGTGCAGGTGAGAGGTGAGTGAGCCTTGTACATTTGCCTGTCCTGGGGGAGAGGAGGCTTATGTTCCTCTAGGATCTGGGGCTTTCAGCAGCTACTTCAGGGATAGGAGCGGGATAGACAGGTATCTCAGGAGCTTTGAGACATTCCTGGCAACAGGACACCATGGGCAAAAGTTGCCTTTGGAGCCAAACTAAACCTGTTTCAAAACCTCCCCTTGACCTCAGCCTTCCAGGGTGAGTTTCTGATTTTTCCAAAGTGACCTGTTCCCACTATCCCAGCCCCTACAGACCCAGAGGATTGAGGCCAGAGCCTGCCTCCCCCACTTCCGCACACCCTGCCGAGGCTTGAGGGCCGCAAAGGAAGTGATGGCCACAGGGTGCTCAGCCCTCTGCCCTCTGGATGACTGCTCCCATGGCCGGGCTGGAGGGAATCCTGTGGCTTTGTGGTTCCTGGGTGTCCCAGGCTGATCTGGGGCAAGAGGCAGCCATAAGAAGGCAGCGCTTCGTCTTTGCCCTTGAGTGTACACGGGGTGGTTAGTCGATATCTGACGTGGTGGTGAGAGAGGGGAGGGCATGAGAGTTCACAGAGTCGCAGAAGGTGGGACGTGGATGTCATCTAGACCAACTTCCTCACGGGGAGACAAAGGCTCAGAAAGGGAAAGAGACTTGTCTGTGACCACACAGTGAGTTAGAGGGCAGGACGTAGACCCTGATCTCTGAACTCCTCATCCAGCTTATTTTCTGGTTAAGTTGTAGGTTTTGGAGCCAGATAGCCACTTAGCTTCTAGTCCTAGCTCTGTCACTTAGTCCCAGCTGGGTGAGCTTGAGCAAGTGGCCACCTCCGTGAGGTAACACCTTTCTGAAAGCGGTGTTGTGGAAGCGGTTGATATAATTTATGTCAAGTTGTAAAGCTCAGAGGACAGTGAACATAGTGGGTACTTTGGAGGTGGGGGCTGTCATTGTCATGTAGATTCTTGAGAAGCCCAGAGAAGACTGTGGGCTCAACTGTGCTGCTTTCTGGACGTAGTTAGGGAGGGAGGAAGTTCTTGTCATTGGCCCATCTCTCTGCTACTTGTTTATTTTGTTGCCCCATTATGGTTGGGAGGACCTTAATTGCCAGCACCCTCCCACCCCAACATGTAAACACACACACACACACACACACACACACACACACACACACACACACACATATGGCCCAGGTGGGCTGGAGCTGCGCTGTCGCCTCCACCCCAAATTGTGAGAAGGGGGCAGATAGGCCAAGGTAGAAAACTGGGTGCCCCCCCCCACTTTCCACACAGGCTCCCTACTGTGCACCCACCAATACCTGTTTGTGCAGTATGACCTAGTGGGTAAGACCAGGGGCCATGGGATCAATCTGAGCATGAACCCTGGATCTACCACTTGGTGTGAAGGACCTTTTAGTAGGTGTTTTCCTCCCTGAGCCTCAAGTTTTCCCATCTCTGAAGTGGGGACCACAACTCCCTCCCAGGGTGACTGCAAATTATTAAGTGAGAGAAGATATGTTCAGAGCATGCATGGTGCATATTTGGTGCTCAAAGCAGTGGAGAGCCCTAATAACAACACTGACACATGCCCCAACTCTTTACAGGGGTGTCCATCCTGTGGCCTCTGGGCCACATGCTGATTTTGTGAGGACCTTTTTTGCTTATCTGTGTTGTCAGATATGAAAATTATGCATGGACCTCTTTTTGCTAATGAGCTTTCTTTAGTGTTTGCGTATGTAATGTGTGGCCCAAGCTCTTCTTCCAATGTGTTGCAGAGAAATAAAAAGGTTGGACACCCTGTTAGGCCTATCCATCTTTCCATAGTTGTTCTCAGAAACTTCTTTGACCACGCCCTCACCACCACCCCTCTAGTGTGTCCCTGACTGCCCTGAACTGAGTCTAGAGCTCAAGCCCTGGCCCCACCTGCCTAGGTTTGAATCCCAGCTCTACCAGTTGCTTGAACAACCTCAGGCAAATTCCTTAATCCTTAGCCTTTATTTCTCCATAAGTAAGATGGGAATAATGATAGCACCAAATTTATACAGAGTTGTTTAAATTAGAATGAGTTTCTTATAAAGTGCTAGGATCCATGCCTGCCACCATTAAGTGCCTAATAAATGTTAACTGATTTATTATTAGATAGAGTTCTGCTGGAGCAGAGTTCTGCCTTAAAACCTCTGCATTCCCAACATGGGAACCTGGCAAGGGGAGATTTGGGCTCTCGAGAGGTTGCACCATGCCCGTTGAGAGTTGGTTTCCTGGTGACATGGGCCTTCCTGCAAAGACTTCTCAGGGCCTTGGTAAAGGATGAGGGTCACACTGTAAGCCTGAGTATCTGTTCGAGAGACATAGCCCACAACCCTGCTGTGCACCCCCGTATACTGGGCGTGGGGTAGGAGAGTGGAGGGTGCAGAGGGGCTGCCCTAGTAAGCTCACAGTCCATGGAGGAAAGAAAGGAAAGGTGGCCCTGGTGCTCCTCGGAAATGACCAATCTGGGGCTGGCAGGTTGCTTTGGAGAAGGTTTCCTGGGACTGATGACACTTGACGATTCCTTGGGAGAGATTATGTGTTATTAACTTTTGGCTACATTATAGTTTTATAATCCTTTTGTTCTTCCCTGCTTGTATTTCCGCCTGTCTTAGCAGTAATGCATTAATAATGGTGTTTATTGGGTGTTTGGCATGTGCCAGGCACACACAGGCTTATGTTGTAAATTCACTTAGTCCTCACATCGACTCAAGAGGTATTTATTATCATTGTTCCTATTTTATAGATGGGAAAACTGAGGCACAAGGGGTAATAAATCTCAGTCAGTAAGTGACAAAACCAGATTTGAACCTGGGCAGTTTTTCTACAGAACCCAAGTTCTTAACCCTGAGGCTATAGTGTTCCTCTGTTATTGACTTTTCCCCACAGTCCTTGTGACCAAACAATTTCATGGACTCTGAGGGCTGCACCCCGCCATGGGAGTCCTTTGTAGCCAGCAAAGGTAAAGAAATGAATATTAGGTCTTTCTGTACAGCCTCCTGTCAGCACCAGCTCTAGAATGAGAGAGATGGATCTTTAAGAAAGGGGATCTGGGGCGGCGCCTGTGGCTCAGTCGGTAGGGCGCCGGCCTCATATACCGAGGGTGGCGGGTTCAAACCCAGCCCCGGCCAAACTGCAACCAAAAAATAACCGGACGTTGTGGCGGGCGCCTGTAGTCCCAGCTACTCGGGAGGCTGAGGCAAGAGAATTGCTTAAGCCCAGGAGTTGGAGGTTGCTGTGAGCTGTGTGAGGCCACGGCACTCTACCGAGGGCCATAAAGTGAAACTCTGTCTCTACAAAAAAAAAAAAAGAAAGGGGATCTGGAAGTTCAAGCCTTAGAAAATAAAGGCTGTGAATCAGGAGGAGGAATAAAGATTAGAAACAGGAAGAGGGAAGGAAATCAGGAGGCTGAAAAGCTTGGGATTTAAACTGAACCAACATTTCTTAAGTGCATCTTCTATGCCAGTCATGAGGGTATCCATGCCCTCTGGGAACTCCCAGGCCTGTGGGAGAGATAGACAAGCTAGCAGGTAATTTTCTGAATAGTATTTGGTGAGTATGTGGGCAGGAGTTTTTTTTTTTTTTTTTGGCCGGGGCTGGGTTTGAACCCGCCACCTCCGGCATATGGGACCGGCACTCTACCCCTTGAGCCACAGGCGCTGCCCGGGCAGGAGTTTTTGAAGACCCGGGAATGGATGGCTAAATTGGCCCAGGGAGGTGATGTTTGAGTTGGGTCTTGAAGGTTGAATAGTAGTTTGCCAGCCAGAGAGAGCCAGAATTTAAACTTGATCATTCTAGTTCCAGAGTCTGTGTTCTCACGTACTATGGTATGCTCAGCTCTGTTGCCTTACAAGGCCTGACCTTGGTTATGTGACACTCTGGGTCCTGAGTCACTAAGTGCATACTTTGGGCAACTGTCTAGTCATTTTCCCATCCAACTCCTGGTTCTGTTCCTTACAGACTCCACTTTTTGCTCCTTCCTGTGTGTGTGTGTAGAGGGGAGAGGGGTGGTAGTTGACCAGCCTTGAAAGGAGGGTCTCCATTTCTCTGAATGGCCAGGACTTGAGGTGCTCTGAGGACACACGGATCCCACCCCCAGGCCACCTGCCACAGTGGGGGAGGCACAGGGAGGCAGTGAAGCATTTCTTGTTTTAGTTTTTCTGACTGTTTTCCTCAAGCACACGAGCTGTGCTTTGCATAAATCATTCCAACAACGCTGGCAGGTAGTGGTCATTTATTGCCTTTTTAAACATGACCATAGGCAACTCATAGAGGTTGAGCCATGTGTCCAAGGTCACACAGCTAAGCAAACAAGTCAAGGGACTGGCATTTTACCTTGATCAGTCTGACTCCAAGGCCTATGCTTGTGTTTTTAAGCCATTAGGAAGAATACGAGGTTATGATAGGCCATAGGCCTTTCTGGTGACAGATGCTTTCATCCCATTCCAGAAAACCTCTGTGCTTTTAATCAGGATCCCCAGGAACGGCAGGTTAGAGGTAACAAACCTCAGATTGTGTAGATTGCAGTGCTTCTCATCTGGAGTGTGTGTGAGTCTCCAGAGATGTTGGTTACAAATGCAGATTTCTTTGCCTTCATCCTAGGGATTCTGACACAGAGACCAGGAACTCACGTTTCCAGCTCACTCCCTGATTCTCATGCTGGTGGGCCCCAGGACGTCCTTTGGAAATCCTAATTTATTACATGTCTGCTCTGTGCCAAGGACTATCCTGGGCATTTTATTTTCCCACCATTTCAGCCCTCGGAACGTTGCCTGGTGGGTGAAATCAATGTAAAGGGAAGTGCGGTATCTTGAGATTTCTACCAGTCAAGATGAAGACATTGTAACAAGCATTCATTTAATCTTTTTTTTTTTTCCTCTCTCTTTTTTGTTTTTTTTTTGGCCGGGGCTGGGTTTGAACCCGCCACCTCCAGCATACGGGGCTGGTGCCCTACTCCTTGAGCCACAGGCACTGCCCACCATTCATTTAATCTTCAGATTAATAGAACAAGGAAACTGAAGCTCAGGGAGTTAGGCAACTTGCCCAAAGCCAAATTATATGCTTTAATCCCAGTATATAGTGTCAGACAGGATTAAAACTTTGATTCATCTGCTGCTGAGGCTTTGTTCTTCCCAGTATCCCATGCCCCATGCTGCCTCTTTTACAGCTCTGCCAACTTGGAGACATCTGCCTACCACTGCTATAGGTAAGCGTGGGATTAACGGTGGCAGTAACTACCATTTAACACACCCGCTGTGTGCCAGGCACAAGGTATAGAATGGTGTGCAGCCAGATATCGTCTTGGATAATTGCACGGATCTCTAAATATGAGGAGGGTGCTTGTGAGCTTATACCAGAGGAGCCATCCCAGGCAGAGAGCAGGGACAGGGAAAACATCCCTGAGGAAGGATGTGTTAAGTGTTAACCAAGTAAAGAGAAAAAGATCCTAAGCCCTGGGAATGGCATATGCAAAGGCCCTGAGGTGCATAGTTCTGCATAGCTGGAGTGGAGAGCAAGAGTGAGGCTGAGGAGTGGGAAGCCACAAATGGGGGTGGTGGTGTTTTCAAGTCTATAAACTTTAGGCTTTATTTTCTTTTCTACCAAAAGGCCCCATTTAAGCCCTCCAAGGAAGAAAAGGCAAAAATGTATAAAGTGGAGGATGGAGGGTACAGGCAGTTCTGGAAGGTGTCAGCAGGGAGGTAAGAGGATCTGACTTGCCTTTTATTAAGTGTGCTCAGGCTGCTGAGTGGAGGTGGGCTTGAGGGAGAAGCAGGAATGGGATCAGAAGACAGTGGTGGCTCAGCCCAGCCTGGTGGTGGTAGAGACAGACAAAGATACTGAGTAGAGTTTACAGGGCTTGTGTTGACTGGGGTGGGGCAGGGGGCCCAGCCCACTGCTCTGACATATGAGAGCCTAGGACCCAGGAAGGTTGCGTGAGCCACCTGTGTCACACAGCCCAAGCTTTAGAGCCCAGATGTGTCCCAGAACCTTCTACCAAAAGTCTTAATTCTGAGGCCCAGATTATTGGCAATAGCTTTTGCAGAGTCCCTCCCCCAGGCCTTTGGTGGCTGCCCACCCCTGCCCCCCCCCACAGAGTCTAGCTCAGTGGTTCTCAACTTGTGGGTCGCAGCCCACAGGAACTGTATTAAAGGGCCGCAGCATTAGGAAGGTTGAGAGCCACTGGTCTAGCTTCTTCAAGGCAGTGGGAAGCTTTAAAGCACCTAATAGGCGGGCGGTGCTCTGACCTCAAAATTCTTTCCCTGTGACCTCTGTGACTCTGGAGAGACCAGGGCCCTGGGGACCCTGTCCTCCCACAGGTTTTGGCAGAGTTCCACAGAAGCGGGGGTCAGGGCTAGAGCCATTGTGTACAAACAGCCCCTTTTTCAGGGAGCAGGAAAAGGGTAGACTTCCAAGGATCTGAGGAGATGCCTCTGCTATGAAGAAAAATGGGGACACCAGGGCCTGATCTCTGTTCTCTCTTCCAGATTTTTTTTTTTTTTTTGGAACAGGGTCTCATTCCTCACTCTGTTGCCTGGGCTGGAATGCAGTGATACAATCACAACTCATTGCAACCTGGAACTCCTCGGCTCAAGCAATCCTCCTGCCTCAGTCTCCCAAGTAGCTGGGACTACAGGCATGTGCCACTGCACACAGCTAATTCTTTGATTTTTAAAATTTGTTTAGCGATAGGGTCTTGCTTTTTTTTGTTTTTATTCTTTGAGACAGAGTCTCACTTTGTTGCCCCTGATAGAGTGCTATGGCATCATAGCTCACAGCAACCTCAGACTTTTGGGCTCAAACAATTCTCTTGCCTCAGCCTCCCATGTAGGTGGGACTACAGGTGCCCACCACAATGCCCAGCAATTTTTTTTTTAGAGACGGGGTCTTGCTATTGCTCAGATGTGAGCCACTGCCCCTGGCCAGAGTCTTGCTTATTGACCAGACTGGTCTTGAACTCCTGTCCTCAAGTGATCCTCCCACCTTGGCCTCCCTTGACCTCCCAAAGAAAGTTTTGAAATTGGATGGGCACAGTGGCTCACACCTGTAGCCCTCTGGGAGGCTTAGGCGGGTGGATTGCTTGAGCTCAGGAGTTTGAGACCAGCCTGAGCCAGAGCAAGACCCCAGTCTCTAAAAAATAGCTGGGCATTGTGGCGGGCACCTGTAGTCCCAGCTACTCCAGAGGCTGAGGCAAGAGAATCGCTTGAGCCCAAGAGTTTGAAGTTATTGTGAGCTAAGACACCATGGCACTCTACCCAGGGTGACAAAGTGAGACTCTGTCTGAAAACAAACAAACCAACCCAAAGTATTGAAATTGGGAGTATGAGCTACCACATCCAGTCCTCTCCAAACTCTTAGAGACTATTGGCTGCCAGTTTCAGATTTCCTTTTTTCTTCCCCCAGTTAACCCTGTTTGGCAAATAAGATCGTTGAGGTGTTCAGTTAAACAAATTCTTGGCTTGGTGTAGTGGCTCATGCCTATAATCTTAGCACTCTGGGAGGCTGAGGTGGGAGGATCTCTTGAGCTCAGGAGTCTGAGACCAACCAGAGCAAAAGTGAGACCCCACCTTTACTAAAAAAATAGAAAAATTAGCCAGTATTGTAGCAGCAGCCTGTAGACTCAGCTACTCAGGAGGCTGAGGCAAGATGATGGCTTGAACCCAGGAACGTGAGTTTGCTGTGAGCTAGGCTGACACCATGGTGCTGTAGCCTGAGGCAACAGAGTAAGACTTTGTCTAAAAAAACCCACACAAATTCTTAGCTCTGCAGGCCTCTCCCCACCTTCCCTACCTGGACTAACCCATCCCCTGCAGGAGAACCATAACTCTCCTAGTATGCACCTCATTCCCCTGCACTTGAGCCCCTATATTCCTTAGGATGTGGGTCTCTTGGGGGCTCAGGTCCCCTTTTCATATGAGGTTCTAGGCCCTACTCACCCCTCAGTGCCTTCCTTTTCCCTGGGAATTGCCCCTAGACCCTGGGCCTGGCTTGAGCTCTCTCTGGGGACCAGGGACCCTGCTGCCTCCTTCTCCCCTCATCCCCCTTCCCTCTAGGGTTCCAGAGATCTTCCAGGGCCTGGACTTTCTCAGCCTCACACATAGTAGGCACTCAAGAAAGATACTTGAGAAAGGAGCTTGCCCCTCTCCCCAGCTCTCCTCCACGCCTCCCCTGTAGGGTCCTTTTGCTCAGGAAACCTGTGCTCTGTGGCAGCTGAGGCCAGGATGCAGCTATTGTTGCCTGATAACATGGGGTGGCAGAAAGATGGGGGCTGAGAGGAGGCAGGAAACACTCTGAAAAGTACAGGCCCAGCCCCCTAGCCCCCATAACCCATTGGGTCAGGGTGTCAGGGTGAGGCAAGTTTAGGATAAACCAGAGAATGTGCCTGCCCCACACTAGGGAGCTCAGTTGTGGCAATCACTGTACTAGGGGGACCTGGCAGCAAGTTTGGAAATGGGATGGGATTGTGGAAAATCACAGAGAAGCCAGGATCCTCTTGTGCTCTGGCTGACGTCAGGACAGTGAGCAGGGCCCCTTCTGGTGGGGAGCCCTTTATAGGGCTCTATATCTGCATTAGGGAACCACCAGTTCTGCTTCTCTTACCTCTTGTTACACGTCTGTTCTATGGAGCAGCAGGTGGGAACCACGATTTATTGAGCACTAACTTTGAGCAGGGCCCTGTGCTGAGCAGTGAATGCCTTAACTCTTTTCATACCTGAGTCAAGGCTAAAGAGATGGGTCTTACTGTGTCCCATTTAACAGATGAGGAAGCTGAGGCGCTGCAAGACTCAGTGCTTCACCCAAGGTTACACAGCTGAGAAGTGGTGGGGCCAAGATTCTGGCTGACTCCACTGTCTGCTTCTACTGGCCCCTGTGGAGCATCCAACTTTAAGATTGAGGCTGTTTTGCTTGTGGCACAGAAAGGCCACATGCAGTGAAGAAGGGAGGATGAGAAGAGGGTTTTGGGGGTCGCCCTGGAGGGGAACAAGTGGTACCCTTTGTGTGGGGGGACGCAGACAGCAGGTGGTACCGTTTCTGGGGGGAGGACACAGGCAGCAGGTGGTACCCTTTGTGGCAGCTGGAAGCAAGTTCTGAGCTGCATGAGGAGCTGGCACTGTTCTGTCCTCTGGGCACTCATGACCTTTAACTGTGCTGTGGCGTCTTTCCACTGGTGGGGGAAGCCCTTGAGGGCAGAGACCAGGGCTTGTCTTGGGTACCTGCCCTCCACGATGCTCAGGAAAAGATGCATTGAGGGAGGGACGCTTGAGTTGGTGCATTAGGAAAGGATGGGGATCAGGAATAAGCATCCTCAAGCCAGCTTACAGTTCTTGTGGTCAGCCAGGGACGTATCTCTAAGTATTTAGTGTCAGCTAATGAAGAAAACGAATTTGGCATACAAAATTGCACTTTGCAACCAATTCCAACCCTCAACTACTGTGTGGTGTGTTTCTTTAGAGAACAAAACCTACAACAAAATATATGTGAACATTTCTCTGGTGATAGCTGATCCCTTCATTGAAGAGATTGCTTAACGGGAATCCTTCTTGGCTGATTTGGGAGTTTTCTTGCTGTCCCCTGGTGGCAGTGAGTCAACCATAAAACTTGTTCAGGAAAGTCTGGAGGGATTTTTCTTCTCCATCAGGTTCCATTCGAGCAGTTCTGCGAGAGACTCAGTGACACACTCAAGATTGGGGAAGGGTAGGCAGGCATGTTCCATCAGTCGCTTTCTCTGCCCCCTCCACCTCCGTTTGTCCCCCTGCCTTGTAAGGGCCCAGACCCCTCTCAGCCAGAGTGGGAAGCGGGTTTAGTGACCCGAGGGCTCCTCCAGCCTGACTCAGCTCAGCCCATGCTCTCTCTGGGGAAAATGAGTCACTTCTTCAACCCTGAAATGTTTCTCTTTATGTGGGAAGAAGAGAAAAAAAAAGGGCGAGGGTGGGGAGAGTCCCTCTTGGTCCTCCCCACACTTATTTCTCAGCTCTGAGAAGCTCAATAGCCACCAACAGAGGGAACCTAGGGCGGAACAGCCAGACCTGGTGAAGTCGAGTTAAACCACAGCTCTGACAGCCATTAGGGTCACCCTGAGTGGCAGCAGAGTGGCAGTACCACACTGGTGGATGGTCTCTTCCTTAGGGACAGACCCCTGCCCCCTTCCTCTGCCCACCCAGCACCCTCTGGTGGGGGCAGATTCATTCATTCTACTACTAATTTCCCTTAAACCTGATAGAGTTAAGTAGGTCCATAGCAGAGAGGTGGCAAAGTCCTCCTCATGCCTGGGAGGTGCCTCCCTCCTAACTCTTCCCCTAAGCCCCCCCACCCCCGGTGGGCTTTCCCACCACCTGTAGGTGCTTGTGCCAGCCACTACTAGTAATGCAGATTTAGAAATCTTGTTTTATTGAGGGAGAGAGGTGTGATGGGTTATCAATTGGTGATGTCTGCTGAGGTCTAGGGAGGGTCGCTCCTAACTTCCTTCTCTGGGGTGGCGGGGAGCTGCAGAGCCTGGGGTCTGCCCATGCCCTCTCCTAATTTCCCAGTTATTTTCTAGGCGACCTTAAGTAGATCTTTTTACCTCCTTGAGACTCACTCCTCTCATCTGTAAACACAAGACATTATTGCCACCCGCAGCTGGGAAGAATAAATGAGAAAACATCTGCCAAGCAGCCTCATTTCCTTTGAGTCTTTACTTAAATGGCGCTTCTTAGAGAGGCCCTCCCTGGCCACCTATTGAAAATTGTCCCCACCTCCCATTTTCTGTGCCAACTCGGGATAGAATTGGTCCCCTTAGTGCTTCTCATTTTACTCGTTTGTCTTATTTATTCTGTCTTCTCCTACCAGCATAAAAAGTTCCATGAAAGCGGGCGGCGCCTGTGGCTCAGCGGGTAGGGTGCCGGTCCCATATGCCGGAGGTGGTGGGTTCAAACCCAGCCCCGGCCAAATTAAAAAAAAAAAAAAAAAAAAAAAAAAGTTCCATGAAAGCAAGGATTTTATCTGCTTTGCTTCTGCTGTATCTGCCCAGAACAATGCGGGCGCATAGTAGGCACACAAATATCTGTGAAAAAGAATAAGTTAAAAAAAAATGAATGCATGTGAACAGCTGCCAGAGTGTCCAGCCCACTACTGTGGCCTTGTATATTTTGTTCCCCCGCACGCCCATCTCTCCAGCTGTGTTATTCTGAAAGGCTCAGGCCTTTCTCCACCCACTCGCTCAAGGTCAACTTATCCACTCTTGAGGCTTCGTGCTTAATTTTCATATTTGGGCTTTTCATACCAGTGTATGAGCTTGCCCTGGGGAATAGAGTAGGGTATTTTCGTAATAAAATAAAAAGGTACTATTTTGGAATAGAATGCAGAATTGGCATGAATTTTTTTTTCTTTGAGGCAGAGTCTCACTTTGTTGCTCTTGGTAGAGTGCCGTGGCATCATAGCCACAGCAACCTCAAACTCTTAGGCTCAAGCAATTTTCTTGCCTCAGCCTCCTGAGTAGTTTGGACTACAAGCGCCCACCACAATGCCCAGCTATTGTTAGAGGGTCTCGCTTTAGCTCAGGCAGGTCTCGAACTCGTGAGCTCAGGCAATTCACCTGCTTCAGCCTCCCAGGGTACTAGGATTACAGACATGAGCCACTGCGCCCTGCCTGAATTTGGCAGGATTTGTTCGTTTTTTTGTTTTTGAGACAGTATCTCAAGCTGTCACCCTGTATAGAGTGCTGTGGTGTCATAGCTCACAGCAACCTCCAACTCTTGGGCTTAAGCGATTCTCTTGCCTCAGTTTTTCTATTTTTAATAGAGACAGGGGTCTTGCTTTTGCTCAGGCTGGTCTCGAACTCATGAGCTCAAGCAATCCACTGGCTTCAGCCTCTCAGAGTGCTAGGATTACATGGGTGAGCCACCGCACCCAGCCGGCATGAATTTATTTTCCTTTTTTTTTTTTGAGATAGAGTTTTACTTTGTCACCCTCGGTAGAGTGCTGTAGCATCACAACTCACAGCAACCTCCAGCTCCTGAGCTTAGGCGATCCTCCTGCCTCAGCCTCCTGAGTAGCTGGGACTACAGGTGCCCGCCACAATGCCTGGCTATTTTTTGTTGTAGTTTGCCTGGGGCCAGGTTTGAACCCACCACCCTTGGTATATGGGGCCGGCACCTTACTCACTGAGCCAGAGGCACCGTCCTGGCATGAATTTTTGAGATTTAAAAAAATGAGGCTGGACACAGTGGCTCATGCCTCTAATCCTAGCACTTTGGGAAGCTGAGGCAGGATGATTGCTTGAGGCCAGGAGTTCAAGATCAGCCTGAGCAAGAGTGAGACCCCCTCCATTACAGAAAAATTAGCCAGTATAGTAGAGCCTGCCTATATTCCCAGGTGCTAGAGAGTGTTGAGGCAGGAGGATGACTCGAGCCCAGGAGTCTGAGATTGTAGTGAGCTATGATGACGCCACTGCGCTCCAGCCCAGGCAATGGAGTGAGACCCTGTCTCAAAAAAAAAAAGAGACTTCAGCAAAGGCTTTTAGCTATGTCCTCAAACCTATTGGGGTACAGGTTCACTCTCCTCTGCCCTCAGGGTGCTTTGGAGCCTTGTTTTTGTAAATGACTAGAACCTGGGAGTCCTAAGACCTGCCCTCCCTCCAAAGCCCCAGCTAGGGATTTTTTTTATTTATTTTTTATTTTTTTTTTAATTTCAACAGACATGTACAAGTTCCACCATGGCAGATCTGGGCCTGAGCTCACTGGCTCATTTTCCTTCCCCCCTCTTTTTTTCATTTTCTTTTTTTGAGACAGAGTCTTGCTCTGTTGCCCCACGTAGAATGCATTGGCATCACTGTAGCTCACAGCAACCTCAATCTCCTGGCCTTAAGAAATCCTCCTTCCGGCGGCACCTGTGGTTCAAAGGATAGGGCGCTGGTCCCATATGTCAGAGGTGGTGGGTTCAAACACACCCCTGGCCAAAAACTGCAAAAAAAAAAAAAAAAAGAAAAAGAAATCCTCCTTCCTCAGCCTCCTGAACAGCTGGAACTATAGGTGCACATCACCATACCTAGATAATTTTTCTTATTTTTTGTGGCTATTTTGCCCAGGCCGGCCTCAAACTCCTGGCCGCAAGTGATCCTTCACCTCAGCCTCCCAAAGTGCTGAGATTATAGGTAGGTGTGACCACTGCATCCAACTATGTACATACTTTTAATTTTATTAGATACAGATACCACGTTTAGACCCATTTTTCAGATGAGGAGATTGAAACTCAGAGAGGTTACGTGAGCTGCCCAAGATCACACAGCTAGTTAATGGTAGAACCAGAAAATGAACTTATGCTTTTGTTTTAAAGGGAAAGCCCCGAGAAGGAAGATGTTTTTTCCAAGGTCACACAGCAAGTGAACATCAGGATGAGACTTAAACACATGACTCACAGAACAGGACTTTTTCTAGTCACATGATGCTTAGAAGGACAGGGACCAGCCCCGGTGGCTGACAGAGGAGCCACTGGCCTGTGGTTGAGGGAGGATTTCTGCCCCCGCAGCCTGGAGGCCGTGGCTGCATTGAAAGCTCAGATCCCCTTCCCCTCCACCCAGGCACCTTCTTGGTGTTTATCTACATCCTTCCTCCTCGACTCATTTCTCCTCCATTACTCCCCACCCCCATCCCCAGCCTCAGTTTCCCTCCTCAGTCTTACAAGTCACACTTGTGTTTTGCGGGACACAACAGTTTTGAGTGTCAGTGTGAGGAAAGTGCTGGCTTGAAGCCAGGCCTGTCCTGCAGGCTCAGGAAGTATTTGCTCAGTCAGAATCCCTTGTCCTTCCAACTCTCTTCTCTGACTGTCCCTTTTTCTGTCCCTTTTCCTCTGACTCTTCTTTTTCTTATTTTTATTTTTTGCAGTTTTCAGCCAGGGCTGGGTTTGAACCCACCACCTCCGGCATATGGGGCCAGCACCCTACCACTTTGAGCCACAGGCACCACCCTCTCTGACTCTTTTTTCCATCTCTTGTTTTTTTTTTGTTTGTTTGTTTTTCCTCCTCAGCTAGCTCTTTAGGCCAACTTCAGACACCTCTGGCTCCCAAAATACCACCTCTCAGGTGCCCCCCATGTCCAATGCCAGCGGTGGCACTGCCATTTTTGTCGCATGTCCTGAGGCCCCAGGGTGGGGTGCATGGGAGAGGGGCCCAAGAACAGCTCTGACTTGTGCCCCAGGCCTGCCATTTGCACTGGCCAGGTGAGAAAGGCTGACTGGTTTCTTGCCCTCAGAGGATCTTCTTGTGTTTCCATGACAACCGTGTAGCTAGGATGTCGTGGCTTGTGCTGGGCTAACAGCTACCAAATCCCCCACACGGTGCCCACAAAGGTGGGAAGGGAAGCATCTGTTAGGAGGCCAGAGTGAGTGGAATATACCTGTCCCCAACCATTGGAGAGGCAGCCCCACCCTAGGCTCAGATGGGGGGCTCTGAGTATCTTCTGGTTTCGTTTACACACACCCATCTCCTATCCATCTCACTGGGAAACTGTGCTGCACCTTCTCCCGGAGCCTCTGTCTCCTCATCTGTACAATGAGAGTATAATGCTGACCTCAGAAGTTGTCCCAGCTACCCGTGTGGGAACAGCAGTCATATTTCTTAGGATGGGGAAAGGCAGGACCAGACACACACGGGGGCAGCCAAGGCCACAGCTCTGTTTCACCCAGGCCTGGATCTGCCCCTTCCAAGCAGAATGATCTTGAGGAAGCACCCTTCCCTCTCTGAGCCTCAGTGTCCCCTTCTATAAAGTGAAAATAATTCCTGTGTGACAGGACAGCTGGGAAAAGATGACACATGGCTTGGCAAGCCTGGTACCTGGCCAAGCACCCAGTAGGTGCTCGTTAGGCGTTATTACCTGCGAAGGCACCGACCGGCCATGCTGCACAGGGAGTCATAGTTCCTGTGGCCGGGCTTCATCCCCGGTCCCCAGTGGTCCCCAACAGACTCCCGTCTGGGAATGGCTGCTGGCTGCCCCCAGCTCTTCCCAGTGGGGAATTCCTCCTGTGTTATTCACATACAGGCTTCCCCTGAAGGCTGAGCCCTTCTTTGTCCACGTCCCTGGCTGTCATCTGGCCTTCCCTGAGGCCTGTCTGGTGCTGTCATTTGTGTTAGGGTTGTTTGTGTCTTGTCTTCTTCTCCCAGGAGACAGGGAAAGCCTGGTGAGCATAAAGATTGTGGCTTCAGTCCCCAGCTCTGCCATGCATTGGCTCTGAGACCCTGGGCAAGTGATGTGGCCTCTCAGAACCTCAGTTTCCTCCTCTGCGAGGTTTCTTGGGAAGGTATCTGTGTGCTGTCTAGCATGGCATAAATGCAGAGCCCAAGTCAGGGGCCCAACAGCATTGGGTAGGTGCAGACCCAGGGCCAGGGAAGGGCTGGGTACCACCCAGCCTTGGCAGGGGTGGCCATGCAGCTGAGCCCCCAGCTGCTAGCAGCTCCCAGGGCCCACGTGGCCCAGGAGAGGCCAAGGACCTCAGGAGGCTTCTCCTGGGGAGAAGGAGGACTGAAAGGGAAGACAGAGGTGAGGCTCCTACAAGATTTCTTTTCTTTAAGTTAGAGTCTCACTTTGTTGCCCTCGGTAGAGTGATATGGCGTCATAGCTCACGGCAACCTCCAACTCTTGCATTCACGCGATTCTCTTGCCTCAGCCTCTCAAGTAGCTGGGACTACAGGCGCCCGCCACAATGCCCGGCTATTTTTTGAGATAAGGTTTCATTCTGGCTCAAGCTGGTCTTGAACCAATGAGCGCAGGCAATCCACCCACCTCGACCTCCCAAGTGCTAGGATTACGGGATGAGCCACCACGCCCAGCTTGCCCCTATAGGATTGTGTGTGAGCATGGAGGCCAAAGGGCAGGCACATGCTTCCTCACCTAATGGGTAGATAGCGTGATCCCATGTAAGCAATTTGACCTCTCTGAGCCTCAGTTTCCTATCTATGAAAGTGGAGGGTAATGATGTACCCCATCTCCTGGGTTGCTGTGAGGAGTTGATAAGATAGTACAATAATACATGGAAAGTGCTTGGCACAGTTTGGCCAGGAATTTTCTATTTATTTTTGGGGTATACTCTCAGGGCCCGTGACTTCTTAGCCAAACTCCTCAAATACCCATAAAACTTAATAAAAAAAAATTTTTTTTCGGAGAGAGTCTCACTATGTCGACCTCAGTAGAGTGCTGTGACGTCACAGCTCACAGCAACCTCCAACTCTTGGGCTTAAGCAATTCTCTTACCTCAGCCTCCCAAGTAGAATAAAAACATTTTTTAAAGCTTATCTCTCCAGTACTTTCTATGAGCCAGGCCCTGTGTTTAGTGCCATCATCACATTCCCCCATTTATTTTTATTTATTTTTATTAAACCATAGCTGTGTACATTAGTATGATCGTGGGGCACCATACACTTGGTTCATAGATCGTTTGACACATTTTCATCACATTAGTTAACATAGCTTTTGTAGCATTTTCTTAGTTATTTTGCTAAGACCTTTACATTCCACATTTACTAGGATTCACATATACCATTGTAAGATGCACCGCAGGTGTAATCCCATGAACCCCCCTCCTTCCCCCTCCCTCCCCCCCCCCTCCCTTTCCCCCTTCTCCCTATTCTTAGGTTGTAACTGGGTTATAGCTTTCATGTGAAGGTCCTACATTAGTTTCATAATAAGGGTGAGTACATTGGGTACTTTTTCTTCCATTCTTGAGACACTTTACTAAGAAGAATATGTTCCAGCTCCGTCCATGTAAACATGAAAGAGGTAAAGTCTCCATCTTTCTTTAAGGCTGCATAATATTCCATACATTCCCCCATTTAATCGCCACAGTTCTCTGTGGGGTTGGCCCTGTCGGCACCTGCACTTTATGGATGAGGAAACCGAGCCTCCGAGAAGCTGGGTGACCTGTGGACGCCCACTCGCCCATGTTACTGCAGAGCCTGGCCTCTCTTCTTGCGCATTGTTTGGAGATAACCGTGGACTGGGTTACAGTGTCTCAAAGGTATCCACTGGATACAGCACACCTCAAACAGGATCTGTGGGGAGAATCCATCAAGAGAGGATCTAGAGTGGGGCAGAGGGTGGGCAATGGCGACTGAACACAGCCCGGGGCCAAGCGGCGTGCAGGAGCTGGTGGCAGGACGGTGTGGCCACGTGTGTTTGTTCATCCTGTCAGGGGCAGGCAGGGGGCCCTGACCCGCCAGTAAAAACATCCGCACTGCTGAGGGTGGAGCAAGATGGCAGCCGAGTAACAGCTTCCTTGCATCTGGGCACCGTGAGTCTGGGGATATAGGACTCCAGGCATCTCTGGCTGGTGGGATCTGCCTATCATCACCCCTGAGAGGATACAGGGAGTCAGCGAGAGACTTCTGGACCCCAAGAGGAGGACTAAAACAGTGGAAAACCGGCAAGTGGTCGCGTGTGTTCAATCCGCCTAAACCCGCCCGCAACTGTAAGTTCAGTAGCAGCGAGACTGCAAACCAGAAAGGCCTTACCTGTGAACTGTTTTGGTGTCTTTGGACTTGGCACTCAGCTGAACTGCCTTGGGGAGAGCCTGAGCGGGAGTGCGGAGAACTCTGGCCTTTGTCTAGGGCCCCAGTCTGAGCCGCTGAGCCAGACGGAGCTAATAGAGTTTGGCTCTGGGTCACAGGCAGACATTGTGAGCGATCTGCCCTGGCAAGCTCCGCCCTCAGGGTCTCAGAGCTGGAATTGGGTGGGAGCTGGTAACCCAGCAACCAAGTAACCTAAGGGCGGGGTCTGAGCCGCCTTGCAGCCCTAACCCTCGGGGGCAGAGGGAGACCAGTTTTGACACACAGGGTAAGTGGATAGCCACTTCAGCAGTGATTCCAGCAACAAGCACTTCCCTGAGAAAGCTTCTGCCCAGTAAGTGAACAAGTTCAAAGTGCCTTTTAAGTGGGCTGAAGAGAGATTTAGGGTGTCTACCTGCTGGGGTTCGAGAAACTAGCAGCCTCCAGTCGTATCAGAACTGTGATTAACATCTCATACCCCAGAAGACCACGTGTTGCCCAGACAATATTCAATTCCATATACATACTGCTTTGTTTTTGGTTGCGTGTGTGTTTTTTTTGTTTCTTTGTTTGGTTTTTTTTTGGTTTGGTTGTTTTTTTTGTTTATTTTGACGTTCTAGATTGTTGTTTTGTTTTTTAAGTTCAACCTTTTCCATACAGATCCTTTTTCTTTCTCAATTTTTCTAGTTTAATTATAATTTCCCATTGCTGCCTATTTCAAAAATCTGAACTTCATTTTTGTTAGTGTTTCTACCACTATTATTTGGTTTTTCCAGCTAATTTTATCCCGTAAAGTTTTCTGTTTGCTTGTTTTGGTTTGATTTATAGCATTTTTGTCTTTCCTCTCTACTTGGTGGAGGTGGGGTACTGTGTCTGATCAGGTTAGCAAAGAGCTGCTGACCTCAAGGGAACCACCCCACTTGGCACCCCCCAGAAGGTGTTTTTTTTTTTTTAAGGTTGTATCAAAGTACCCTACTGTACACCTATATTGCTCTGTCTCCCTCTTTCTGTGCCTCTCTTCTTTTTGTCAATATTCCTTTCACCCAACCACTCTCCTTTCTCTATTTTTCTTTTTTTTCATTTTTTTTTTTTTTTCTTATCACTCAGTCCTCATTTCTTTCATCGCTTTTTTGCTCTTCAACCTTCTCACCCTTCTGGTCCTGTAACCCTTAGTCCACAGGCACAAGAACTTAAAGAGCAAGAGGAATTGAAAGGAAAATTAGGGCAAGTAAACAGATAAAAGAAATCACCCATGAGGAAGAATCAGCAGAAAACTCCAGGCAACATGAAGAACCAGTCCAGAACTACCCCGCCAAGGGACCATGAGGTAGCTACTGCAGAGGACTCCACCTATACAGAAATGTTAGGAATGACAGAAAGGGAATTTAGAATACACATGTTGAAAACAATGAAGGAAATGATGGAAACAATGAAGGAAACTGTTAATAAAGTGGAAAATAACCAAAAGGAAATTCAAAAACAGAATCAAATAAGAGATGAACGATATGAAGAATATAAAAAGGATATAGCAGAGCTGAAGGAAATGAAACAGTCAAACAGTCAACTTAAAGATGCAATGGAAAGTATCAGCAACAGGTTAGACCATGCAGAAGAAAGAATCTCAGAGGTAGAAGACAAAGTTCTTGAGATAACTCAGATAGTAAAAGAGGCAGAAAAGAAGAGAGAGAAAGCAGAACGTTCACTGTCAGAATTATGGGACTTTATGAAGCGTTCCAACATACGAGTTATAGGAATTCCAGAAGGGGAAGAAGAATGCCCCAGAGGAATGGAAGCCATACTAGAAAATATTATAAAAGAAAATTTCCCAAATATTACCAAAGATTCTGACACACTGCTTTCAGAGGGATATCGGACCCCGGGTCGCCTCAACTCTAACCGAGCTTCTCCAAGACACATTGTGATGAACCTCTCCAAAGTCAAGACCAAAGAAAAGATTCTGCAAGCTGCCAGGAGTAAGCGCCAGTTGACCTACAGGGGCAAATCCATCAGATTGACCGCAGACTTCTCTAATGAAACTTTCCAAGCAAGAAGACAATGGTCATCTACCTTTAATCTACTTAAACAGAACAATTTTCAGCCCAGAATTCTGTACCCTGCTAAGCTAAGCTTCAAAATTGATGGAGAAATCAAATCATTTACGGATATACAAACATTGAGGAAATTCGCCACAACAAGACCAGCTCTACAGGTAATACTTCAACCTGTTCTGCACACTGACCACCACAATGGATCAGCAGCAAAGTAAGAACTCAGAAATTAAAGGACAGAACCTAACCTCCACACTGATGCAAAAGATAAAACTAAGCAATGGACTCTCACAAAATAAGACGAATAGAATACTACCACACTTGTCAATTATCTCAATAAATGTTAATGGCTTGAATTCCCCACTGAAGAGACATAGATTGGTTGACTGGATTAAAAAACACAAGCCATCCATTTGCTGTCTGCAAGAAACACACCTGGCTTCAAAAGACAAATTAAAGCTCCGAGTCAAGGGTTGGAAGACAATTTTTCAGGCAAATGGAATTCAGAAGAAAAGAGGAGTTGCAATCTTATTTTCAGACACATGTGGATTTAAAGCAACTAAAGTCAAAAAAGACAAAGATGGTCACTTTATATTGGTCAAGGGAAAAATACAACAAGAAGACATTTCAATTCTAAATATTTATGCACCCAATTTAAATGCTCCCAGATTCTTGAAGCAGACCTTACTCAGTCTGAGCAATATGATATCTGATAATACCATCATAACAGGGGACTTTAACACTCCTCTTACAGAGCTGGACAGATCCTCTAAACAGAAATTAAACAAGGATATAAGAGACTTAAATGAGACTCTAGAACAACTGTGCTTGATAGACGCATATAGAACACTCCACCCCAAAGATAAAGAATATACATTCTTCTCATCACCCCATGGAACATTCTCCAAAATTGATCATATCCTGGGACACAAAACAAATATCAACAGAATCAAAAGAATTGAAATTTTACCTTGTATCTTCTCAGACCATAAGGCACTAAAGGTGGAACTCAACTCTAACAAAAATGCTCGACCCCACCCAAAGGCATGGAAACTAAACAATCTTCTGTTGAATAACAGATGGGTGCAGGAAGAAATAAAACAGGAAATCATTAACTTCCTCGAGCATAACAACAATGAAGACACAAGCTACCAAAACCTGTGGGATACTGCAAAAGCAGTTTTGAGAGGAAAATTCATCGCTTTAGATGCCTACATTCGAAAAACTGAAAGAGAGCACATCAACAATCTCACAAGAGATCTTATGGAATTGGAAAAAGAAGAACAATCTAAGCCTAAACTCAGTAGAAGAAAAGAAATATCCAAAATCAAATCAGAGATCAATGAAATTGAAAACAAAAGAATCATTCAGAAAATTAATGAAACAAGGAGTTGGTTTTTTGAAAAAATAAATAAAATAGATAAACCATTGGCCAGACTAACGAGGAATAGAAAAGTAAAATCTCTAGTAACCTCAATCAGAAATGATAAAGGGGAAATAACAACTGATCCCACAGAGATACAAGAGATCATCTCTGAATACTACCAGAAACTCTATGCCCAGAAATTTGACAATGTGAAAGAAATGGATCAATATTTGGAATCACACCCTCTCCCTAGACTCAGCCAGGAAGAAATAGAGCTCCTGAACAGACCAATTTCAAGCACTGAGATCAAAGAAACAATAAAAAAGCTTCCAACCAAAAAATGCCCTGGTCCAGATGGCTTCACTCCAGAATTCTATCAAACCTTCAAGGAAGAGCTTATTCCTGTACTGCAGAAATTATTCCAAAAAATTGAGGAAGAAGGAATCTTCCCCAACACATTCTATGAAGCAAACATCACCCTGATACCAAAACCAGGAAAAGACCCAAACAAAAAGGAGAATTTCAGACCAATCTCACTCATGAACATAGACGCAAAAATTCTCAACAAAATCCTAGCCAATAGATTACAGCTTATCATCAAAAAAGTCATTCATCATGATCAAGTAGGCTTCATCCCAGGGATGCAAGGCTGGTTTAACATACGCAAGTCTATAAACGTTATCCACCATATTAACAGAGGCAAAAATAAAGATCACATGATCCTCTCAATAGATGCAGAAAAAGCATTTGATAAAATCCAGCATCCTTTTCTAATTAGAACTCTGAAGAGTATAGGCATAGGTGGCACATTTCTAAAACTGATTGAAGCTATCTATGACAAACCCACAGCCAATATTTTACTGAATGGAGTAAAACTGAAAGCTTTTCCTCTTAGAACTGGAACCAGACAAGGTTGCCCTCTGTCACCTTTACTATTCAACATAGTGCTGGAAGTTCTAGCCAATACAATTAGGCAAGACAAGGAAATAAAGGGAATCCAAATGGGAGCAGAGGAGGTCAAACTCTCCCTCTTTGCTGACGACATGATCTTATACTTAGAGAACCCCAAAGACTCAACCACAAGACTCCTAGAAGTCATCAAAAAATACAGTAATGTTTCAGGATATAAAATCAATGTCCACAAGTCAGTAGCCTTTGTGTACACCAATAACAGTCAAGATGAGAAGCTAATTAAGGACACAACTCCCTTCACCATAGTCTCAAAGAAAATCAAATACCTAGGAATATACCTAACGAAGGAGGTGAAGGACCTGTATAAAGAAAACTATGAAATCCTCAGAAAGGAAATAGCAGAGGATATTAACAAATGGAAGAACATACCATGCTCATGGATGGGAAGAATCAACATTGTTAAAATGTCCATACTTCCCAAAGCAATCTACCTATTCAATGCCATTCCTATCAAAATACCAACATCATACTTTCAAGATTTGGAAAAAATGATTCTGCGTTTTGTATGGAACTGGAAAAAACCCCGTATAGCTAAGGCAGTTCTCTGTAATAAAAATAAAGCTGGGGGCATCAGCATACCAGATTTTAGTCTGTACTACAAAGCCATAGTGCTCAAGACAGCATGGTACTGGCACAAAAACAGAGACATAGACACTTGGAATCGAATGGAAAACCAAGAAATGAAACTAACATCTTACAACCACCTAATCTTTGATAAACCAAACAAGAACATACCTTGGGGGAAAGACTCCCTATTCAATAAATGGTGTTGGGAGAATTGGATGTCTACATGTAAAAGACTGAAACTGGACCCACACCTTTCCCCACTCACAAAAATTGATTCAAGATGGATAAAGGACTTAAACTTAAGGCATGAAACAATAAAAACCCTCCAAGAAAGCATAGGAAAAACACTGGAAGATATTGGCCTGGGGAAAGACTTCATGAAGAAGACTGCCATGGCAATTGCAACAACAACAAAAATAAACAAATGGGACTTCATTAAACTGAAAAGCTTCTGTACAGCTAAGGAGACAATAACCAAAGCAAAGAGACAACCTACACAATGGGAAAGGATATTTGCATATTTTCAATCAGACAAAAGCTTGATAACTAGGATCTATAGAGAACTCAAATTAATCCACATGAAAAAAGCCAACAATCCCTTATATCAATGGGCAAGAGACATGAATAGAACTTTCTCTAAAGACGACAGACGAATGGCTAACAAACACATGAAAAAATGTTCATCATCTCTATATATTAGAGAAATGCAAATCAAAACAACCCTGAGATATCATCTAACCCCAGTGAGAATGGCCCACATCACAAAATCTCAAAACTGCAGATGCTGGCGTGGATGTGGAGAGAAGGGAACACTTTTACACTGCTGGTGGGACTGCAAACTAGTACAACCTTTCTGGAAGGAAGTATGGAGAATCCTCAAAGCACTCAAGCTAGACCTCCCATTTGATCCTGCAATCCCATTACTGGGCATCTACCCAGAAGGAAAGAAATCCTTTTATCATAAGGACACTTGTACTAGACTGTTTATTGCAGCTCAATTTACAGTCGCCAAAATGTGGAAACAGCCTAAATGCCCACCAACCCAGGAATGGATTAACAAGCTGTGGTATATGTATACCATGGAATACTATTCAGCCATTAAAAAAAGTGGAGACTTTACATCCTTCGTATTAACCTGGATGGACGTGGAAGATATTATTCTTAGTAAAGCATCACAAGAATGGAGAAGCATGAATCCTATGTACTCAATTTTGATATGAGGACAATTAATGACAATTATGGTTATGGGGGGGGGAAACAGAAAGAGGGAAGGAGGGAGGTGGGTGGGGCCTTGGTGTGTGTCACACTTTATGGGGGCAAGACATGATTGCAAGAGGGACTTTACCTAACAATTGCAATCAGTGTAACCTGGCTTATTGTACCCTCAATGAATCCCCAACAATAAAAAAAAAAAAAAAAAAAAAAAAACATCCGCACTGCTTGTTGGCCCCATGGTGGGGGGGTGCTGAGACAAACCAGAGAAGCAGCAGCCAGTGTCTCCTGGTGCCAAGCCAGGTGCTGGGGGCGCCCTGGTGCACAGAGGGGGATGTGGCCCAGAGCCAGCGTTTGTTGAGCTTCAAGTATGTGCCAGGCCGTTTATACACAAGGTTTTATTGCATCGTTACAGAAGCCCTGCTCTGTCTAGTTTGTTATTTTTACTTAGCTGACGAGGAAACTGAGCTCTGGAGATTGTACAGACCCCCCTCTGTTGAAAGCTCACAAAATTTGGTTTCCTGGGAGAGTGGGCCTGTGAAAACATTCCTTGGACAATGTTCCATTTCGTCTGCCACATTTCCCTTGCAGACTTTGTTGTGATGCTAATTCAGCTTCTCTCCTGCTGAGGCGCATCCACCTGGTAGATGTCAGGGAGCATCTTCCCTCCCTGGTCTGCTTTATGACACATTTGTGGGGAGGGGGCCTGGCCAGCCTGCAGTGACCATCAGATCTGGCTGGCGTCCTTGGAAGGCCAGTCTGACACAACTTAGGGGTTTTGCCTCTTTTCTCATTCAGGCAGGACGATTTTGCTGGCTCTGCTTACATAGGCTTGTGGAGTGGGCCTTACTGAATCTAAGTCCTCAAAATGGGATTTTAGGAATTGCTAAGACCAGCCAGGTGCAGTGGCTCAGATTTGCAATACTAGCACCCTGAGAGGCTGAGGTGGAAGGATCCCTTAAGCTCAGGAGTTCAAGACCAACCTGAGCAAGGGCAGGACCTTGTCTCTACCAAAACTAGAAAAATTAGCCAGGCGTTGTGGGGGGTGCCTATAGCCCCAGCTACTGGGGAGGCTGAGGCAGGAAGATAACTTGAACCTAGGAGTTTGAGGTTGCTGTGAGCTGTGATGATGTCGCAGCACTCTAGCTGGGCAACAGAGACCCAGTCTCAAAGAAAAAAGATTCCATCTTGAGAGTGGGGAGCAGGGTCTCAGAAGAGAGACTGAGTCTACCTTTCTTGCCCAGCTCCTGGGGAAGAAGGTATCGCTTCTGGTTTGGAGGGGTGCAGAGAAGGCCATGAGCACAAAGTCTGAGAAGTGGGTGGGATTGGGGGGTGGAGAGGCCAGCCAGCCCAGGCCCATGACTTTTTATTCTGGTCAAGAGCCCAAGATTGCCCAACCCTCAGATCCCCAGATGCGTCACCAGCTAAGAATTGCCTGAGGCCAGCTTGGCCTTGTGACCAGCAAACTTTTTCCCATCTGAAGCCCGTGGGCTGGCCCTCCCCCTCTATCTGTTCATTTGGGGAGGTTTCCCCCCAATCAGCAAGAACTACGGCAAAATGCCGGGAGCTAATGGTGGCTCTTTGCGTCCCCACTTTACAGAGGAGAAAACAGGTGACCTCGCAGCAAACCACAGGGCTGACTTTCAAGCCAGGTCCACCTGACTGCACAGCCTGTTCTTTTTTTGGTGGGTAACAAAATATCTCAGACATATAAAAATCTCAGTAAAAACAAACACTAGCTTGCAAACCATCAGTTTAAGAAATAAAACACTCCAAATGTAGCTGAATCGCCCCCGTCCTGCCCCCGAGGCTCTCCCTGGTCTTTCCAACCACCCCCTCTCCTGGGGAAACTGCCTCCTTCTGGGGCCGTCTTGATACTGTTACTAGATGTTTCTGCCTCCCTCAGTGATACAGCGTTTTCCACTGTTTCTAACTTTTAGTAATGAGTAGGCGGCGCTCTACACCTGCCTTTTCCCCTTCGTGTTTGAGTTGTAGCCACTTTGTCTTCAGAGCTGTGTGATGGTCCAGCTTTATTCAGGCTTCTGTAGAACCGCGCCTTTAGGTTGTTTGTTATCCTATAACCCACACTGGGGGACTTCCTTATTCATGTCCCCTGGTGACCAGGGAAGGCCTTCTAAGAAGTACGTGTGTTGTATGTTGAGTAGAATCAGGTGAGCCTGTGACATCGTAGGACTCCTTGCTATAAGACTTGGCCAACAAAGTGGGGCTGCCTGATCTGAGAGTGAAAATCCCTTAACGATAGGAATGTTCCTCTGTTTTGTTTGCTCCTGTGCACAGTGCCAAGAACAGCGTCCGGCACCTAGTAGGTGTGCGGTAAATAACTGTTCCCTGAACTAGTGAACTTACGCGGGGCTCTGGGGAAGGCACTCTGTTCTTGTGGCCTCACTCAATCTGCCATGAGGAGGGCTGCTTCCCATTTCACAGGTAAGCTGACTGAGGCAGCAGACAGGTGAAATTCCCAAGAGCCCACAGCCAGTACCCAGGATGGCTCACTCTAGAATAGTGATTTTCAAACCAGTATGCTGTGGCACACTGGTATGCTGTCAGAGGATACTAGATGTGCTGTGAAAAATTTTAAAGATCATTAATTAAATTATTTTGGAAAGAAGTTCAAAGCACATTAAACATATTCTTTTTTTAACTTTTATTTTATTTTATTTATTTATTTTTTTTTTTTTTTGTAGAGACAGAGTCTCACTTTACCGCCTTCGGTAGAGTGCTGTGATGTCACAGGACTCACAGCAACCTCTAGCTCTTGGGCTTCTGCAATTCTCTTGCCTCAGCCTCCCAAGTAGCTGGGACTACAGGCGCCCGCCACAACGCCCCGCTATTTTTTGGTTGCAGTTCAGCCGGGGCTGGGTTTGAACCCACCACCCTCGGTATATGGGGCCAGCGCCCTACTCACTGAGCCACAGGCGCCACCCTTAACTTTTTTTTAAAAATCAACATAATTTAAGTGTGCCACAGAAGTTTAAATATAGGTTCAAATGTGCCATGAGATAAAAAAGGTTGGAAAACATTGCTCTAGGACCTATGTTCTTTTCTTTTTCTTTCTTTTTTTTTTTTAACAGATCAAAATTAAATTTATTTCTCTGCAGTTTGACCCAGTCTATCTCTAAATCCATGAAAACTTCTACCTTGAAGTGATTAGCTTATTGACTATACTGGCAGTCTCTGGAAATCATCATTTGTCTTAACAAGATTTTATAATACTAAATACCATTCTTTGGCTTTAAAAATTCTAGCAGTTTTTCCCTCTATGCCTAGTTTTTTTTTTTTTTTATTGTTAAATCATAGCTGTGTACATTAGTGCAATCAAGGGGTACAATGTGCGGGTTTCATATACAATCTGAAACATTCTCATCAAACTGTTCAACGTAGCCTTCATGGCATTTTCTTAGTTATTGTATGTAGACATTTATATTCTGCATTTAGTAAGTTTCGCCTGTACCCATTCCAAGATGCACCATAGGTGTGGCCCCAACCATTACCCTCCCTCCACCCTAACCTCCTCACTCCCTTCCCCTTCCTTGGCCCTTTCCCCATAGTCTTGTGCTATAGTTGGGTTATAGCCTTCATGTGAAAGCTATAATTTAGCTTCATAGTAGGGCTGAGTACATTGGATACTTTTTCTTCCATTCCTGAGATACTTTGCTAAGAAGAATATGTTCCAGCTCCATCCATGTAAACATGAAAGAGGTAAAGTCTCCATCTTTCTTTAAGGCTGCATAATATTCCGTGGTATACATGTACCACAATTTGCTAGTCTATTCATGGGTCGATGGGCACTTGGGCTTCTTCCATGACTTAGCAATTATGAATTGGGCTGCAATAAACATTCTGGTACAGATGTCTTTGTTATATTATGATTTTTTGTCTTCTGGGTATAAACCTAATAAAGGAATTATAGGATCGAATGGCAGATCTATTTTTAGATCTCTAAGTATTCTCCAAACATTCTTCCAGAAGGAACGTATTAATGTGCATTCCCACCAGCAGTGTAGAAGTGTGCCCTTTTCTCCACATCCACACCAACATCTCTGGTTTGGGGATTTTGTTATGTGGGCTACTCTTATTGGGGTTAGGTGATATCTCAAAGTAGTTTTGATTTGCATTTCTCTGATGATTAAGGATGATGAGCTTTTTTTCATGTGTTTGTAAATCGTGTGTCTGTCTTCTTTTTTTTTTATGCTAGGAAATGCTGTAAGCCTTTAATAATATTAATTCTTTCAATCCTCATAACAACCTTATGCGTGAGGTAGTATCCCCACTTTACAAACAGGAAAACTGCAGCATAAAAGCGGTTAAGTATGTAGCCTCAGTCCCATTGCAATTAGGGAAGAAAAGGCAATCAAGGGTATCCACATAGGGTCAGAAGAGATCAAACTTTCATTCTTCGCACTATAGCTTTTTAAAAGTTGATGACCATCCTCTTCTAGTTTGTATGGTTTCAGCAGAGAGATCTGCAGTTATTCTAATATTCTTCCCCTTGTAGGTAATGGTTTTCTTTCGTCTGGCAGCTTTCAGAATTTTCTCCTTCATATTAACTTTAGTGACATTGATTATGATGTGTCTGGGGGATGTCTTATTTGGGTTGAGTCGTGCTGGAGTTCTGAAACTGTCTGCTATCTGAATTTCAGAATCTCCTGGCATTTCTGGAAAGTTCTCCTTCATGATCTCATGGAGAAGAGACTCTGTGCCTTGTGAAGCCGCTTTGTTGCTTTCGGGGATCCCTATAAGACGAATTTTGGGTTTTTTCGAATTATCCCAGAGCTCTCTGAGAGAGTGACCTGTTTTTGCCCTCCATTTCTCTTCCTCTTTGAGAGTTCGGGAGCGTTCGAAAGCTTTGTCTTCTTCAGTGTCAGAAATCCTTCTTTGTGCTTGCTCCATTCTGTTACTGAGAGATTCTACTGTGTTTCTCAGATCTTCGAGGGCTGCAGCTTCTTGTCTCAATGTGTCAAAATCTTTGGTCATTTGGTCTTTGAATTCGTTGAATTCTTGAGATATTTTTTAGGTTACTGCTTGGAATTCTAGTTCGATCTTATTTGCTATCCAGATTCTGAATTCGATTTCTGACATCTCAGCTATTCGTTAGTGCATGGGATCTTGTGCTGTGTCTGCCCCATTGATCCTTGGGGGAGTTGATCTACTCTGATTATTCATATTGCCAGAGTTTTTCTGTTGATTTCACCTCATGATTATTGGGTGGTGCACACAGTTCTGGGAGTGCCTGGCTCCCAGTGACTTTGGCACAGAGAGCCCAAGGCTCCAGCAGTCTCTGGCCAGGAGAAGGGCTCTACGCAGAGGCAGGGAGGGCTCCAGAGGGCACGCTGCTACCCGAGTCCCTGGCCAGACGAGCAGGCCAGGGTGGAGGCAGAGGGGGGGAATGCTGGGTTGCATGGCTCCCGCAGTTCCTGGTCAGGGCGTGTGCAGGCCTGGCGGCATGGGTCATGGCACAGCTCTTACCGAGGTCTGGGCGGACGCTGGTCACGGGTTACAGCTCCTGTGTGGCAGCAGCAGCATCAAGGGAGGCAGCAGCAGCCCTAGCGCAGAGCCCAGGAGGCGCGGCCAGACTGCAGAGCCGCCAAGGCTGCTGCAGGTGGGGATTCATTTTTATTTTTCTTTCTTTTTCTTTCTTTTTTTTTGAGGCAGAGTCTCCTATGTCGCCCTTGGTAGAGTGCCGTGGTGTCACAGCTCACAGCAACCTCAAACTCTTGGGCTTAAGCGATTCTCTTGCCTCAGCCTCCCAAGTAGCTGGGACTACAGGCGCCCGCCAAAATGCCTAGCTATTTTTTGTTGCAGTTGTCATTGTTGTTTAGCTGGCCCAGGCAGGGTTCAAACCCGCCACACTCAGTGTATGTGGCTGGCACTGTAACCACTGTGCTATGGATGCCAAGCCCTTCTTTTTTAATTTTTTTCCGAAATCTTAGGCTCAAGCAATCCTCTTGCCTCAGACTCTCAAGTAGCTGGGACTGCAGGTGCCTGCCATAACACCTGGCTATTTTTTAGAGACAGGGTCTCACTCTGACTCAGGTTGGTCTCAAATCCTGAGCTCAGGCCATCCACCTACCTTGACCTCCCAGAGTACTAGGATCACAGGCATGAGCCACCGCACCTGGTCAAACCTATGCTCTTTCCTAAAGCTGCTGTGTAGACAGAAGAAATAGATCGGTAGAGCATGTTTGAGGGCATCAGGAGCAGCTTCTAATGCCTGATTGCCTGGATGGAGTTCAAGGTTGTGCTGGGAACTGTTAGGATGAGGTGGCCCCAGCTGGTTAGTTACCTTTGGCCTGGGATGCTGCTGGGGTTGGGGAGAAGTGACATCTCACCTCTAGAGCTGATCCATGGGGGAACTGCAAAGGTGGACCCTACCAGGCTTAGATTCAGATCCAGTTGAATGGGAGAGGCAGCCAGACCCAACCAAAGAATTATTTGCTTGGGACATGAGCAGACCTGTTTTCAAACTATAGACCTTCCACTTTCTAGTAGTATGATTTTAGGCAGGTCTCTTAGCCTCTCTGAGCCTTGTTATTTCCATCTGTTAGGTGGGGATATTGACTCTCTTGCAGAGCTGTTGATAGATTTAGAATTAATGAGCATAGCAATCTTAGCACAGTGTCTGGATAGTCATTATTAATTATAGCACAGGGATAGGAACTCTTCTAGGGATACATATAAATCACTACAGCCACACACAGATGGCATCGTGAGGACCCAGAGGAGGACTTCATAGAGGAGATGGCATTTGATCTGGGTTTTGAAGGTAAATAGGAGTTCTCTAAGCCAAGGAATAGACCAGAGGTCAAGCAACTTGTGTGTCCTTGCCTAAACTTGGTATTGAGAAGAGTAAGCACAGTGTCGCTTACAAAAGCAACAATAGCAACACAAGTTTCTTACAAAAGATCGAGATCCGTGATGCTGTGAAGGTGGTGCTGGCTCAGGTCCTGGTGTTGGGGTCAGAAGACAGCGTGAAAACCGTGGGCCAAGACATCCAGGAAGGCTTCTTGGAGGAAGAGAGGGGAGGATTTAGATGGGAAAGGGAGATGAGATGGAGAGTGGCTGCCTGGCCCGTGATTTCCTGACTGGGTTAGGCCAGCAAACAGGTCACTGGCCTGGCTGGGAACTGGGGACAGACGTTGTGGATTCTGTCAGAAGCCCTGATGTTTCTCTGTCACCAGGGCTTGGGCTGATCCTTCCTGTAGAAGAAAAGAAAAGTTATTCGTAACAGCTAATTGTGCAGTTGTGATTTGGCTCCTGAGCTGTGCTGCACTGGGCCAAGCCCCAGGGGTGGCATGGTATGGGGGAGCTCAGGCTGATGACTACAGAGCTGGGAGCTTGGGGGCCCAGGTGGAGGTTTGGGAATGTCCCTGTGTGAGTGTTCTGGGCAAGGATGCCATCCTGGCCTTGCCAGGGCACCCTGCTCAGAACTCCCACTCCATTCTGCAGGGTCCCCTATTGCCTAAGAGTCAGGCAGACCTGGGTTCAAATTTGGTCTCGTCCTCTCACCGTCTGTGCAGCCTTGGATTGGTTACTTAACCTCTCTGTGCTTCCCTTCCCATGTCTCTCACATGGGGTGATGTGGTTAAATCCAAAAGCAAACACGAAGTTCTTAGCACAGGACCTGGAAGGAAGTCATTGCTCCAGAAGTGGTTTTTGCTGCTGCTGCTGTTGTTACTATTCGTCATCCTTGCCACTGTGTCCATGACCCAGGCCACGCTGTGACTCAGGCTGAACCCCAGGGGTATTCTAGCTGCCCATGCCCTCTCTCTGTGAACCAGGATGTCCCTGAGCTGTCACTCAAGCATCCAGCCGGTACCTTGGCAGTGCCTCTCCAAGGATGCAGAACTTGGATTCCCCAGGGCCTTCTCATGGATTATCTCCTTAATTCCCACCCTAGACTAGTGAAGTCAGTTCCCTTTTGTAGAAGAGGACACATGCTCAGAGAGGTAAGGCAGCTTGTCCAGGGTCACACAGCAATAAATGACAGGGATTCCGGCTAAGGTCTATCTACCTTTGCTCCTCCCACTCCAAGACTTGGGGAGCAGCTTGTTCATGGATTTCAGCCCGGTATTCACTCCCTACCACTACCCCTATGTCCTCTGGTCATAGCCCCTATCCTCCCCCTCCCACCAGCTGTGCTCTATACCTGAGGACCACTCTCAGCCAAGACTGAAGCTAGGGGAGTTCATGTCCTCTTGAGCTAAAACAGTCATTGCTCCACTGCTGTTAGCAGGGATCCGTCCTCCTCTTCCCAGCCAGGAATTTACTCCTGGGCTCCCCTCCATTCCCGCCCACCCTAGCAAACATGACACGTGTGTCGTAGAGATTGTGTGTAATGGGGACCAGATGGGAAGACCAGCCTGGGGTGGGCTTCCTTAGGCAGACATTCCTGGTCACCAAGGCAACACCAGCTCAGGCACATCTGGTTTGGCTGAAGGTCCACCCTGGCTGGCTGGGGCTGGACATGGGGAGTTGGCCTCTTACAAAGCCTTGACACTGTGGCAGGTGGGGACAAGTACAGCAGGATCTCAGCGTCCAGGAGGGAAAAACAGGAGCAGCAGCAGAGTAAAAGCAACAGGCAGTTTGGAGTCAGACAGCCCTGATGTCCAGTCTGGTCACTGGGTATATATATAGTCATGTCACTTTGTCACTACCCCTCACTGAGTTGCAGTATTATCATCTACAGAACAAGAGACAATGACAGTACTGACCTTGTAGATGCTTGAGAGAATCATGTAAATAGCAGTGCCGATATTCAAAATGCTTTATATATTTGAGCTCTTTTCTTTTTTTTTTTTTTTTTTTCAGTTTCTGGCCGGGGCTGGGTTTGAACCCACCACCTCTGGCATATGGGGCTGGCGCCCTACCCCTTTGAGCCACAGGCACCACCCCTTGAGCTCTTTTCTTTTCTTTTCTTTTTACTTTTTTTTCTCGAGACACAGTCTCAAGCTGTCGCCCTGGATAGAGTGCCGTGGCTTCATACCTCACAGCAACCTCCATCTCAGTCTTAAATGATCCTCTTGCCTCAGTTTTTCTACTTTCAGTAGAGAGGGGTTCTCTTGCTTTTTTGCTCAGGCTGGTCTCAAACCTGTGAGCTCAGGCAATCCACCCAGCTCGGCCTCCCAGAGTGCTAGGATTACAGGCGTGAGCCACCACGCCTGGCTGTATTTGAGTTCTTTTTATCCTCATAGATCTGCTTGAAAGTGTTGCTGTTATTATCTCTGCGGTGCTGATAAAGAAACTGAGGCACAGAGGCAATATCACTTGCCCAATCCAAATAAGTAGGAGGAGGCAGAGCTGGGATTTGCATGCGGGTGACCTGGGTTCCACGTCCACCACGTTCCTGCCTGCCACATCGTAAGGACGACACATAAGGACAGTGCTGTGTCAGCCGCGGGCTGTTTCTCACTCACCCTGGAGGCAGGTGCCATTGGTGGTGTGTGGGATGGGCCAGCTGAGTTTATACATGGGTGGACAGACATTGTGAACATTCCTGCACGTTGGGTGAGCGGAGGCACAGGGATTGTCACCCTCTGGGCCCTGTGGTGTGGGTAGCCAGCAGACCCAGCCACTGCCCTGAGAGGGTCAGGGAGCCCAATTCTGAAAACAGCAGCTGCCACCCATCAAGTCCCTATTGTGGACCACACCCTTTTTCTACCTTCATCCTCAGGACCAGCCTGGTCACCCAAATATGTCTTTGAACATGAACCTGAGGTCCACGTTCCCCCATAGGAGCACCAGCCTGGGGGTCCCACCTCCTGCCTCTGGAGTGTTTTAGGATGATTTGATGATTGTGCATAAAGGAAGGAGGCTGCAGGGTAGGGTTGGCAGAGCCAGGAACAGACCTTCATCCTGGTTGGCCCCTTGGGTGTTCCCTCTTTCTCTTCAGTTGTCAAAGCAGTTCACGATAAGGGACAGAGCTGAGTGCTGGGGAGTCACGATGGCCAGTGTTGGCCCTTTAAGGCTTTGTGGCAGGGACAGCCACCCTTACCCAAGTGCCTGAGCCATCCCCAGAAGATCCATGGGGTCTGTTAGAGGTGTGTGTAGGGCAGCGGGAGCACAGAGGAAGGAGAGTTGGCAGGGCCAGAGGTGTCAGAAGGTGGTGTGGGCACAGGTTGTTTTTGTCAAGCTACTCTTACTCCCCTTTTTTAGTTAAAGCTACCCCCGTCCTTTGGGAACTTCCTCCCCATCTCCTTGTGGTATCAGTTGAGCTGCCAATCACACTATCTGGCCCTACCTCCACTGCATCACAGGGGAGGGCACATGAGCCAGTCCTGGCCAACCACATCTCATCCCTGGGACTTTATAATTCAACCAAGGGAGAGAGAAGCTTTCTTTTTTCTTTTTTTTCTTTTAGAAAGAAGACAGAAGCTTTCTTTTTTTCTAGGGCTCTCAGCTGCCATTACGTAAACCTGGCCCAACTCTCTGGGCAGGAAGAATATATAATCTGGCCAGGCGTGGTGGCTCATGCCTATAGCCTAGCTCTCTGGGAGGCCGAGGCAGGAATTCGAGACCAGCGTGAGCCAGAGTGAGACCCCGTCTCTACTAAAAATAGAAAAACTAGGGCAGTGCCTGTGGCTCAACAAAGTAGGGCGCCGGCCTCACATGCTGGAGGTGGCGGGTTCAAACCCAGCCCCCGCCAAAAACTGCAAAAGAAAAAAAAAATAGAAAAACTAGCTCAGCATAGTGGCACACACCTGTAGTCCCAGCTACTTGAGAGGCTGAGACAAGAGGATCAAATGAGTGCAGGAGTTGGAGGTTACTGTGAGCGATGATGTCATGGCACTCTACCCAGGGCAAAAGAGTAAGACTCTGTCTCAAAAAAAGAAATATATATATATATATATATACACATATGTATATATATATAAAAATCTCAGGAGATGAGAGTGAAGGTAACACAAAAAGGGAAGTCAGGCATGGGATCACTGGGAAAGAGGAGAGGAATCCAACAGCATCACCTGAGCTCCCAGGTCAGCTTCTGCTCAATGCGCCATCCTCCCTCCCTTTCAGGCAGTGCAAGCCAAGATGTTTGCTTTGTCACAAAGTTCAGTTGGATTGGTTTCTGTTGCTTATAACCATGAGGGTCCTGACTGAGGAGATTTTGCAGAGGAAGTGGCAGTTGAACCATGTGTTGAAGGAGTTCTTGGAACAAACAGCACTGGCAAGGTTATGCCAGGCAAAGGGAACTGGTGGGAAGGATAGGGCCATGACCTGCATGGGGAATGGCAGATCCTGAAGGGCCTCATGTGCCATGGAGCAGAGCTCACATGCATTCATTCATTCGTTCATGCATTCATTCACCCAGCCAACCCAGTACTCACTGTGTGTACCAAGGCACTATTCCAAACACGTTATGAAGAATTATGACCTCCAGACAACCCAATGGGTAGGTGCTATTATTTCACCATTTTATAGTGAGAAAACAGAAGTACAGAGATGTTAACTCACTCAAGGCCACATAGCTGGTAAACGACAGAGCCAGGATTTGAACACAGCAGTCTGGCTCCAGGTTCATGTTCTTTTTTTTTTTTTTTTTTTGAGACAGAGTCTCAAGCCCTTGCCCTGAGTAGAATGACGTGGCGTCATAGCTCACAGCAACTCCCAACTCCTGGAGCCCAGTGAGCCTCTCGCCTCAATTTTTCTATTTTTAGTAGAGATGGGGTCTTGCTTTTTTGTTCAGGCTGGTCTCAAACTCATGAGCTCAAGCTATCTACATGCCTCTGCTTCCCAGAGGACTAGGACAGGTTCATGTTCTTAACTGCTAGGGGGAGTGCCCATCTCCTGACTTTAGCCCGGAGTTCTTTTTGTGTGTTATGGCTCAGTGGGGATGATTTTTGTGTGTTATGGCTCAGTGGGGATGAGACTGCAGTGCCTATGCCTGGGCTTTGGACCCAGAACCCTGGAATCCCCATGTGCCTGAGTGATGGGAAAGGGAGGAGGCCCTGCAGATTCTCTCAGAGGATGTAGGATCCTGTCCTGGCCCAGCCAGCCCAAGCTCAAGCCAGGTTCCTGCTATGCGCTCTGCTGTTTCTGCAAGCTGTGATAATCTCCAAAAACAGTGAATGATGGTCTTTGGCTGGGTCCAGCTAAGCCCTCAGCAGGAGGTCAGTAACTTCAGGAAGCTCTGGCTTGTAGCCAGGTGCTGAGGAGTTTTAAACTTTTCCCAGCAGGGGCAGCGCTGGGCCAGCAGGAAGAGAAGAGTGCTCTGAGCTGTGGCATTGGCGATGGAGCCCTGAGGGACTTCTGCATCAGCCCAGGCTCCAGCTTGCCCCTTGACACCCAGGCTCAAGTGCCCTCTGTGGACAAGGCCTTTCACTTTCATGGTCACAGAGACTGGGAGGACCAGCCCTATCTTATAAGGAACGAGGTTGGGCTCAGCAAAGACAAGTGACTTTCCTAAGGTCACACAGCCAGTTTTTCTGTGTCCTTGTCCAGGGATCCTGATGACCTCATGAGCCCTGCCCTGCCTCTGATCTGAAGAGTTTCTGGAACACACCAGAGCTCCCTCGGGCCTCCTTGCTCCTCCCTCCCATAGGGCATCCTTCCTCCTCCTACTCTCAGTTCCAGAGACGGAATTTTTCTCCCAAAGTGAGTGCTTTTCCATGTGTGGGGAGGATCCTGGCAGCCCCGGGAATCCTACACAGGTGGGCTCTGGGGCCAGGGCTGGGAACTAAGGTCTCTGATCATCTCCCAGTGGCCAGGCCCTGATAGAGCAGGTGAAAGAGGAGGGCAGCCCGTCAATAAATGGTTAAACTAAAGCTCTGAGGAAGGAGCCAGTTCCGCTGGGGGCAAAGGAAATGCCAGGCCACATAGGCTGAGCCTCAGAAGCTTAGCCTTTTTTTTTTTTTTTTCTCTTAATAAGTTTTTTATTAAATCATAACTGTGTACATTAATGCACTTATGGGGTACAATGGCTGATTTTATATACAATTTGGAATGCTTGTATCAAACTGGTTAACATGGCCTTCACCTTACTTACTTACTGTGTTAAGACATTTATACTCTACTCTTTTTTTTTCTTTTTTTTTGAGACAGAGTCTCACTTTGTTGCCCTTGGTAGAGTGCTATGGTGTCACAGCTCACAGCAACCTCAAACTTTTGGGCTTAAGCGATTCTCTTGCCTCTGCCTCCTAGGTAGCTGGGACTACAGGCACCTGCCACAACGCCCAGCTATTTTTCAGTTGTCATTGTTGTTTGGCAAGCCTGGGCTGGGTTTGAACCCGCCAGCTCCCGTGTATGTGGCTGGTGCCCTAGCCGCTGAGTGACAGGAGCCGAGCCTATACTCTTAATAGATTTGACATGTACCCTTGCAAGGGAGCAGGGTTGTCTAGGTGGGGAATCAGGTCTGGAGGGAGAGAGATAGGCAGTGTCTCTGGGGCAAGGGCAGGTGGTTCCCACGTGGGTGAGAGCAGCTCTGTTGTGGTTCCAGGCCAAGTGCAAAACAGGCAGGTTTCAAGAGGTGACCCCATTCCAGACTTTGGGGCATCCAGAAGGTATGTGTCCTATTGGGAAAGCAGGAAAACAGTAAGCCAGGCTCCTCTTCTCCTCTGTCCTGCCCAGATCTCTGCCCCACTAAGATGTTCAAGGCAGAGCCTTCTAGGCCTCCCCTCTGACTGGCTGCCTTCCACAGAAGCTTGTCTGTCTCTTCCCATTTTGTGTCTAGAGCCCGGTGTCCAGGAGCTGCAGGCCCCAGTGGGCACAGTGGGGCTATTGCAGCAAGTCCGGTCTTGGCTAGCCAGGCAGGGCTTCTACTTCCAGCCGTTTGTTTTCCTTAGAGGTACAAAGAACCCCCAGCCCCAGCCCTGGTGGGGACAGGTGACCAGAAAGGAAACATCTCCTGGGGGCCCCTGTGCTGCTGACATCTTCACATCTCTGACAGTAGTGATCATGTTTAACACCTGCCTTTTATGAAAAAATACTTAATATGTACCAGCCACCATGCTTGCTCTTTACACATGGCACCTCGTTTGACACTTAATGATACCCCTTCAAGGAAGCAGGGTCGGAAGGAAATGTAAGGAGAGGAAACTGAGGCTCTGAGAGGTGGTAGGACTCACTCAAGATAATACAGCTGCTAAGTGGCTAAGCCAAATGTGTGTGACTTCAAAATCTATCTTCCATCCATGCGTGAAGATGCTGCCTCTGACCCCCCAGGGTTGCTGTGAGAAGCAAAAGCAAATCAAAGGGAATGAGCCTGCAGTGGAAATGGGTTGCCACGTTATAAGACTCGGGCTTGGATAACACAAATAAAAGTTATGAGCAGGGAGCGAACCAGGACCCAGAAGAAGGGGAGAGTCTGTACGCAGGCAGACAAGGGACTGCTTGGCTGACCTCGGTCATCCTAAGCCCCAAACGTGAGCCCTTAGCATTCATGACACAGGTGTGCAGGGCTCTGGAAGGAGCACTGGGCCAGGAATGGGGGGTGGTGTCCGGAGGCCTGGCTTCTAGTCCTGGCTGTGCCCTCACTCAGCTTACTTAGGGAGCTTCCTCTCTCTGGGCCTCAATTCACTTGTAGAATGGTGTGGGGCCAGGGCAAGGCTTAGATAGGGTTGACCCCCTCCAACCACACTGCCCTTCTGCTCCCTAAACACTACTCTGGGTCCTGCCTCTGGGGTTGGGTGGTTCTGGTTTCAGTTTACATGTCACCTGTTCACAAAGATCTTCCTTCCCTCCTCCCCAAAGGCTCTCTACTACACCCCACTAATGCCCTTTGTTTGTAACACTAATCACTCTGCAAAGACACCATCAGTGTACTGGTTAGGGTCAGGGACTCTGGAGTCAAATTGCCCACGTTCAAATCCCAGATTCCACCATGTAGAGCTGGGTGATCTTAGCTGTGACCTCTCTGTGCCTCAGTTTCTTTACCTACAAAATAGGATCAATAATAATACATTTCATTTTTGTAAGAATTAAATGAGAAATACATTAAAGAGCACTTAGTAAAAAAAAATTAAAAAGAAAAGCACTTAGTGTACAGTATTTGGTACACAGTAAGTACTCAATGAATGCTAGGTGCTGTTATTATTAATTACTCTTAGCAGCATTGTTTTCGTAATTGAATTCTCTGATTACAATTCAAGCCCCTCACAGCAAGGACTTTGTTTTGTTCAGTGATGTACTCCTGCCATGGAGCTCATTTCCTAGCACAGCATAGTAGGTACATAATAATATTACAAATGAATGGACAAGGCACCAATGTCCCTGGTCCTAAAAGGCTATGTATGGCTGGATACGGAGAAGGATGAGGCTGGGAAAACAGACCTGGGCCAGCTCCTTACCCAGGGCCCAGCCAGCCCGATGTGTTCCTAGTAGCCTATATAGTGGGCCCTGACCTGGGTGGCCTTGATGGGGGTCCATGCATCTCAGGGCAGAGGAGTCTGTCTAGGGATCAAGGTAGCTCTGTCCTGCCACCTGTACCACAGCAGTGTTTGTGGGTGTCTGATGCTGCCCCAGCTCAAATTCCAGCTGCCAGGCATGGGGGCTTACGTTGATTTTTCCCTATGGTCAGCAGCCCTCCCTCCCAAACCCGCAGAGTAGTGCCCCACCTGCTTTATCTTTGCTACACTCCCATTTTCAAAGGCTCCTTTTACAAACAGAAATACCCCCATGGCCCTCCCACTACTCCCATACCTTCCTCCTGTTCTAGAGTTTCAGGATGGGCCTGCTGATACATCAGTTTTCCTGCAGGCCTTTTCCCTTTTTTTTTAGACAGAGTCTCACTCTGTCACCCCAGGTAGCGTGGTTTCATAGCTCACAGCAACCTCAAACTCCTGGGTCCAACCGTCCTCTTGCCTTAGCCTCCCAAGTAGCTGGAACTACAGGCTCCAGCTACAACTCACAGCTATTTTTTCTATTATTAGTAGAGACGGGGTCTTGCTCTTTGCTCAGGCTGGTCTCACAAACTCCTGAGCTCAACCAATCCATCCACCTCGGCCTCCTAGAGTGCTGGGATTATAGGCATGAGCCACCACGCCCAGCAAGCAGACCTTTTCTTTGGCGGCTGGTGCTCTGAGCCCCCTGAGGAGATTGGTTTATGGTTTTTCTGTCATCTTCTGTATGAAGGACATTAAGACTCAGAGGGGAGATTAGCTGGAGGCCCCACAGTTCGCAAGGACCAGAATTGGGTTTCAGACTCAGATCTTGCTGTTTCCTCTGCCTTCATTCATTCATTCAATTCATGTTTACTAAGTACCTCATCTGCGCCAGGTACTGTACAGCAGCAATCATGGTGACTGCCCTGCCCGGGGATCCAGATGTTAATCAGATCAGAAATTAGTCCAGCTTTATAAACAGTGTGTACACCAGCACTGTCCAGTAGAACTTTCTGTGATAATGGAAACGTCCTGTCCATCACCCACTTGTGGCTACTGTGCACTTAAAATATGGCTAGGGCAAACGAGGCTTGAGTTTTTCATTTTACTTAATTTAATTTAAACAGCCTCTTGTGACTAACAACTTCTGTGCTGGACATCACGGATCTGTACAGGTGTTTCATGATCAGCCATTAAAGTCTGCAGGTCTCAAACTCAGATGGAGAGGGGACCAGGCCGATCTCCGGGGGGCATCTTCAGTGTCTTCTCCACAACAATCAGGGGGGACACACCAAGGAGTTGGTCCTTATTTTCTTTAAAACATGACATCTTCCTGATTCATCTTTCAGTTTTCCACTTTTTTTTTCCTTATTGACGTGGACCTTGCCTAGAGTGAAATGTACAAGCCAGAAGCAAGTAGTGTGATGAATTTTGACAAATAAAGACATTGTGTGTAATAACTGCAGTGGAATCAAGATAGAGGGCATTTCCAGAATGTTTCCATTCCCCCGGATAATCCTCTTGCACCCGCTTCCAGTAAGTCCTATCCATAGAAACATCGACTGTCCTAATGTCTGTCATCATAGATTAGTTTCGCCTGTTCTGAAGCATCACATAAATCATTTTCCCACTTTTGAATCAAAGGACATAGCAGTATTTCTCGTCTTTTTTTTTTTTTTTTTTTTTTTTGTAGAGACAGAGTCTCACTTTATGGCCCTCGGTAGAGTGCCGTGGCCTCACACAGCTCACAGCAACCTCCAACTCCTGAGCTTCAGCGATTCTCTTGCCTCAGCCTCCCGAGTAGCTGGGACTACAGGCGCCTGCCACAACGCCCGGCTATTTTTTGTTGCAGTTAAGCCGGGGCCGGGTTTGAACCCGCCACCCTCAGTATATGGGGCCGGTGCCTTACCGACTGAGCCACAGGCGCTGCCCTCGTCTTTTTTTTTTAATAAGAAGGAGCGTGATGAAAGTGGCAGCTGAATCTGGGCCACAGCGAGGCCAGGAGTGAGGGTGGGCCATGGAGCCCTGGGACTTGTGGCCTGTCTAGAGGGGACGGCCACTCCTCAGCCTCAGCTGCCTCGTGAGAATGTGGGTCTGGCACTGCCAACTCTTTTTTTTTTTAAAGGAAAGTTGAAAATATTGATTTTCATGTAAAATCTCCAAAATGTTGGCATTTCAAAAATGTTTATAACACCACAGGCCAAATAATTCACATCCATGGGGCAGATTTGACCTGGGGAGGGCTAGTTTTGAGCTCTGCCTTGGACCCATCAGAATGTTAGTAATAATGATAGCTAGTATTCGTAGAGTGCTTTCTTTGTTTCAGGCCTATTCTAAGTGCTCTCTGTTATTAAGCCATCTAATCCCCGTAACAATTTATTAATAGATCCATTTTGTAGATGAGTGAGCTGAGCCATTAAGAAGGATTAAGTGACTTGCCCAAGGTTAAAGAGGAAGTACTTGGCAGAGCTGGGGTTTGAATGCCGACTGTCTGGTTCTAGAATCTGTGCTCCTGACCACTACATGTCTTCCGCCTTGGAGAGTAAGATTGGAAGGTGATGCTTCTGGGGATGGTTATGCCACTTGGGGGACAGCCACTAAGGATGCCACCTCTTTGAACAAGTGAGAGAGCTCCGCCCTTGGCCCCGCCCTTTTGGGATTGTTCCAGCTCAGGCAGTTTTTGTGTCCAGGCACCTTGGCAGGTAGTGGAGCCCAAATTTAGGAAATGCTGGGAAAGCAGCCAGTAGCTGTGCTGGGAGTGTGGAAGCTGGATTGATGAGGAGCCATCAGAAATGTTAGGAAGGGCTGGGCAAGTGGGGACAGAAGTAGCAGGAGCCTGGTGGGGGAAAGCCAGGCCCTGGAGGTGGCACCGAGGGGGCCGATGAGGATAGATGGATCTGCCAGCCTGGGCCCAGGGCCAGGACAAGTTGCTTCTGCTGCCTGGGGAGCTAGTGGCTGGGACATCCCTGCCTCCTAGTGCTTGGTCCAGACAAGCCTATCACTTGGAAAAGTCTGGGAAGGGGAGATAAGGATCACCAGGATCACTGCTGTACTTCCATCATCACCAACCCCCTCTGAAGAGGGTGGCATGGGCCAGGAGCACATGGCTAGAACTCCCACGGGGATTCTTGACTTCCATGCTAGTGCTCTTTGGTGCTCTCAGGGCCAGGAATCAGGGGGAAAGGGTCTCTGGTTATTTCTGGAGCCTGTGAAGGGAGGAGGCCAGCAGACAGATCCACAAACCCTCCCCAAATCTACAAGTTCCTGAGCCAGGCCCAGTATACAGTAAGTGCTAAGTAAGCATTTGCATTACTATTAGTTTTTCCCAATTTGATGCTCACACCCACTTTCAACATATGTGCTGTCATCAAAACCCATTTTACCCACAACAAAGCCAAAGTTCAGAGGGAAAATTTTCTGGGTCCCTGAAGCAGGAAGTTATTGGCAGGGTGTATGAAGAGTGTTAGCACTAGCCTGGTGCACAGAAAGGGGCTTAGAATGGAGCCTGGCCCACAGGAGGGGCAGCATGGAAGGACTGACTGAAAGAGGAGCTGTTGGAAGAGGCAGCATGAGGCTGGGCTTGGGGAGCTCAGCCTGTGAGGCTGCTGGTTCCCCTGGGGCCAAGTTATTTCCTGAATAAGACCTAAGGGCAACTAGGTCTCCATGCTCTGAGGATGCGCTGCCTGCCACATGCATGTGATTTGGGCTGGTACCCAGCCCCATGTGACTTCTGGGCAGCTCCACACCAAGACAGCCCGCCCCTCCTGGCTCCAGACCCTGTGTGTGGTAGAGGGGCAGTCTGGCTCAGGCGGGGCACGTCACCTCCCTGAACCTCAGTTTCCTCATCTGTCAAATTGGGACAATGCTACCTACCATTCAGGGTTGTGGTGAGGGCCTGGTATATAACAGGTGCTCAGTAAATAGGTGTCACAGAACCTCCAGAAAATGGCTATCAAATTGGCCTTTTAAGGACAGATACATCCCTAATCTAGCCCAGGAAAGTTTGATCCACTCATGAGCTCAGAACCTAAACAGGCTCACTGCTTTCAACCTGCACACTTTCCGGACATGTGCCCTCCTCACCTACGTCTGCGCTGGCCCTGGTACTGGGGCCATTAGTACTGTCCCCCTAAACCCAAGAGCAGCAAACATCACTGAGCACATGCTCTGTGCCAGGGACTGCATGAAGCCCTCTATGCCACCACTTTACACAGGAGGAGACAGGCTCGGTAACTGAATCCCAGGCACTCAGTGCCTGGTGGGTGGAGGATTAAAGCCTTAGTCTAGCTCTGGAGTCTGTGGCTCACGCCTGTAATCCTAGCACCCTGGGAGACAGAGACGGGTGCATTGATTGAGCTCAGAAATTTGAGAACAGCCTGCTCAAGAGCAAGACCCCACCTCTAAAAATAGCTGGGTGTTGTCGCAGACACCTGTAGTCCCAGCTACTTGGGAGGCTGAGGCAAGAGAATCACTTGAGCCCAAAAGTTTGAGGTGCCGTGAGCTGTGAAGTTGCAGTGAGGTCAAGAAAATGAGACTCTCTCTCTCAAAAAAAAAAAACAAGAAGAGGAGAAAATTATCTACCAGAAATAAACAAAAATATTAATTTGGGGCAGTCAGGTGCAAAGGCTTTTCACATGTGGTTCAGTTTTGTCCTCAAGACACCTGCTGAGAATGGTGTTATCTTCCCATCTTACAGCTGAGGAATAGGAGGCCCAGAGAGGTGACATGACCTGCCCAAGGCCATGTGCCTGACTCCCAATCCAGTGTTCTTCCCCTTGCTTCTCAGCTGCTTCTTTGCGGGGATAGTTGTCCGGCTGGGATGGCGGCAGCGAACAGGCCTCAGTGCCCTCCCCATGAGCTTAGCCCTGCCTGTCCCATGGTCCCCATGTGCCTGCCCCCCTGGGTGACACACCTGTGATCTCAGAGATGTTGGTAATTTTCTACTCTGTTCCTTGGAACCCTGAGGGAGCTAGGGTTCAGGGTCAGGATATGAAGTCCTTGAGGGCATAAATGGCAGTTCCACTTATTTCTCTTTTATGTTTTGGGTTGCCATATTGGTTTTTTTTTTTTTTTTTTTTGGTAAGAATTTTAAAAGTTTAATGAGAAATAAAAAAATACAAATAGAAAGAAGTCCATTTTCTTTAATAATGTATAAAAAAGTATACGTAAAACCAAAAGTAAATAAACATCATCACATTTGCTGATACCACGATCTAGTTCTTCATGTTAACTTTACTATTCAAACAATAGAAAGTAGGTAGCAATTTAGGGATCAGGAAAAAGATAAAACCAAAACACTTTTCTACCACATCTATTCTTCTATAACTGTGTGTAGCTGTGCTCACAGAGACGGCTTCTTTTACTTCTCTATTGCACAGAAATTCAGTTGTATATAAAATTGAACCTGCTCAACAGCTGAGGGAGACTAGAAATGGTTCATATCCCAGTGCATTGTCATACAATTCAAACAATGGTGCAGCTACCAACTTGTAATTTTTAGGGACTGCAAACAAGGCTTTCTCTTGAAGCTGAACCAGAAACAACTTCTCATGTTCCTTAGGCTTTGTAATATGTGCAGGAATATATGGATACTGAGGAGGTTCAGAATTTGGTCTCCACCAGTTACCAATGCAATCATCAATGACCCGGTCTTGAAGAACTCCGTCTGTCATTAAGCATTTTAGTCCTTCAACTTCATCTTCTGCTGGGTTAAGTTCACCACCAGGTAATTTGAAGAAAGTTGTTCCCAGCTGTAGCAGTAACACATGGGGTAGACGGTGCTCATGTACAATCAGAACCCCTTCTACAGTCCTCCTCATTCCAATTTTATCAAATTCCTCCCTCATGCGCTGAAATCTGGCCGCAGCAGAGCTGTCCTTCTCATAGAGGGGCTCTTTTGTGCCAAAAGTATAATTGGTAAGAGGGTACAGGTTGATGGTGCGATCCAGGGTGAGGGGCTTGGTCTGCTGCATGTACTTGTTGCCAAACTGATTGACCCCCCGGGGCCAGCCGGTCTGCGAGTGATTGGGCGGCACCACAGACATGTTGGAGACCTCTGGCACTGGCGGCAAGCACATAGTGGGAAGCAGGGCAGACTTTCCCCATGAGGGCAGCGGTTATCTGCGACCCGCTTAGCAGCTGCCGCCCGCCATTAACAGGAGAGCACAAGAGGAAGCCTGCCATATTGTTTTTAAAATCAAGGACTCGGAGATTTAAAAACTAGTTTGCCAACCACTGTTCTGTACCAGCACCTGCCTCCCCATTCTACAGGTGAAAAAACTGACACCAAAGCTCATTGTTTTCCCCATAAATGATAATACTATTTGGGCATTGTTGTAGGTCTTCTTACTTGTTGAATCTTTGCAAGCCTATGAGGGAGACATTGTTGTTATCCCCATTATACAGATGAGGACACTAAGGTGCAGAGGGGGAAGTTTCTTGCCCAAAGATTAGAATCCAAGGAGCCTGGCTCCCCGAGTTCACACTCTCAGCCATCCCAGCCTAACAGACATACCTTCTCTTTGTGTTCTGAGGGCTGAGGGGTTGGAATGACTTGTTGAGGCCCAGGGTAGGGCAATGTCGGAACTGAGACCAGAATGTGGATCTCCAGCCTCCCAGTCCTATTTCTATTCCTCCTGCTGTCCAGGACATTGCCCAGGCTGACAGAGGGATGAGTAAGCCTCTGTGAACCTGGCTCTTATCAGTTATTGGCTGTGTGACCTTGGACAAGTGAATGGACCTCTCTGAACCTGTTTTCTCGCCTTAGAAAAGGGTTAGTAGTGCCCATATCAGGGGTTATCCTGAAAGTTAGACAGGATCATCTGCATAGTTGGTTGGTGTGAGGTTCATGGATCCAAGGAGCCCCCAAGCTTCCTGCCCCACCCACTTCCAACTCTCTCTTCTCAGCCCCACCTGCTCACCTGTGTAACACAAATACTAATTACAGCCAGTTCCAGGAGCTGCTTCCTGTTTGAGCCTAATTACCAGGCAGCTCAGTCATTACCATTATACACATCACTTAATGAAACAGATTAACTTTATCCTAGGTGTGTGATCAACAAATTGTTTGGGCACACTTGGTCTCCCCAACTTGGGATTCACCCAGCTTGGCCATTCTACACAGCCTAGAACATCACACAGGTGTACAGGAGTACAAGAAGGTGTAGGGGCATTTGTGGGTGGCCCCAGCATTAGGGCCAACTGCAGCTCCCTGATTGGCCTTGAATTTGGTGTTCAGAGAAGATCAGCAGACAACTTAGCCCCTTTATCCTGGCTGGGAGGTGATGCCTGTAGTAGTAAGGAGGGAGCAGGTGGTGGCCACCTTCTGATCTGTTGTAATGGCAAAACCACAGCTTTGGGGATAGAAGCACTTGGTTCATTTACTTTGGGCAAGTTACTGACCCTTGCTGCATTCCCGTTGTTTTTACGCTGTGCAGTGGGGAGAGCTGAGGTGCCATCAGATGCCTGGAGTGCCATAAGTCTTCTCTCTCTCTCCATGATCTTTCCCTCCCTGATTTGCCTCCCTGCTAGGCACCGGGCTGTGGACTTTCCAGCTCTTACTTAGTTTAAGACGTGCAAAGACCCTGTGTGTGTGGGTGAGTGGGGGGTACTATTATCATCTCCATTAGACAGATGCAGAAGCCAAAGCATGGATGGAAGAGAGATGACTTTGTTGAAATCACATAGTCACACTTGGCTGTCAATCACCCCATTGGGATGAGATCCTGGAAAAGGCCCAGGGAGGGGTCACAATGAAGTCAGAAAGGAGAGCTGCCTGGAGGAAAATGCATCTAAACTAAGGAGTAGCAAGGGGAAAGAAGGCAGAGGGCGGTAGGTATGCAGCGGCCTGCAGGGAGCTTGGTGTGTTGGAGGAACTAACTGTAAGTGCTTTGCTGTGTTTGAGCAGGTGATGGAGGAGTAGTGAGAGATGATGCTGTAGGGGCCAGGAGCCAGGTCCTGGGAAACCTGGGGGAGAAGGGGATGGAAGCCGGGCGAGGCCCTTGGTCTTCATTTTGCCAGCTCCAGGGAGTGAGTGTGTGAAGCTGGCAAGTAGTTTAGAACATGCTGCCTCCAGCTGGCCAAGAGACGAGGGATTGGAAGGGTCACAATGGGAGATCAAGAAGGCCAGGGAGCTACCCATGGAAGGCTTCCTGGGTTGGGGGGGCAGAGCCAATGAGCATGGGCAGAGGGACAGCGATGACTGCTAGGGGCTGTCAGGCACGTGGAGGGGTGGGTATCAAGTTATAATGAGAGGTTGGCAGCTAGATTCGGGGCCTGGGTGTAGGGCAGCCTCCGGCAGGCACCAAAGCAGTGGATTGGCAGCACTGGGTAAGACCGCCTACCAGGCCCCCAGGCAGGTGAGTCAACACCAGGCCAAGTGGGTGAGTGTTTCCCGGCTCCCTGCGTGTGTAGGCGAGCCTTCCGCTGCCAGCACATTAGCAGGAGCCCAGCCCTGGAACTCCAGTCCAAACCAGGGTGGTTGACTCATGGGCTGACAGGGCTGTTGGCTTCTCCAACAAGAGGGCTAGCAGCCTTGATTTCCCATCTATGCCCTGCACCCTTGGCCTTCAAGGGTCTCCCTGAGTCTTACCTTGAGCTTTTCCCTCCCCCAACCTCCTGCTCACCTCTGCTCAGGCCTTTTTGGTGGCACAAAGCATAGTTTCCCATCCCACCTCGATCAGTTACATCCCTCCCTCTGTACCATATCTCAAGAGGGCGGCCTGTGGCCTGCAAAGGAGGTTGGTCTAGAGAGCCAGGCCCCAAGGTGAGGGCACACGAAAAGGAGAAGGGACCCCTAGAGAACCAGGAAGGCCTGGGTTTGAGTCCCAGCTCTGCTGCTGCCTGGCAAGCCACCCCTTTTCTCTAAGCCTCTGTCTCCGCATCTGTGAGATGGGGATCTCAGAACTTACTCCACGAGGTGATGGTAACACAAAAAAGATAAGGATACAGGCTTGGCACCCATAACACAGTGGTTACGGTGCCAGCCACAACCTCAAACTCTTGGGCTTAAGCAATTCTCTTTCCTCAGCCTCCCAAGTAGCTGGGACTACAGGCACCCGCTACAACTCCCAGCTATTTGTTGTTGCAGCTGTCGTTGTTGTTTAGCAAGCCTGGGCCGGGTTCAAACCCACCACCCCTGGTGTATGTAGCCTGCACCTTAACCACCGAGCTATGGGTACTGAGCCTGACTTATTGCTGTTGATGTTAAGCTTGATCAAATTTTTGCCAAGTATCCAGCAGGGAGAGAGTAATACGAAATATTGGCTGAACTAAGGCTGGGAAATTTGGATGAGGACAGAAGCAAATGGGAAAGGTGGTGAAAAGGTAAAGAGAAGCAGGCAGGCTGGGCACGGTGGCTCATGCCCATAATCCTAGTGCTTTGGGAGGTGGAGGTGGGAGGATCACTTGACACCAGGAGTTTGAAAAACAGCCTGGGCCATATATCAAGACCCCATTTCTACAAAAAAGAAAACATTAGCAGGCTGTAATAGTGCACACCTGTAGTCTCAACTACTTGGGAGGATGAGGTAGGATGATCCCTTTTGCTCAGGAGTTCAGGGCTACAGTGAGCTCATGCCCCTCTACTCCAACCTGGGCAACAGAGTGAGACCCTGTCTCTTAAAAAAATCAAATTAAGGCTTGGTGCCTGTAGCTCAGAGGCTAGAGCACCAGCCACATACACTGGAGCTGGCAGGTTCGAATCCAGCCCGGGTTTGCCAAACAACAGTGACAACTACAACCAAAATATAGGCGTTGCGGCAGGCGCCTGTAGTCCCAGCTACATGGGAGGCTGAGGCAAGAGAATCGCTTAAGCCCAAGAATTTGAGGTTGCTGTGATCTGTGACATCATAGCACTCTACAGAGGGCAATATAGTGAGACTCTGTCTCAAAAAAAATTAAATTAAATTTTTAAAAAAGAGAAGCAGGCATAAAGAGGTGGGTGATAGATCGTGTCCCTCAGGCGCCAGTTCACTTGATGACAGGCTGCTGTATGCCAGGTAGTTCAGATTCTCAGTTCATTTAATCTTCACAATGACCCTTTTTACAGATGAGGAAACTGAGACCTGAAAAGTGAAAACAATATGTCCAAAGTCACATGAGCTCAGGGAACCTGGGATTGGGCCTGGGTCTGTCTTTACTGCCTCAGTCTTCACGTGGTTGAATAAATACTTGGAAGCTCTATTCCCAGAAGAGTGGGTAAGAGAAAGTATGTTCCTGATATGGGTTGTTTCAAACTGACTTTATTCCATACAGGATTCATGACGGGTTATAACTAAAATACATTCAATAAAATAATATGCTCCTAGCACTCTGGGAGGCCAAGGCAGGTGGATTGCTTAAGCTCAGGCGTTCGAGACCAGCCCGAGCAATAGCAAGACCCTGTCTCTACTAAAAATAGAAAAACTGAGGCAACAGTTTCACTTGAGCTCAAGAGCTTGAGGTCGCCATGAGCTATGATGCCACGGTACCCTGCTCAGAGCACCAGAGTGAGACTCTGTCTGAAAAAAATTTAAAAAGTCCTCCAGAATCGCTGGCCTTCGCAGACAAATAAAGTTTGGTGAACCTAAACAATAAAAAAAGTCAAGAGGCAGTTTAATCCTTCAGGAACTTTGTGGTAAATTTAAAAAGTTAATCACACGAAAGACACCGAGAAATACACTGGATAATGTAATAGTAATAAATGTCAAGTGGCGCATCTGTAGGAGTGACGGCCATATTTGTCCTATCCTGCTCCCTGCTCATAGTTGTCCTGTATGAATTTTACTTGATTGTTATCAAGTTATTCCTTCTTTGTTCAAGTCACAGATGCTATGTCCTAGTAAAAACCTGGGGTATAAAGTAACAGTTATCTGGGAACTAGGTTCTGTGCTTGGTACCAGGAGGATGAAGGGTAATAAGATGATTGCTCTCCATCCCAAGGATAAAGACACCTAGACAAAGGCCCAAATGCAACGCAGGTACTTTGCCAGGGCACACCTGGGAGGAGGGCTTCAGGGAGAAGCAGGCAGGCCCAAGATGGAAAGGAATACGCAGTTTTTGGGGTAGAGAGCACTGTTTTGGTAGAGGGGATATTAGCCACAGACCCCACAAGGGTGGGAACCATGGCCTACACAGGGCTGTCCAGGGCCTGACAGGCATCAAGGACTAGGTAAGCTCCTGTTGAGTGGTGCACACCTGCAGGAATAAGACAGGGTCAGGCTACTCCCCTCAGGGGTCATACGGAGGATGAGTCTGGGGAGGTGGGTTTGGGCCAGAGTGGGCCGGAGTCCTCGAATGCCAAGCTAAGGAGTTTGGATTTTTTTTCCTTAGGTGGTGAGGATCAATTGAAGGCCTTAAGGCTCAAATTGGATAAGTTATGACAATACAAATAATAATAGCTAACACTTAGTGGGTACCTGCTATATGTTTATATTAACTCGTTTAAGTATCACAACAGTCCTAGGAGGGAGGTACTATTATTATCATCCCCATTTTATAGATGAGATAACTGAGGCTCAGGGAGGCTGAGTCACTTGCCCAAGGTCACACAGCTGGGAAGTGGCAGAGTGGAGATCTGAACTGAGGTTTGGATCCAGCACTTTTACCCACTATATTATTGTGTCTGTTAAATAGAAATATTTAGCTAACAGATAACATGAGTGTGTTTTAGATGACCTGTAAGGATTTAATAGATCCCAGCCAATTGTCAGCAACAAAAGCAGTAATTGATGGTGATTTTGACCACAAAGGGCAGCAATCCCCAAAGAGTTGAGACTTAGAAATAGAATGTGCAAGCAACTTAGAGGGTGTGGCTGCTGAGTCCCAGGCCTCAAATTCCACTCATGGGGCTGCTCTTTCCTGCCTCTGACATGCTCCAAGATTCCTTAAAGATCCCCTGCCTTCAGCCATACAAACACAAGAGCCATCCAAGTGACTAACGCAGTCTGAGCAAATGGGATCACGCCTGCGTGCCACCAGGCCGCCAGGCTTTTGTCGTCAGAAACACATGAGCATTTATATTCTTGTTTCTGTTCACACCAGGCCTTAGATTTCCAAGGGTGGAGTTTCTAGAGCTAGGCACCACTGCACCTTCACCTGGCTTTCATCACTTTCTCTGCACAGCTGAGGACAGGCACTGGGGTCAGGCAGTTCACAGGAAATTGTAGCTCCCACATCTCCATTCTGGGTCTCCACTAAGCCTTCTCATGAACACTAGACTCAGGTTCAACCCAGATTTCTCCTCCATGGCACCACAGGGCCAGGAAGGGAACTGAGCCAACTAAGGCAGAAACTCCCCCACAAAGCGGTGGTGGTTCTTCCCTTTCTCTGAAGCTCTTGGGCCTGGATGTGGCACCCACAACCACAAATGAGGCAATTAGGGAGAACAAGTGCTGACCACTCAGCCAGCACAGAGCCTTCGGCTGCCCAGGGCACCCAAACTGCATGGGGCTCCCATCTGAAGTAGCAGTTCCACCTTCCACAAGAGCACAGGACCAAGAGTCCAGCACCCAGGTTGAAGGCCCAGCCCTGCCACTCACTAGCTGTGTCTTGGGCTCTGTGGAGGCAGCATAATGGAGTCAGGGTGTGTGGGGGTTGGAATCCATCAGGGGAAGATTTACATCCTGGCTTTCTAACTCTCCAGGCAGGGAGCGAGGGGAGGGACATGGAGCCAAGTCCTGCCTTCTCTCTGACCCTCAGCAGTCTCATCCATAAAGCAGAGGTGGTGATTCTCACCTCCAGGGGGAGGCACTGGGGTTAGCAGAGATACATTTTGTGAGGTGCCACACAGTAGGTGTTTGGTGTGTCCAGCCCCTGCCCTGTATAAAATGGAAGTGATACCCACTGAGGCTGAAGCTCTTGGTGGCTGGTGAGATCCATCAAGATAGTGAACTGAAGGCTCTAGGTGGAGGGTTCTGGGCAGGTACAAATATAGGGCTGCCGCGGTTGCTGGAACGTCACTCACCACAGCCTGTGGTCACCCCACCAAGCACAGCCGACTAAGCCTCTCCCACATCTGAGTTCAGTGTCACTACAAAGCTCAAGGCAGGCATTTCAGAAAGGGGCCCTCGTCTTTTGTGTGTCAAAAAATAAACAGCACTCCGTCTCCACCGATTTCTGCTTGGGAAGTATGTGAGCTTTCTATATCACCTGTTCTCAGACAGGCTGCAGAGGGGTGAACACTAGGGCAGCTGGGGTGGGCTTACAGCCTCTCTCCCTTGCCTCCCACTTATACTCAAATATCTATAGAGGTTCCAACCCCAGACTAGGCCCTTGAGGTATCAGGGCTATGAGAGCCAGCGCCTGCTGGTAGGGTTTACCCATCTAGGGTGGCTGGTCTGGGGACACAGGCAGGGGGCCAAATGTAGTCTGGAGGGGATAATCAGGAGAACTTCCCAGAGGGGAGAGCTCTGAAATGAGCCGGAAGAACAGCCACTGTGTAACCACACCTGAGTGAGTTACTTCCTTGAGCCTCAGTTTCATTATTTGTCAAAGGGGTGAATAATACCTGTATCCAAGGGTGGGTGACAGGCTGAAAATGAGATGGTATAAAGCAACCAACAGGTCCCTAACACTAGCTCATTGCCTAGGGAACATGTTTGGTGAATCGAATTTCTTTTTCAAGGGTCTTTTCCTCTGTTGTCACTTAGTATAACCAATGTCCTATTTTAGAACAAGTCCAGCTGTAACCCAGTGATAAGAAGCACTGAAGAAGTCCTCTCTCTCTCTCCATCCGGTGGGGGTGAGGCAGAAGACTATAGAATTAAAATTCTTCCAGCACCCTGCCTCCCCAAGGCCTAATGCCCCTTAGGTGTGTTGCTTTTGTCCTTAGGCATTACAAAGTTAGACCCTGGAGAATTCAGGAGACCTTAAAGGCATTTCCCCTCCACTTGTTCTCCCATTCATTTTAACAACTGTTTGTTGAGCACCTACCATATAATAGTGATGAGAATTCTCTGTGGAACAGGGCAGACAAGATCCCAGAACTAAGTTGAAGATTTAGGAGAAGGGGAGGGGGCGGCGCCTGTGGCTCAGTGGGTAGGGCACCTGCCCCATATACTGAGGGTGTTGGGTTCAAACTCTGCCCCAGCCAAACTGCAACAACAAAAATAGGCGGGTGTTGTGGCAGGCACCTGTAGTCCCAGCTACTCTGGAGGCTGAGGCAAGAGAATCGCCTAAGCCCAGGAGTTGGAGGTTGTTGTGAGCTGTGTGATGCCACGGCACTCTACCCAGGGCTATAAAGTGAGACTTGGTCTCTACAAAAAAAAAAAAAAATAGAAGGGGAGGGAGATAGACCTTAAATGTGTAAAGACAACAACAAAATTATTAGTGTGCTCACATAGAGAATTTGGGGGGCTACTAAGGATGGTTGGGGACATTTGAAGAGGTGGCATTTAAGCTGAGACCTGAGCTGGCATGGGAGAAGAGATGAGAAAGAATGTTCTAGATAGAGGGAACAGCTGCTACAAAGGTCTTAGGAGGGGAAACTTGGAGAAACTGGGGGAATGAGTGAAAGCTAAAGAAGTTGGCACCTGTGGCTCAGTTGGTGGGACCCCAGTCCCATATACTGAGGGTTCAAACCTGGCCTCTACCAAACTGCAACAAAAAAATAAAAAGAAAAGAAAAGAAAAAAGAAGTTGGCCCCTGGGTGAGTGAGGTGGGAGTCAGGAATGGGCAGGGCCATAGGGGCCTGGTGAAGGGTTTGGATTTTATTCCAGGCACAGCAGAGGAGTTTTAAGCAAGGGAGTGGCAAGGTCAGAATTCCATTTTTAAAGACAGCCCTAGCTGAGGGAGCTGCAAAAGGAGACCTTCAAAACCTACCACTCTCACTGTCTCTGTGACCTCTGGTGGGCAGTCATCTCGCTTCTTGTGGTTATGAGAATAAAGGTGGGAATGAGCAGAAACACACTTTTGAAAGCTAAAAAAACGCATCCCAATCCAGGGATTCCGCACCTTACTAGAAGTGGAGGGTCCATGACGAAACTGCTGGGTTAGACCTCTCTGGGGTTCGTTCTGAAGTAGATAGGAGAGTGCTGGGCCCAGCGGAGACATCTGGGAGACGATACTTTCCCACCTAGGGTCACAGGAGAGGCCTCAGAGGTGGGGGGGGGGGGGGGAGAGGAACTGCTTGAGGTTCTGACTCCTGAGATGGAAAGTGGAAGAGAATAGTCATGTCCTGCTTTCTGGCTCGCCCCAAAGCAATGGCTCTTCATGTGTTAGGGGAAGGGGGCAAGGTGGGATACCTGCCTTTTTTGTACCCTCTTTTTTGTCTAGTCTTTCTAGCGACGATAGGGCAGATCTCCCCCTTAACGCACCCAAGGGCCAAGGGTGGGGGCGGATCTCTCTTGACTGTTCTGGGCTAAATTGGGGGCACCTTCCTGATACCTTTGTTATCTGTCATTGGGGACCCCACCTTTCCTAGAAGGAGGGGTTGCTGTGAGGCTCCTTACTGCCTGCTAAGGGGTTGAAGGAGGCTCTCCAGATCTCTGGGGAAGGAAAGGGTCGCATCTCCCTGGGACTCTCGGGCCCTGGGGGTCATCCCGAGAGAGCCCGATCAGGCCCCGCCCGCGAAGGTGGTGTGAAGCCCGGCCCAGCCCCGTGGCCCTGCCCAGCGGCGGCACCGGCGGCAGCAGGAGCGGTGGCGGTGGCGGTGGCGGAGGGACCCGGTTAGCGGCCGCCGGACCAGGGCGAGACCGGGTGTCCAGGGCGCAGCATGCGGGGTGTGTGCCCTCCGCCCCTGGTGGCCGCGGTGCTGTCGGCGCTGGGGGTGAGGCGCGGAGCTGCTTCAGCGGGGAGCGGGCAGGGGGCGGGTCACCTCTCCCCGCCTCGGGCCGGTGCGTGGGCCGGTCTCGGGTGTCCCGGCCGGGGCGGGGCAGGGTGGCAGAGACGCCGCGCCGGGGCTGGGGCCGCTTCCCCATTCGGGCGCGAGAGCCATGGAGGCGCTGAGAGAGTCCGTTCTGCATTTGGCCTTGCAGATGTCGACCTACAAGCGGGCCACGCTGGACGAGGAGGAGCTGGTGGACTCGCTCTCCGAGGGTGAGGTGTACCCCAACGGCCTGCAGGTACGAGCTCTCCGGGCCACCCTGGCCTCGCCGCCGGCCCTGGGCCGGGCATGCGCGCTGCTGCCGCCCCGCCCCCACACTGCCAGCCCGGGATGGGACCTGCCACCCCGCAGCCGGGCTTGGCAGGAGATCCCTACTTGTAGCAGGAGGGACCCTGAGGCTCAGGGCTCCCTCGATCAGCCCAATGAATCGTCCTGGTCACCTGCTTCTGGGGCTAAGCCCAGGTGGCAGAGCAGAGGCTTCCTCGGACCTCAACTGGTCCCGTTCCCTTAAGGGGCAGTCTGTAAATGCCCAGGGACGTGCTCAAGGCGCTCACAGCCCATTACTGGCAAAGTCTAAAAACTGTTTCAGTTTTAGTATGGAAAAGCCTGCGTCCCTGGAACCCACCCTTCAGTCTCAGGCAAACCCGGAGAGTCGGTCACCCTATCGGGGAGGCCTTACCCCCTTCATCTTCTTTCTCCCTGGTACCTGAATTCCCTGGGAGATGAGGGGACAGGTTCTCTGCCCCCTGTCTCACTGCCCCTTGTCTGCATGTTCAAGAAGCCCAGTCCCCCACCCCACACCAGGGCCTGTACCTAGGGGAATCTCATGCCCACTACCCACATCCGGCAGAGCAGAGAGCCAGACTGCTCTCCTTTCCCTGGGCACTGCACTGGGACATTTTTGACCAGGACCTCAGTCCTGGTTGGGTTTGGACCCAGGCAGGTGGGTGGGAAGAGTGGGAAATGTTGTAGAGACCGAAGGTGGCTGTGTGATCTTGCTCCTGAGAAACCACCATAGAGAGAGGACTGGATACCTCAGTCCAGGAAGATTTCTGCCAGGCAGACCAAGAGAGGTACCAGGGAATCTTGGGGTGACCTGGTAAAGTGGCATCGGATCACAGCTCATCCCGAGGGCAAGCTTAGCGTGTGTGGAAGCTCAGGCTGCTGAGCAGACCTCTACTCAGGCACACCCCTCAGAAGTTAGAATAGTATAGTGCCGATAAAGGGAAATAGCATTGATTGAGTTTTTCCTGCAGGTTGGTTAAATTAGAACCAGGGATATCCAAATTCATGATCCCAAGTGTTCTAACCACTGGGATATGGCAACCTTGCCTATATCATCCCACTTAACATCTGAGACAACCCCCAAGGGCTGTAGGAACTGATTTCCCCCCTACAGATGAGGGAAACTGAGGCTCTGAGAGCAGAAACAATTGGACTTAGGTCACAGAGCTAGAAATCTGGGAATGACACATCAAACCCAGTCTGTCTGGAACCTTTCCCTGTGGACCCTCCTTAAGAGGCTAAAGCCAGCAGGAAATTAGATTTCTAGGGCAGGCACTTTTCCCTTCTTAAAAAAAAAAAAAAAAATCAAAACAGAATCTAATTAGCAATCTTTTTCAGTCTCATCTTCCACAGAAGGTTCTAAATATATCAGCGCAAAAGCATTTCAGAATTCATAACAGAATAATATGCCATGTTGCTGTTATCACAGCAGCCCACTCGGGTATAGCCTTTTTCAGATCAAATAGTATGGGTGTCTGGGTGAGGGTCCCTGGCAGAGCAGGGGAGTCCCATCTCTGAAGCCAGGAACTCAGGTTTGAATTCTGACTCTACTCATGACCTTGGGGAAACTCCTTAATCTCTGCAGTCATAATTCCCTCAACTATAAAATAGGTTAGAGAAAGTGGTTATAATATATATTACAGAGCCTTCTAGGATTATTTTTATGACCTATGAGGTAAGAGGTGGTGTGGCCACATTACAGATGACGAAAGACAGATGCAGGGAGAGGTTAGGGACATTCCTGTGGTCACCTCACTGTCATGGGAATTGGGGTTCAGTATACCAAGCTACCCTATTGGGTACATTTTTCATTTCCCATATAGGAAAAGGCAAAAAAACATTGCCCAAGGATTTGGGAACCCAGGGTACACAGCTTGGCTTCTTGGAGCCTCCACAAAAAGTAAACATGAACCTCTGATGCTTGTTTTCATAAGAGTCAAGAACTCCTCCCCCTCAATTTATGAGGCTGAATGTTATATTAATTTAACATTTCCATTTCCACTTAGTGTGGGTTTTTTTTTTCAATATTGAGGCTTTATATGCTCATTTGTGGAAAATAATATTGTCAGGTATAAAAACGAATTAAAGAAATAGCAATCCCACTACTCAAAGATAACGGCTTCTAGTTTTGCACCCTTATATGTGTGTATATACAGTATTTTTATTATTTATTTATGTACATTTATATAAGTAATATATGTATTTATATAATTTATATAAATAATATACTCACCCTGGGAAGAGATGCATGGCTCGCAGCCACCTCAAACTCCTGGGCTTAAGAGATCCTCTTGCCTCAGCCTCCTGAGTAGCTGGGACTACAGGCGCCCACCACAACTCGCAGCTAGTTTTTCTATTTTTAGTAGAGGAGAGGTCTTGCTCTTGTTTACGCTGGTCTTGAACTCCTAAATTCAAGCAATCTCTCTGCCTCCCAGAGTAGGATTACAGGAGTGAGCAAAGGAGCCTGGCCTATATACAGTATTTTTAAATATCATTTGCACTCACTCGAAATGCACAATGTTATATTCTGCTTTTTTTCATTCCTTGCCACTTTGTAAGCACCTTCCGTGTTATTAAAAACTTCTGAAACTTGCTGCCATCAAAAATCGTAACACTTCATGATACCAATGTATAAAAATATATTTATTTATTCCACTGTAGTTGGGCAATTAGGCACAATTCCTGTCACACTGTGGGTGACCATCTTTTAGCTTTCAGATTATTTCCTAGGGGCTGATTGCTAAGAAAAGAATAGACCTGTTCCCTCAATTTTAGACTTTTAAAGATGGACCCTGCACCCCAAATCTCTCTCTCTTGATGGGTAGTTATAAAAATAACCTATTGGATTCATCAAGATTTTGGAGCCCATTAGTTCTAGGAAGTCCAAAGTTGTCAACATCAATAAATGGATAAATGAAAACTCACATTTTCCAGCCAGACTTGGGACATTTACTACTGGGATGTGCTGACAAAATATTGAACTTAACCATGTAGTAAAGTTCTACATGTACCTTACCTGAAAGGGTTGTTTTTTTTTTTCTTTTTTCCTTTAGCTCATAGTTTAGGCACAATTTACTCCAGTGGTTCTCAATTTCCTAATGCTGCAACCCTTTAATACAGTTCCTCATGTTGTGGTGATCCACAACCATAAAATTATTTTTGTTGCTACTTCATAACTGTAATTATGCTACTGTTATGAATCATAATGTAAATATCTGATATGCAGGATGTATTTAGGTGACTCCTGTGAAAGGGTCGTTCAACCCCCAAAGGGTTTGCGACCCACGGGCTGAGAACCGCTAGTTTACTCTGAGTCCATTAAAACAAGTCGCTTTGGACCACGTATAGAATTTAAAGCCAGCTAGCCCTAACTTAGAATCCCAGCTCTATCTCTCCTGGGCTGTGAGACCTGAAAGCAATTCACTTCTACATTTTGGGGCTTGGGGGGTGTTTTTTGTAAGACGGGGTTAACACATGGTATTTTTAACCCACCTCTCAGAGGTGTCACAGTGATTTGAATGAGATAATACAGGTGACAACATTTTTAATAGTGCTTAGAAAATGAATTTGGTTATTATTAGGATTGTTACAGAAACTCACCATAGGTGATAGCTCATTGATGCCCTAAATATAATAGGAGTATAATAGCTTTCCCTCCAAAGCCTGAGCTCCTCACACCTGAACACACACCATTTCAGTGCCATGAAGGGAAGTAGCCCCTGCATCCTGAACTGGGGAGCAAATGGCCACAGCTGGCTACCAAAACCTTTGAAACTCATCCATTTACTTCTAAAACTCTTTTTTTTTTTTTTTTAATGAAAAATGAAAGCTGAGATATTTAAATCCTTAGTTGTGGTTCTCTTATTTTTTTTCACCCTGCTGTCTTTCAAGGGTGACTTCAAGGACAAGCCCACTGAATACTTTAAAAAGACTTCTGGTCAGTTGCAGTGGTTGGCACCTGTAATCCCAGCACTTTGGGAGGCCACAGTGGGAGGATCACTTGAGACGGGGAGTTCAAGACCAGCCTGAGCAACATAGCGAGACCCTGTATCTACAAAAAAATCTTTTTAGATTAGCCAGGAGTGTCTGGTGCCCTAAATGTAACAACCTTTCCCTTCAAAGCCTGAGCTCTCTAACGCCAGCCTCCTGTCGTTCCAGCGACTCTGGAAGATGAGACAGAAGGAACGTTTGAGCCCAAGAGTTCTAGGTTGCTATGAGCTATGAACATAGCACTGCACTGCGGCCTGGCCAACAGAATGTGAGACTCTGTCTCTCAAAAAAACTAAATAAATAAAAACTCTACTTAACCTGGAGGTATCACATAAACTCTGTCCACCTATTTGAGCATTATACTCTTGGACTCAGGGGTCCTCAAACTGCGGCCAGCAAGCCACATGAGGCGGTGTGATTGTATTTGCTCCCGTTTTGTTGTGTGCATAGGAATTTGTTCATAGTTTTTTTTTTTTTGTTTGTTTGTTTGTAGAGACAGAGTCTCACTTTATGGCCCTCGGTAGAGTGCCATGGCCTCACACAGCTCACAGCAACCTCCAACTCCTGGGCTTAAGCGGTTCTCTTGCCTCAGCCTCCTGAGTAGCTGGGACTACAGGCGCCCGCCACAACGCCCGGCTATTTTTTGGTTGCAGTTTGGCTGGGGCCGGAATTGAACCGTCACCCTCGGCATATGGGGCCGGCGCCCTACCGACTGAGCCACAGGTGCTGCCCCATAGTTTTTTTTTTTTAAACTATAGTCCGGCCCTCCAATGGTCTGAGGGACAGTGAATGCCCCCCTGTTTAAAAAGTTTGAGGACCCCTGCTCTTGGTCTTCAAGTTTCTAAAGTCTGAGATGGTTACACCTGGGATCTCATCCAGCTGCTTCATTTTAGAGTTGGGAGTTGAGGCCCAGAGGTTGCCTGGTGACACACAGTGGGATCTTGGCTGACCTTTGACTTCTCAGGTTGACAGTTTTTCTCCTGTGCCTCTCCATGAAGTGGGGAGCTGGCTGTTCCTTCTGGGAAGCAAAGAAAGTTAGAAAGTACTTCTTCTAAATATTAGATTTTTACTCTTGTTAATATGTGGGGAGTTTCCTCCCCTACAAGAGGTAAAGATGTTAGCAATCACTTAAGGAATGTCAGACATGAGGCAGGGTTCAGCCAGAAATGAGAGGACAGGAGGCTGTTAGAGTGCTGCTCTGGGCTGACCCCAGTGGCCTCAGCCGGAAGTCCACCTCATGGAAACTTCACTGGAAGAAACTTCCCCAAATGACACCCCCACAGAGGCAGGGCGCCTGGCTGGGGTGAGCTGTCATGGTCTGCCTGCTCTGAAAGGCTGACTCTGAGCAGCCTGGCCCCCCTGCCAGCCCTCGCGGGCTTCTGGGCTGCGGGGGGGTGGGATCCCTGCCAAGCCCTGGGCCAAACGACTCCTGTTTGCTGCTCCATGCAGCCCAGGTCGCGGGGAGACTGGCGGTGGCCCAGGAGAAGTGTCTACCTTCCCTTCTGCCTCGGCTCCCCACCCTTCTTGCTGCTGGCTCCTCTCCCCGGCCCTGGGCAATGATGCCCTGTCTTCACCTGCAGAACTCGTTCTTGCTGTAAGCCTAGGTGAGCCAAGCACTCACTTCTGTAACTGAATATTTATCCCTGATTAGGGCTTTGTTCCCTTGGCTGTGGAAACCCTGGGAACTCCTGGGCTGGGCAGCTCAATTCTTTCTCTGTCTCCCTCTTCATCTCTCTCTTTTGAGGGCACCCCTTTCTCTCTGTCTCTCTCATTCTGTGTCTGGCTCACTTGAAAATAAATAGGAAAGTGAGTGTGACATCCGCAGTGATCCTCAGCCCTTCTCCCAGGTGTCAGCTCTGCCCCTTGGCTGATGGCCGCTCTGCAGTTGCCTCTGCTGAGATGGATTGGGCTGCTCACCATGGATCTTCCTTCTCTCCAGGTCATTGCAGACCAGATCCCCATGATTGACACAGCTTCTTTTCCAAAAGGAAAGGGAGAAAGCACTCACATCTTCCCTTGCTGGGAGCCCGACCTCACCGCATCCTCTCTACTGCCCTATGAAGGAGCAGGGCAGGTGCAACAGGGGCCCGGAAAGAAGGGTCTCAACCAAGGCCAGGCAGTCACAGGAAGCAGATCAGGGCCCTGACTCACACCCCGAGCCCTGGAACGTAGGAATTAGCCAGCCTCTGCTCTTGGAGTGGCCTCTTGATCCTGGCCCAGTTTCTTAAAGTGACTTCCCCTGCTCCAAGAGCTGCCTCTAGGTTCCTTCTGCCCTCAGAGAAAAAGCTTTTCTAGAAACCAAGAGGCCCTCACCCTGGCAGTACAAGTCAAGCAAAGAATATTATGAAGGTTAAAAATTGTCTTTCCAATTCCTATTGCCATTCTTGCCTGGAACTATGGATTTTTAATTCAATTCTGGCTTAATTCTAACTTGATTTTCCAGTAAACACCATCTGTTTAGACTTAGTACTTTGCATTGTACAGCGAGCGTCAGCTTGACTTTTTGCTCCTCTGGGAGGCTAGCACGGCCTAACTGGGAGAGGCTGGCAGTTCTGGAAAGAAGGGTCACCTCACTGTTCTCAACCCCCACCACCACTACTACCCTCCTGCCTCCCTTTTGAGGTAAATACTCGTACCTACTCTGAGGGATGTCGTGAGGCTAGCGTTGAAACATCTGGCAATAGAACAGGATTAGCAGGATGCCGGGCAGAGAAGCCCCTGAGTGTTCAGTCATTGTTAGCATTACCTTTTTATCCCCCACCCACCCCCAGTTCCCTTCATCTTCTCCCTTCTTACTATTTTTTCCTTCTTTCCACTCCTCAGACACCTTTGCTCCTTGCTCCTGGCTGTCTGCATGTGCCCCACACCATGACCTCTCCCTGTCCTGATAAAGTGGGGTTTTCCTATTTCCCAAGCCCGGTTGCTATGTCCTTTGGCATCCTAGAGCCAGCACCATGGCAGAGGGGTCTGTGCTCGGTGAGCTGAGCAGCCACAATGGGGGACACGAGAGGCCTGAAGGAGGAGGAAAGGGAAGACAAGGCCAGGGGCAGACAGACAGCACGGCGGAGGGAGCATGTATGTCAGTGTCTCCAGGTGGGACAGGGCCTCCTCAGTGCCTTGAGTACCAGTGCCCAAGGTAAAGTGCGTGAGATGACCAACATCTCTGGAAAGCACCTTATAAGCTTTCGAGTGCTGTGGATATGTGGTAGCACCATCCCAGGCTCTCACTCTCTCTCAGCACCGGGCCTCTCACAACCAGAAATTTTAACTAATAAGAGTAGCATAAAAGCCTTGTTTCTCATTTTTTTTTAAGACAAAGTCTCACTTTGTTGCCCTCGGTAGAGTGCCATGGTGTCACAGCTCACAGCAACCTCAAACTCTTAGGCTCAAGCAATTCTCTTGCCTCAGCCTCCCCGATAGCTGGGACTACAGGCGCCCACCACAACGCCCGGCTATTTGTAGAGATGGGATCTCACTCTAGCTCAGGCTGGTATTTCTCACACTTTAAAAAGAGATTCCTGGCTCTGCACCTGTAGCTCAGTGGTTAGGGTGCCGGCCACATACACCAGGGCTGGCGGGTTCAAACCCAGCCTGGGCCCGCCAAACAACAATGACAACTACACAAAAAATAGCCAGGCGTTGTGGTGGGCGCCTGTAGTCCCAGCTACTTGGGAGGCAGAGGCAAGAGAATCAATTAAGCCCAAGAGTTTGAGGTTGCTGTGAGCTATGATGCTACGGCACTCTACCAAGGGCGACATAGTAAGACTCTGTCTCAAAAAAAAAAAAAAAAAAAGGAGATTCTTAAGAGGTTTCAGCAGGTGATATCTGCTGACACTGGCCTAGCCGCTTCTGTGTCTGAACCTCCTGGACTTCCACAGAAGTGTCACCAAGCCTCAAGTTCCTTTTCTCGGTTTTAAATTATGTATGTATTTATTTAGCTCTTTTAAAAATTGATATATATATATATCAATAAGATGGTATCTTAACTGTGTTGCTCAGGATGAATGGACTGAACTCTTTTTTTTTTTTTTGTAGAGACAGAGTCTCACTGTACCGCCCTCGGGTAGAGTGCCATGGCGTCACACGGCTCACAGCAACCTCTACTCTTGGGCTTACGTGATTCTCTAGCCTCAGCCTCCCCAGCAGCTGGGACTACAGGCGCCCGCCACAACGCCCGGCTATTTTTTTTGTTGTTGTTGTTGCAGTTTGGCTGGGGCTGGGTTTGAACCTGCCATCCTCGGCATATGGGGCCGGCGCCCTACTCACTGAGCCACAGGCACCGCCTGAATGGGCTGAACTCTTAACCTGAAGTGATCCCCCTGCCTCGGCCTCCCAAGTAGATGGCACTACCAGCAGCTGCCACCACACCCAGCTCCTCTTCTCAGTTTATAGGACACAATGTTTCTTCTATAAAATGTTCTCCTGTTCCCCCCTCTAGTGCAACAATTTCTAAGTCACTTCCTGCCCAGAAAATACCTAGCAATGGCCACACAGCTTCTTGGTGCCCTTCCCTAAGGTGATCCACCTTGGCTCCCCAAGTGCCAGTGTGTGGGACTCCCTCCTGGCCCTGGCCTGGCTCTGGGGACAGCCACCCTTCAGCTGTTGGTCAGGCACCTGCCGGCCAGAGTCAGGGTCTCCACACCTTCCCTGGTAGCTCCCCCTCTCCATAGTAAGCTGTGTGGGCCCCCTTAGGAGTCTCCGCTTTCATGCCCAGTCCCTGCCAAGCCTTCGTCTTCCAGCTTGTTCTTCTCAACAAGCATGTCTAATCATGTTGCCCCAGGCCTCAGAAGGAAGTACAAGTTCTTTAATGTGGGTGCTAGTGGCCCTGAGGATCTAAGCTTTGCCCACCTTGCCCCTTTTCCCCCAGTCACTTGGCTGGCTCCTTCCTTCTCTTCAAGACCCAGGCCAGATATCACCACCTCCAGGAAGCCTTCCTTGACTAAACCCCTGTCCACCCAAGTCTGTTTCTTTATCTGCCTTTATCTGCCTCCCTGCTGAGCTGCGTATCCCACACACAGCTTTGAGTTGGTGGTGCTCACCTGTTGATACACAGCTGCAGTGTCACTGAACTGAGCCCAACATTCAGGAAAACCTTCCTGTCCTGTTGCCCTGACTTTGGCAAGAAGCACCTCTTGTAACAGAGGGGAGCCCCAAGCTGGCCTTGGGTGTGAGGGGTGTGGGCTGAGGGCTCTGAGTGCTGTTTGGCTGGTGTGCCTCTCCTCGAGCCTGGAGGGCCCTGCCACACCCTCCACTTCCTCTTATTGTGCCTGCCTTCCTGTTTAGCGAGACTGTTAGGCTGGGGACATTTTTCCTGCCTTTGAGGACCTGTCTGAATGGAGCTATTCCTCCTTGCATCTCCCATAGCAATCTCCCCAAACCCAACTCTACACGCTGGTGGGCTCTCCCATTAACAGCGGTCCAGTCCCAGCCCACCCATGTGGCGGTGTGATGAGAGGCCTGGTCTCGCCTCCTTGGACCTCAGTTTCCTTGTTTGTACAAAGAGAAGTAATAAGGCAGCTCGTATGGCCTTGTAAAGGCTTAATGAGATATGAGATAGGCATCTCCTGCTTTTGGGAAGTACTGGGTGATTGTGTCACCTCATCCCGCTGGTGCTGATGTCGGGCCTCTGAGGAGAGCCCAGCTGGACGCTCGCTGGATGCCTGCAAGGCCAAACATCCTGTTCTTTTTTGAACTCCTTACTGGAGAAACAGGGAAGAACTGTAGTTTTTTCCTTCCACCCATATCGGGTGACACAAAAAACACAATTTGTCTGGGTTAAGCTGCTTGACTCTGACGTTTGGGAGCAAATTTGAGCGGCTAAGCAGGGTGGCGCTTCCTTTCCTGGATTAGGGCTGATTCTGTGGGAAGCAGACCACCCCTGAGACAGGGTGGGGGCAGCCCTGATGCCTCCCCCGGGCCTGGGCCTGCAGCGGAGCTTCTTCTTCCTGGGGAGAGTGTACCCTGGGCTCAGGTCTTTCCCGCCCCTCCTGCCTTCTTCCCTGCAGGTGAACTTTCGCAGCCCCCGGAGCAGCCAGAGGTGCTGGGCTGAGAGGACCCAAGTGGAGAAGCGGCTGGTGGTGCTGGTGGTGCTTCTGGTGGCAGGACTGGTGGCCTGCTTGGCAGCGCTGGGCATCCAGTACCAGACAAGTAAGTGTCTCTGTGTGATGGGCTTGCCTCATTCCTGTCCTGGGCTCCATACACAAGGACACGGGAAGCTTCTCTGCTCCAAGTCTTGTGAGGGAGCTAAGCCCAGAGACTCAGGGTGCTGAGACGGACCGAAGTCTGGGAAGCAGGCACCATGAAGGATAAGAAGGTTTTGGAGTCAGAGGTCTGGAGTTCACGTCCTGGCCCAGCAACTTTCTAGGTATGTGACCATGAACAAGCCACCTTATCTCCCAGAGCCTGTGTCTTCTCTACTTTAAGTGGGGAAAATCGTGCCCAATCTGGGGTTAGAGGTGATGCGTTCACATCCAGGTGCTTCAGAAGACTTCTTCAGCTTCAGGTTTGGGTATTATTGTTGCTAGGATGTGGGCTGTTTGGATACCTAGACTGCCACTGTCTGCCATCTCTTGTTCCAATCAAATAGCAACAATGGCCTCTGTTTCTGGAATACTTCCCATGGACCAAATACCACGCCTCTCCTTTACAGATGTGAGCTCACGTCCTCTTCATGGCAGTCCTAGGAGGTGTGGTTCCTTTGGGCCCCTTTTCCATATTAGGAAACTGAGGCACTGAGCCTGTTCATGTGGCTAGTAGGATACTGAGCAGGGGGGTTGGGGTGGGGGAGCTAGGATTCTCCCAGGGACGGCTGGGCTCTAAGCCCAGGCTCTGCCTCCCTTTGTGATCACAGTGTGGTCTGGAGTGTATCAGAGCCCCTCCAGAGGCTGCCCTCCCATGGTCCAGTTGCCCTTTGCGTACCTCTGTAAGTGTGTTTATCTGTCCCCCCTCCTAGGGGGATATGCTTGGGCTGCTCTGATCCTGCTGTCAGGTCTGAAGCTGGTCCTCCGGGTGCAGAATTGAAGCCCAAGAAGCACTTAGGGAACTGGAAAGGGCAGATCCAAGTTAGAAACAAAGAAGGGGAGTCTGACCAGTTCCAGGGTTTCTCACTCCCCTGTGCCCCAGCATCTGGCTTTCTGAACACAGATAGTCCACCTGGTTGAGCAGCCTTTTGAGGGCTTTGCTCAGGGTCCCAGCCACTGACTCTGTTACTCACCCCATCAGAGAGACCTTGAACTTTCATAGGACGTGGGAAGTTCCACTCCAGGCAGTGCTGATCCTCTTCTGCTTTGAAGTTGCTGCCTGTGAGGGTGGCCAGGCTGCACTGGGAGGGGAGGGCATGTAGGGGTCTAGAGAGAAAGCAGAGACTTCATCTGAATCACCCTCCCACTCCTGCTCTGTTAGGCACATGGGCAATTCATTCATTCTACAAATGGAGATGGTACTTAGGAATTGCTTGATTATTTAATAATCACTTGATTATTTGACCATTTAATGGTTTATAGGTGTTTTACCAAATGTGCCTGGCCTAGCAAATACTTAATATATATTTGATTAGTTAATCACTAGTTTCTAGCTCCTTACCCAGATGTGCTTAGCAGAGTACCTGCATGCCTGTGTGCAGATAGCTAAATGAATAAATGAATGAACAAAAGGATAAGAAGGAGGATCAGGTGGTAACAGCCTTTCTCTACTGGGTGTGTATAAGGGTGCGGTGGTGCAGATGTGTGTTTGTATGTTGTGTGTGTGTGTGCGCCTGCTCTACCGGTGGGACATAAACTGATCGGCCTCTTCCTTTCGCTGCTATCTTGACTCGTCCTACTTCAGCTGCAGTTCAGATCACTCTGCCGGTCAGTGTGTGTCCTGGACAGCCCCTCTGCCCAGCTCTCAGCCCAGGGCAGCAGGAGCAGGCCAAGCAGGCCAGACCGCAGCAGCCAACATTGTCTTGAGACTGTCCCCAGGAGTTCCCAAGTTTATTCATCAGAAACCCAAGGGACAGCTCCCTGTGATCAGACAACATTTCTGCTGTTATCACCAATGTGGGGCATCAGTGGAAAGGATCCTTCTTCCTGTTCCAGCCTTGAAGGGTCTCAGAAAGGTTTCCTCTAGCCAGGATGTAAAAGAAGAACATTCTCCTTTCCCTGGGGTGGAGCTGGTTGAGGATTAAGTGACCCCTGGGCAGTGGCCACCCAGATACTGACAGTGACTTCATTACTCAGCAGCAGGTGCTATCCGTGTCGGAGCAAACATCAGGCCAGTCAAAGCAAATCTGATGATTCTGAAAGACCCACCTCTAATGGTTAAAAATACACTTCATACTTAAGTGTATTTTTGTCTGCTTTCCTGCTGCACCCTCCTTTCCAGAAACACGCAGGTGCTTTTGCAAATAGCAGCAGCAAAACAAACAATAAATTTTCCCAGAAAATATTTTAAAGTGTTTTACGTGGTGCTGTGGCCAGGCACTGTCCACATGAGTGTCTGTCAACTGATCCTGTGTGTCCTAAAGGAAGAAATACTTGCTGCCTCTGCAGGTGGCGACCATGTGCTGGACAAAGCTCTTTCATTCATTCATTCAATCATTGATTCCCTAAAAAAATGTGTATTGAACAGCTGCTCATTGCTAAGTACGGTGCTACACAAAGGAAAGATTAAAAACAAGTAAGATACTAGCCCTATCCTCAAGTGCACATCCTGTGGGGGAGGCAGGCATGGAGACCTAGCTTGACAGGGCACGGTCTGTGCTAGGCTAACAGGCACTCAGGCAGCTGAGGAGCCCAGAGAGAGCAGGGGTCTGGGAAGGTTTCCCTATAGAGCTGGAGCCTTAGATGAGGGGGGCCTGGGAACCATTAATTAATAGAAAATGCATTAATTCCTGCTGGGCTAGGAATATTTGGCAAAGTTTCCACAAACTATTAAATAGTTAAATAAATCAAGCAATCATTGTTTAAGCACTGCCTGGGTACTGCTCTGTCTAGCAGAAGGGGTGCTCGGTGAGGAATTCAGACCTCTGAGGCTGACTTCTGGGAACTGGTTTCTTATTTTATTTTTAAACCCAAGTCCCCTTACATTAACTACAAAACCCTTAATTCGTTCATCAATGTCTCTCTGTCTTTCACACACATACTCTGATCTTCTCACTCCCTCTCAGTCTGTGAGTATTTCTACCAGCCAAGATTTGGTTGAGTTTTACTTCCTGTGGTTTGATGTATAAAAACAATAGGTATTCTTTTTCTTTCCCAAATACTGAGTTATGTCATAATAATGAACCAACTTTTTCAACCTACACAGAAATTCTCTTTCCTCCCAACCCCCCATAAAGACTATGGAACACTCCCTGAGTTGGGTAAGGCTACAGCTCTGATTAAGGTGATCTGATTTAGAGATATTTAAGATATATAAAATGGCATCATCACACCTACCATTTCTTTTCTTTATTTTCATGTATAATGAAAATACATGACTCCATGATTTTTTTTTTTTTTCAGTTTTGTTTTTTTTTTTTGGCCGGGGCTGGGTTTGAACCTGCCACCTCCGGCATATGGGTCCTGCGCCCTACTCCTTTAAGCCACAGGCGCCACCCAACTCCATAATTTTTAATTGTTGTTTAATTATCTCAACATAGAGTCACCCTGATTTTTCTGCTGTGGTGCCAACAGAAGGACTCTGTTGATGAATGTAATAAGCCCACAAGTGAACCTCTCAGGACTACCCTGCTCGGCTGGCATTGTTGTTTCTGATTGAAGTGGGGACCACCCCTGGTAGCTTGGGCATCCTTCTCTGCTCTCTAAAGATTGGCCTGGAGCATCAGACCCCGAGACGTGAGAATGCTTGAGCCCTCATGCCCAGCCATGAAAGCATGCCACTTTCTCTGTGAAATTGGTCCTGCTGTTCTTCCTAATTTCTAAATAGAGAAACCGAGGCTGAAAGAGATGAGATCAGTTGCACAAAGCCCCACAGGCAGGAATGGAAAGCGGAGATTTAAACTCAGGTCTAACAGCCTCCAACACTGCCTCCGTGTGTGGTAGGGAAACCCATCTCACCAGTCAGGCAGCACCAGACCTGGCAAAGAGGCGGGAAGGGAAGTCAGAAAAATATGCAGCCTTGGCCTTGCTCTTGGGCTCAGCTGTCAGCGTCCTCCACCACCACACCCTAAGCACCCTTGTTCCTCTCACTCTCCCAGAGCCTCAGTCTCCTTGTCTTTAAACAGGGACATGACATGTGCATCCGATGATTGTAATGAGCATTAAATGAGATCATGAATGTGTGTGGAGCCACGTTCAGCAAACATTCCCCGTTGTCACCAGCACAGCTTATGTCAACAGAGATTTGGCTGGGCCTTTGCTTCATGGAGGCTGCCCAAGTTTAGTTCGCCTACTTGAGCCTACCACCAACCTTGAGGCAGGGGTCTGACCCCCTTCTCTTGCCTCTGGCAAACCAGTTTCTCAGGGTTGTTTAGGTTTGGGATTTTGGAAGATTGAAGGAAGTAACTTACTGTCCTGCCTTGTACTCAGGAGAAATATTTGTCTGCAGTTCCCTCCTCCCACCCCTAGTGGTCTTTCCTTCTTCCTGCACCCTGACACCGTGCTGTCTGCATTGCCCGTGTAGTGCATAGTAAATGTTTAGCCTGCTTTTGCAGAATGAAGGACAGCTATTTTTCCTCTTGTTGTCTTGTGACTTTTCTTAGGTTATGTGTGTATCCCCAATTGAATCGTTAGCTCTTGAAAGAAAGGATTGGCTCGGTGCCCGTAGCACAGGATTACAGCATCGGCCATGTACATCGAGGCTGGCAGGTTCAAACCCAGCCCGGGCCAGCTAAATAACAATGGCAACTGCAACAAAAAAAAAAAAAAAAAGAAAGACAGGATTGTGCCTTTTATATGCCCCATCCTTCCCACGCACACTGTGCTCGGCAAATAGCCTGAAAGATACTCAGTAATTATTTTGCTGAATAAATGAATGCTTGAGTGAATGAATACATTTGTCAAGCATCAGGGAATAGTAAAGTCAATGAACATTTGCAGAAGGAAAGATTGATCAAGAGAATCATCTTGGTTCTGGGTACTTCTTAAGAAAGGATTATAGGCAGCTAAACAGAAGTCTCATTTGAAAACCACGAGATTGTAAATCTCCTGAAATCATTTCTCTCTAGGGGCCTAGTAGTGACTATCCAGTCCCAAATCTGCTTGGTCAGGACTGGGGTGGGACCTGTTAACCCTGAGCCCCAGGCCACCTGCTCTGCCTTCTGCAGCCTCCTTCCTGCCCACCTTTCACTGTCTTCCTCTCCTTTATCCCTCCAGGAACCCCCTCAGTGTGCCTGAGCGAGGCCTGCGTCTCAGTGACCAGCTCCATCTTGAGCTCCATGGACCCCACAGTAGACCCTTGCCAAGACTTCTTCAGCTATGCCTGTGGCGGCTGGATCAAGGCCAATCCTGTGCCAGACGGCCACTCACGCTGGGGGACCTTCAGCAACCTCTGGGAACACAACCAAGCCATCATCAAGCGCCTTCTTGGTAAGCACCTGGCAGGGAGGCCAATGAAGGGGCTACAGTGGAGAGCTGTCAGCTGGCCCATCCCAGCCATGCCTGGTTAGAGGAGGAGCTCAGCAGAGTGGGGAGACCATAGACTTTGGAGGCAGCGAAGCTCAGAAAGTCTGCCCAGTCACTCCTTGTAACTTACTCATAAGTCTGAGTAAGTCACGTATGTCTGAGCCTCAGTTTCTTCATCTGTAAAATGGGACTAATAGTCCCTTTTCTATTCCCCATCCTTTCCACACACACTGTGCTTGGCAAAGAACCCGAAAGATACTCAGTAATTATTTTGCTCTGTAATTAAATTGCAGAGTTTTGAGAACGAAAGAACACACGTAAGCGTTAGCCTGGTGTGTATGAGGAAGGGCACAAGAACGGACAGCCAGTCATTACTTCTGTGGCTTCCAGGGTGGCTTAGTTTTGACCAGTGTTGACTGAGTTGATCAAAGGCTGTGATCCGATGAAAGTTATAACAACAGCTTATCAGAGTTAGTTATTCCATGTAAGTGGGAATCTGCCTTGGCCCCATGGTAATCAGGCTCGCATGATAAGCCATCTGGCCAAAGTTCTTCCCTTTGCCCCTTGTTAGGCCTCCTGCACCTCTAATTGACCTCAGTATGGATGGTTTTATCCTTAGATTAGAATCCCATGTCTGTCTTGTTTACAGCTATATCTCTGGTTAATATTTCTTGAGTTCCTGTTTTGCCCATTGAGTTCTGCCTCCAAGTAAAATCATAACACCTGCACTGTACCCCAGAGCTCCCGACCTAACCTACTTGGTAGCCACAACCCTGGCCATCTCCCTTTCCTGCTGACCCACTGATCCCTGCCCCCTCCTGGGACCCTAAATACTGGGAGGGATAAATGAAAAGCTAGTCAATTTATCCACCAGTGACAGAACTTAGATTAGACAAATACTTAAGTTTTATAAAAAATCTCAAAGTAGATAAAATAGAAGAAGATTTCCCCAAAAGGGACAAATCTTCTCAAAGGGACAGATATCTTCTGATGTAGTGGGTGGGAAATGATTCTAATTTGACAATTATGAATTTAAGGCAACTGCGTCTTTTAGCTGACAGTAGAAATAAACCAGATTAAGGAGTCCTTTGCTTTCCCATCTGGCCCCAGGGGGCGTGGCTGCTGCTGGGTAAAACACACCCACCGTTTCTCCGTGGCCCCCAGCAGCTCCTGGCAGGACCCCTTGGCAGCCCCCAGAGCACCAGCCTCTCTCTGTCTCCTTAGAGATCAGAACAGGGTGGTATATATGGAGGTGGCGTGGAAGGATCTCAGTATGCCAGAAGCAGCAAGGCCCAGCCTGAGATGTCCCTCTGCCTGCCTTATGCCACCAGAGGTGCTTTTTTTTTTTTTTTTTTTTTTGTGGTTTTTGGCCAGGGCTGGGTTTGAACCCGCCACCTCCAGCATATGGGACCAGCGCCCTACTCCTTGAGCCACAGGCGCCGACCCAGAGGTGCTTTTGAAAGGTGCTTTCATTTCAGACCTAGAAGCTTAAAAGGCAAATATGTCTGTGGGTACAAGACTGGAACCCAGGGATGTCCCTTCCCTAGTGCCTAAAGACACAGCTGTGGGCTTGGCAGGGCCTGCCAGCCTAGCAGGGGAATAGTCCAGGTGGTATGACAAGATGAGCCAGCTCTTCTGCTTTAGAGTCCCCAGGATCTGGGTTCAAAGCCTGACTCTGCCACTCACTGCGAGACCTTGGGTCAATTCTGTAACCTCTGTGGGCTTGTTTTCTTGGCAGTATGATGGGAACCATGTCTCCTCTGGCTTATGAAAATCAAATGGGAAAATACATTTACCATGCTTTGCATAGGTCTGGCATGTTGTGGTGGCTGCTATTTGTATTTATGCTGCTATCGTTACTCACCCTTGACCTTTGCATAGCACTTTGCGGGTTACAGAGTTCTTTTGCATCGCCATCTCATTTGGTCCTGTGAGGTGGAAGCTGGGAAAGTATTGTCCACCCTACTTGATATTTGAGGAAAGTGAGGTCCAGAGAGCTGAAACGTGCCTGATTCCTGGTCCTGTGCCCTTTCCCCTATCGCACACCACTTCCTTCAGGACTAGGGACAGATACAGCTTCTCCTTGGCTGTTGTTGGAAAGAGGCTGCGGGGAGTAGAGAGCACTGAGGGCCTGAGAGCAGGAGGGAGGGGCACTAATGTTTGTGCATGTTGCTATGTGCTATGCCAGGCTATTTATAGCTACTGCCTCATTAATCCTCATTACAACCCTGGGACTTAGGAACTTTCATTCCCATTTTATAGGTGAGAAAATTCAGGCTCAGAGAAGCGAAGTGACACGTCCAGTCCAAAGCAGAGAGAGGAGCAGTGGGCACTGAGGGGCTGAGGAAAAGCGGCAGATAAGCCCTCAAACTTCCCAGTTAGAGCCAGAACTGGCCCACGTGCCTTACGCCCTTGGTCCTGATCCCACTGGTTCTGGTGCTGCTTCTCATCAGGAGGACTTTGGGTCTGTGCCAAGGTTGGGTCCATCCCCCTACACACTCCCAAGAAGGCAGGATTCATGCAGAGTGGCCTCCAGTCCCAGGCTCTGGCTTTACATCCACGCTATCCCTGAGGGTCAAGTTGTGGGTGGGGAGGGGAACTGAGCCAGGCACAGAACAGCCAGAACCTTGCATCAGGCCCATGACCCCAGGCCAGGGTCTGGTGGCATCCGCAGGCCAGGCTGCAGAGTTCTGAAGTCAGTCCTGACTTGCCAGCTCAGCTGTTTGTCACCCATGTGGCCTTGGACGAGCGAGCTGGCTTCCCTCTCACTTAGTTTCATTATCTGTAAAATGGGGGTGACGATGCCTCCTAACACATAAGACTACTGTGAGCATTGACTTTTGTGGGGTGAGCCTGGCGTCTCATGAGTGCTCAGCAAAGCGTAGCCCCCTTCTCGGTGGTGTTGGGAGAGTTCCAACCCAGACTTCTTGCAGACAAGCTATGTGACTACAGAGGGGTCACCCAGACTCTGAGGGCCTCAGCTCATCACCTGTAAAGTGCATCCGATTAGTAGGGATGCTCTGAGTATCAATTGAACAGTCAAAGGAAAGAGTCATTTTTACTTCTTTTTCTTTCTTATGGAAGCACGGTGGCCACCCAGTTACGAGGAAGAAGCTACAGAACATAGCTACAACATGCTGTGTTTTACTTGTATTATTTCGTTTAATTCTCCTGATAAACCCACGGAGTAGGTGGTATGTGTCCATTTTACACATGAGAACTCACAGAGAGAAGGGAAATGTATTTCCTAGGAGTGGTGAAGCTGGAATTCATACCCAGAGCCATGGGGGTCTTGAAACCTTTGTTTTTCTGCCGTCTCACTGAGTCACATTCACCGTGGAGGGGGGCTGGAGAGGTGTGCCCCATCGGCCTCCGTTCCATTGGGACTACTTGGCTGCACTTTCCAGACTAGGAGAGCCAAGCCCTGGCCTAGGCCTGATGAACACAGTAGCTGGGGACACTCCCAGGTCATACTGACCAGAAGCTTCCCCAAAAGGCATGTTCTAGGGCCCCCTCACCTCAGGCTCACTCCTAGGAACTAGATTGAAAATAGCCCCTTATCTGTAGGCCTTGGTGCCTGGAACTTTGATACCTGGAATCCCTGAAGAGGCGGGCGGCAGGTGAGTGGGTGACCAAAAAATGCAGGTGTGTGGGCCAGTGCATTCCTGGACTTAAGGCCAGGTTGGTTCCAAGACAGAGGGGTCAGCCAGCAGGCCTGAGGAAGGAGCTAGGGTGACAGACACTAGCAAAGCAGAAGGTGCCCAGGCCACTTCCGCCTAGCCAGGGGGTGGGCTTCCCTCTGAGAGGAGAAGGGACATTCAGAGTGCCAGTGAGATTGAGTCAGCTCCCCCAGGTGGACAGTATTACCATCTGCTTGGTGTGACCTTGGCCAAGAGTGCATTTTTCGGATGGGTAAGTTCACTCTAGCCTGCCCCCTCAGAGGAAATCCAGGCAGATCTGTAGCAGGTGGACTGAACTAAGCCGGGTGCCACTGTGACATGTCTTCGCAGCCCACTAGCTGAGGGCGGGAGTAGCCTTAGCGGCAGGAGACACAGACATCTTCCACCACACTGCCACGCCACCAAGCGGCCAGCATGGGATGTCCTCGTAGGCTTTGGGAAGACATGAATGTGACCTCACTTCATTAAGAGAAGGAAACAGCCAGGTGTCTCAGCTCTTAGACTTGGCCATGCCTAACAGCTGTTAGCCCAGATTATTCCACTAGTAGCTAGAGCAGTGGTTCTCAACCTTCCTAATGCCGCGACCCTTTAATACAGTTCCTCATGTTGTGACCCCCAATCATAAAATTATTTTTGTTGCCACTTCATAACTATAATTTTGCTAGTGTTATGAATCGCAATGTAAATATCTGATATGCAGGATGGTCTTAGGTGACCCCTGTGAAACGGTCATTCAGCCCCCAAAGGGGTCGCGATGCACAAGGTTGAGAACCACTGAGCCGAAGTGTCTAGCTGCTTCGAGACTTTTCTCAAACCTGCTTCCTCCATTATGCCTTCCATGGCTACCAGAAGGCCTCTTGGAACTTGAGGTACAATTACCCTGTGTTTATTATATTTTATACTATAAGATGGGTGCATGCCAAGCAAATTAATGCATGCTTATAACAATTTAAGCAATACAGATTCCATAAAGGAAAAGTTAGCAGTCTGCCTTCCTTCTACCCTCAACACCAGCCTCCCTGAGAAATACATACAGAATATTCCAATAGCATTAAATGTGGCCATGTCAGTGATTCGGCAGTTCATCATGTCATCCTGTGCAATCTCTCCTATTTTTATTTTGGGGAGTATGTGTGTGTGCATTTTGTTTTTTTTTTCTGGAGACAGGGCTTCACTCTATCTCCTCAGGTAGAGTGTAGTGGCATCATCATAGTTACTGCAACCTACACCTCCAGGGCTCAGGTGATTCTCAGGTGATTCAGCCTTCCAAGTAGCTGGGACTACAGGTGTGTGCCACCATGCCCAGCAAATTTTTATATTTTTGTATAGAGATGGCATCTCGCTCTCACTCAGGCTGGTCTCAAACTCATGGCCTCGAACAGTCGTCCTGCCTCAGCCTCCCTAAACACTTGGATTACAGACAAGGGCCACCGCACCCAGGCTGTTTTTCCCATATGTACTCCGATTTAATCCTCTTCTGTACATATTAGAAAGGAGCCATCTGTGGCAGGATCCGTATCCTAAACACTTTCTGTCCAGGACAGCGTCTGCACCAGTGGGCACGGCTTTCCTGTTTGGGCAGTGGGTACATGGAATAATTAATTTTCTTAGTTTGTGCTTCTGTAACCGACTAGGTCATTTATACCACAGACTGAATACTTTATAAACAATGGAAATTTATTTCTGAGCCTTTTAGGAGGCCAGGAAGTCCAAGATTAGGGTGCCAGCTGGTTCGATGTCTGGTGAGGGCTGCTGTCTGCTTCCAAGGTGGTGCCTGGTTGCTGCAACCTCCAGCGGGTACAAACAGTGTGTCCTCACATGGCAGAAAGAATGGAGGGGGGATCTCGCTCCCTCAAGCCCTTTTATATGGCACTAATCCACTCATGAGGGCAGAGCTTCTTGGTCTAATCACTTCCTAAAGGCCTCACCTCTTAATGCTGTTGCATTGAGCATTAAGTTTCAACATGAATTTTGGAGGAGACACAGACATTCAAACTATAGCATTGATAGCATTGATTGAGGGTTTGTTTTTTTTTTTTTTTTTTTTTTGGTTTTTGGCCGGGGCTAGGTTTGAACCCGCCACCTCCGGCATATGGGACCGGCACCCTACTCCTTGAGCCACAGGCGCCGCCCATGCATTGATAGCATTGATTCACTAATGCAAGGACAGGAGAGGGCATCCAGGGCTTCTCAGGGGCAGCTGGATTGCTTCAGGTCCTGCTCTGGTTTTCTGAGTCAATTTGTAGGAAAGGACAAGACAGCAGAAAGACCTTAGGCTCCAGTTCTGGCCTTGGCTTTTTACTTATGTGACCTCAAACGGGTTGCCCAATCTCTTGCCTGGAAATTGGGTGTGATACTAATAATAGCCACTGTGGAAGCTGTTATGACAAGATGTACACACACAGCCATGCCCACGTGCAGAGGAAGCAGTTCACTTTCTCAGGGAGGCCAGAGAATGCCTGGGTTCAAATTCCAGAATTTGCTTATTAGCTCTGCCTTTGCAGGCCAGATCCTTCTCCTCCCTGGGTCCCATTTTCCTTCTTTCTGAATGGGGTGGTAAGGTCCGCCTCGGGGGGGATTCATGTGAAGTTGCAGTCACGGCCCAGGGCCCATCCTGCAACAGGCACCACTGAGCAGTAATGGTGTTGTCATTATTTCTGTTCTGTAGAACAAGGCGCCTTCTTTATAGGCTTCCTCCTTTCCCCCCTCATGGAATGGGGCTTCTGAGGCCTGTGACTGTCTGGACTGAGTCTGGTTTTATCTAAAACAAACACTGGGCCTGCCCTAGTGTGGAGTCAGGGGCCCAGATGCCTCTGTCCCCAAAGCCTACCACAGTCACCGCAGTCATGGCTCTGCCTGCCTGGGCGTATTTTCCCTCCCGAAGGACTGATGTGGGAGAGGGTGTTTCCGTAAAAACTCCCAGAGGAAGAAGCAGGCCGATTAAATGGTGTGCTGGCTTTCCTCTCTGGGACTTTGGGGAAGTGACTAAGGAAGCTTCTGGAAATTGGGGTCCCTGGCAGGAAGTATCCAGACATTTTGGAGCCCTATTGTCCAGCCCTAGGCTGTCAAACCATTTGTCATCCCACCAAGGCCCTGGAGGTGTATCTCCAAAACACCTCCTCCACCCAGGAGCCCCCTGTGAGCTTTGGGGTTGTCCTTTGCCTCCACAGTTTTATCTTCCGGGAAATAAACACAGCAGGGGCATCTTAAAGGAGACCAAGCTTTCCCTGTCCAGAGAGAGGTCTGTGCCTGATCTCACTGTGAAACCCAGAGCCCTCCCTCAGACCGAAGCGCTGGCTTTCTCTGTGAAGCTCCCCAGAGCTCTTTCCACATTCACTTATTCACCCATCAGGTGTAGCTTGTGCACCGGAGGTGCCCAGCTGTCACTCCGTGCTGGGATTGTGTAAGGAACAAGGACCGTCTTTTCCTGTGTATCTTACGTTCCAGCAGGGAAGACAGACAATAAACAAGTAAATGAGCAAATAAATGATACGACGTTGAAGAGTAAAGGCTCTGAAAAAAAAACCCAGTAGGATGTAGAGCCAGAGAGGGAAAGAGGCCACGATGGCCACAGCGTCAGGAGGGGGAGGCTCGTAGGGCGGGTGTCTGAGCAGACACTTGGATTGAGGGAGCAGACCACCTGGCTAAGAGGGGCCAGCAGGAGCAGTGAGTGCTGTGGCCCTGGGCAGAGGCTGGGGACACGGGCAGAAGGGGCAGGCCCAGTCGGTGTTGCTCACGCTGTGTTCAATCTCAACACCGCAGGCCCCCTCCCTGTCTTCCTCCTGGTGCGCCTCCTCTGTACACAGAGCGAGAAGAGGAGGGCATCCTGGCTCCCAAGAGCAAACTCCTGGGCACAGTATTGCTCCCCGTGAGAGTGTGTGACAAGGCCTCACAGGCAGTTTTAAGGAGCTCGTGTTCTCCAGCGCCTGTTTGGACTAACAGCATCTCAAGACAACATCTCTCTAAACTCTTCAGGCCAGGGCTCCTCTTGGGATGTCTGAGAGAGACCTCAAACTTAGTGTCTGAAAAGAAACCTTTGGTCACAGCCGTCTGCACTTACTCTGCCTCCTAAACTCCCCAGGCTTCCATATCCCGGTAACACCAACCCCTTGCTCGGCTCACCTTTCTCTCCCGTTCCACACACGCTTCTCCCCACTTTCCCTGCCGCCACCGTGGCCAAGCCTCACCTGGTTCGTGCAGTAGCCTCCTGCCTGCCATCTCACTCTTGTCCCCAGGACCTGGCGAAGTAGTGGGTACCCCTTGGATGAAGAAGAAACAGAGGAGGTGGGAGATGTGCTGTGAGCCATACCCAAGTGCTCTGAGCACCAGGAGGAGGAGGAGGAGCCTTGCCTCCTGCCAGGACTCCGGCCTGGGAGCATCAGCTCACCCTGTCCCTTCTTCCCCCACCCACCACATTGCCCCCCATGCACACCTCAGTCAGGTACCCAGTCTCACCATCCTCTCAACCCCACATACGGCGTCCTTCCTCGTCAAAAGTGGACACTGGGCCCCCAGTGCCCTGTCAGCACACGTTGCTGAGGGCCCACTGTGCGCCTGTCCAGGGTTGGTTCTAGGGATACAGCGATGACTAAGGTGTGGAATGGGGGAGATGGCCCACGCACAGCCCCCATCTCCACTTCATGTTGAGCTCACCCTTCACCCCGAAGCTCAAACAAGGCTTCCTTGGGGCCTTCCTCAGCTTCCCTGGCCTCCTCCCACCACCTCTCAAGGCCTGCGCTTTCTCCTCACAGCATGATTACTGGGAGTATTTGGGTGCTGTCTGTCTCAACCTGCCAAGCTGCAAGCCTCATGCCGACAGGCCTGTGTCCGTGTCATCCCCGTGTCCTCTGCACCCAGCCTGGCAGTTGCCCAGCAAGAGACACTTACTGAACAGTTGTAGGGGAACAAGTGAGTGGGGCACCCAAGTTGTCTGAATGTGGCCAGGATGGCTTCTCAGGGAAGAAGAGTTGGAGGCTGTGGTTGAATGAAGCTCTCCCTTATGCCCTGGTGATAATTCAGAGCTCATGGGCAGGTTTCTGGAAAGAGGGGTGGCCTTGGACCTCAGAACTTGCTGTAATTAGCACAGCTAGACTGTTCCTGGGAGTCTTTCTTTGGGCCTCCTATCTTGATGGCCTTGGGTCACTGGGACAGGGAAATGCCAGGCCCACCCATGGACCAAAGTGCTTGGAGTACTTCCTCCGACTTGGCCGTGGCATTTCAGGGTCATGGCCAGAGCCAGATGTGGATGGTGAGACACTGCTATTTCCGGGGCCTGGAGAGCAATGACGACTCTCTCTGTTTTATATCCAGGAGCCTCACTGTTAGAAGCATTGCCATAGAGACAAGGCCCCTGGGAGGGGCAGGAACTCCCCTTTCACTTTCCCTGATACTCTGCTTCCTCTGAGGAGCCACAGCCGGCCCAGCTCTCCCCTTCCGCCCTCTGGGAGGCCTCCGCTTATTATTTATTCCTCTGGGACCTGAGGAATTTTTCTGACACTTGGCAGCAGGACTCTTGCCCCCTTCCAGAGCCCCTTGTCGTAGCCCCTAGTGGTCATTCAGGCCCCATGACCCTGGCTCTCACTCTGGGAATTCTCTTGTCTCTATAGCTGCCTTTGACACAGGCTGGTCCCATCCTCCATTCAGGGCTGTCACCAGCAAAAGCAGGGCAGGTGCTGGGCCAGGTGCAGTGGCTCACACCTATAATCCTAACACTCTAGGAGGCCAAGGCGGTGGATTGCTTGAGCTCAGGAGTTTGAGATCAGCCTGAGCTAGAGCGAGACCCTGTCTCTAAAACTAGCCTGGATGTTGTGGTGGGCGCCTATATTCCCAGCTACTCAGGAGGCTGAGGCAAGAGAATCACTTGAGCCCAAGAGTTTGAGGTTGCTGTGAGCTATGACACCATGGCACACTACTGAGGGTGACAAAGTGAGATTCTGTCTCAGAAAAAGAAAACCATGGTGCTAATTTTTAAAAGAATTGGGGGTGGGTGGGTGGGCAGGGAGCTCTCTGGGGCAAGGGGTAGGAAAGCTAATTGAGGACTGATTGGGAAACTCGTGCCCTGTGCGCCAAATCCTCATGCTGGGTGGGGCTCTGTGCTCCGGACAGTGTGCCCTGTGTGTCCTTGCCTGTCCCCATGCTGTCCTGCTCCCCTCCAGCCAGTGCCCTCTGTCCTCATTTCTACCTGGTGAGCCACTTTTCGTGTCTGAGGACCTGCCCATATGGAAAGAGCATCCTCAGGACATCCCCTTCCTGTCCCCACCCCTCCAAAGGGAGTTGCTTTTCTCTGCATTCATGGCCGTTTACGTCATTCAGAACACTTTTTTTGTCTGTGGTCATTTCTTTGCACATCTGTGTCCGCCATGTTAAACAATGAACTCCTTGGGGACAGGGAGCAGGTCTTATCCAGGTCTGTAAAGTTAATGCCAAGCACCATGTCTGGCACTCAGCAGGTGCTTGGAGTATTGGGGGCCATCCTATGAAGGTCATAGGATGCTCATGAAAAATGGCCTCAGGGAGTCCTCAAAGGTTGAGTAGAGTTTTAATAGGAAGCCCCATGGGGACAGGGATGTTTTCTTTGTGCCTGGAGGTCGCACAGGGTCCTGTCACAGAATAACCATCTAATATCTATCTGTTCAGTGGGTGAAGGGTTAGAGTTCTGCTAGAAAAATCTTCCTGGGGGAGGTGGTATTTGGGGGGATTTTTGAAGGAAACAAAGAAAGAGGCCTCAGGGTCAAAGAGAAATGAACATGGAATGGGAAGTGACCAGAGAGAGTCGGGGACTCTGGCAAGGTCTGGAGCAAGGCCCTGAGAGGAAGGCATGGGCACAGGAGCCAGCACACAGTAGGTCCTTTGTGGACCTGAACAGCAGGAAACAGTCACTATCTAGTGCACACGGTGGAATCTTATTTGCAGTCATTAAAAACCAAGAAGCATCTCCAGTCTGCCAGGCACTGCCCAAGGGCATCACACGCCTGCTATGACTTAGGTCCTCAGTGCTGCCCTGACAGATGTCAGACCTCTGTTCTACAGCTGAGGACACTGAGGCTCCAAGAAGGACTCATTCAGGGACCCCCAGGGGGCAAGTGGGAACACACTATAAACTCTCCTGTCTGTCACTCCAGAGAACGCCACAGCCAGCGCGAGCGAGGCAGAGAGGAAGGCGCAGGTGTACTACCGTGCGTGCATGAATGAGACCAGGATCGAGGAGCTCAGGGCCAAGCCCCTGATGGAGCTGATTGAGAAGGTGGGTCCCTCCAACAGACGTTCCCAGCCTCCACCTGCCTGTCCCTTTGGCTTCTGCTCCAGCTCTCAGTGCCACCAGGGCCCAGCCTCCTCACAGCTCCAGCCTCGTACCTCGCACGACGCCCAGCTGGATGGTCGGGGCTGCGTGTGTGTGTGTGTGTGTGTGTGTGTGTGTGTGTGTGTGTGTGTGTGTTGCATCTCTGTGTGGGCAGGGCTGTGTTTACACGAGGGTGCGTATCAGCATCTGCTATGGATGTGTCTTCTGTGTGTCTCTCTGCATCTGTGTGTGGCAAGGGGCTGTATTTAATGGGGAAAATGTCTCTCTATGCCGCTGCCTCTTCCTCAGAGGGTGTGTGTGTGTTCCAGAAAGACCAACAGAGCCTTGGTCTGGAACCAGAGCCCTCCCTGTGGGGAAAGCCCTATTGACCCAGGCCACCTCCTTACTCCTGAGCAGAAGAGGAAGGTCTTTCCTCCTGGACACCCCCAGTTGGCCTGGAGCAAACTCGGAGGGGCTGGACAGGCTTCCTGGTCCAGATGGAAGGTGGCTGTGTGTGTTTTCTGGCTGCCCTGTGCTTCCTGGAGAGTCTGCTCCCAGCCCCAGCTCCGGGAAAGTCGTATGGCAGAATTGGTGGCTGTGGGCACTGGGGACTGCACCAGTCCCTCCTCTCTGGACAGGCCCTGTGTACCCATATGTGCCAACCCAAGGAAGACCAGGAGATTTAAAAATAAATCCCAACCGGGGCGGTGCCCATGGCTCAGTGAGTAGGGCACTGGCCCCATATACTGAGGGTGGCAGGTTCGAACTCGGCCCCAGCCAAACTGCAACAATAACAACAACAACAAAAATACCAGCCTTGAGAGAGACTAAAGCTTATCTATCTTCTTAAACATCCCGAACCTTTTCTGCTACCATAGTCACAGTTGAATTTACGTGTGATAGGAATTACCTTCACATGATTCAGTGTCCTAAAAGTGAGCAGCGTACAGGGAAAAGCCACCTTCCCATTCCTACCCCACCCACCCAGGGAGCAGCCCCACATGGCTCCTGTCTGTGGCTCCTGTCTCTCTTGTCTTCAGCTCACGGGTCAGAAACCCTCCATGAAGACCAGCCCTTTGGTTTACTCTTGAGGCTCAGAGAGATCAGATGAGGTGTCAGGGTCACAAGCCAGGTCACCTGCAGAACTGGAGTCTACATCCCAGTCTCCCTGCCACCTTGTCATCTCCCTGCCACTCTCTCTCCCCACAGCTTGGGGGCTGGAACATCACAGGTCCCTGGGCTAAGGACAACTTCCAGGACACCCTGCAGGTGGTCACTGCCCACTATCGCACCTCGCCCTTCTTCTCTGTCTACGTCAGTGCCGACTCCAAAAACTCCAATAGCAATGTGATCCAGGTGAGCTGGCCAGAAACACGGGAGGAGGAAAGGGCACAGTCTCTTCCTGTTTTAATTGTAGCAAGTGCTGGATGGGAAGACCTACCCTGGGTGTGATAGAGGCCTCTGGCTTCTGAGCCTAGGTTATTCTGGAGGCCCCCATGGGTGAGATATTTATAGGCAAGAGACCAAGAAAGGGTAGGCTGCCGGCTGTGGGCACGTCGACATTGCACTGCAGAGTGTGGACCCCAAGAGTGATGTCAACTCCTTGGTACTATTAAAGCACTTTCTGGGTACCTCCCACCCACCTCAGAGCCAGCCCCATGCTGGGATTGGCACACACAGGGAAGCCCCAGCACTGGTCTGCCCCAACCTCAGATGCCAGCATGAGAAACCCAGCCAGGGGACCCTAAAAGCTGAGCTTCTAGCCTATCACTATTATCCACTCACTGTGTGACCTTAAGCAAGTGCCTCAACCTCTCTGAGCTGCAATTTCCTTCTCCATCAAATGAATATAATAACATCTGCCTTAGATGTGTCAGGGTGTGGCCATAGGCTCAGTGTGAGCTATCAGGAATGCCCGCCCCCCCTTGCAGGCTGTCTGCCAGCAGCATACTCTTTTTTTTTTTTTTTTTTGAGACACAGTCTCACTCTATCACGCTGGGTAGAGTATGTTGGATCATAGCTCTCAGGGACCTCGAACTCCTGGGCTTAAGGGATCCCCTTGCCTTAGCCTCCCGAGTAGCTGGGACTATAGGAGCCGGCCACAATGCCCGAATAGTTTTTCTATTTTTAGTGGAGATAGGGTCTTGCTTTTGCTCGGGCTGGTCTCAAACTCCGAAACTCAAGCAGTCACCCACCTTGGCCTCCCAGAGTTCTAGGATTATAGGCATGAGCCACCGTGCCCAGCTAGCCAGAACCATATTCTCAAATCCTCATTCCAGCTCTGAAGATTAGGTATTCTTTCTCTTATTTTCCTGATGAGAAACCTGAGGATCAGAAAGGTTAAGTCACTTAACCAAGGTACACAGCTTGTGAGCGGCTCTTAACCACTCAGGACATGCTCGGAGAAGCTTGAGACCAGGAGATGTCTCAAGAGAGATGGCTTTGGCAGCTCCCGTAACTCCATGGGTAGGACGCCGGCCACATACAGGCTGACAGGTTCGAACCCGGCCCGGGCCAGCTAAACAACAATGACAACTGCAACAAAAAAATAGCCAAGCGTTGTGGCAGGTGCTTGTAGTCCCAGCTACTAGGGAGACTGAGACAAGAGAATTGCTGAAGCCCAAGAGTTAGAGGTTGCTGTGAGCTGTGACGTCACAGCACTCTACCAAGGGCGACATGATGAGACTGTCTCAAAAAAACAAAAAAAAGAGAGAGATGGCTTTGCCCTATGCTTTCCAAATGGACAGGAAAGCATTGTCCCTTCCCTGGGGGTTGGGGGGAGGACATCAGTGACTTCAGCTCATGCTCCTGTTGGAACCTGAGCTGGTCCTCTGACGCCATGTGCCAGCATCCCCAGGGTGGGCAGAGGCTGTGCAGGGCACACCTGCACAACAGATGCTTCCCCTTACTCCCGCCTCCCTCAGGTGGACCAATCTGGCCTGGGCTTACCCTCAAGAGACTACTACCTGAACAAAACCGAAAATGAGAAGGTGAGTGTGCCTCTTCAGAGACATGGCTTCTGTCCCATCCCACCCCCTGAGGTGTTTATCTCCCCTGAGTGTTCAACCCCATTGCTCCTGTGCAGGTCTTTGAAGCCGTAGGAACCCAGAGATACCACTTACTCAGTGAGTGACAGGCAGTCCCTGGCAGGGAAGAGACACTGCTCAGCTGGCTATGTCACATTCAGGCATTAGGGACACAGGGGCAGGGGCCAAGTACCCTCTGTCTGTCTTCTACAGAGAGGCAGTAGTAACAGCCATTTGTGGGTCCTGCGCCTTTTGTATACATCACCTCTCACACTCCCTGTCACTCTGCACATCTTGAACTTCTCTGAATATCATTCACCCCATCTGTCAAATAGGTGTAAATTTTGCCCTTCCTTTTACAGAGCAGGGAATAAAGCTCAGAGTTACTAATTGACTTGCTCAAGGTGATGTAGCCGAACAAGCACGAGGCTGAGATTCTAATCCACGTCTGCATTCTGCAAAGCCTGCGCCCTTCCCTCCCTGCCTGCCTCTTAGGGAAGTCCCAGGGGCAAGCTTGCCTGAGGCTTGCTCATCTGCCCATTCATACTCCACCCACGGTATTGAGCAAGCACCCACTGAGTGCCTGATGCTAGGGAGATGGTGGTGGACAAGGTGGTCCATGTCCCATGGGGCTTAAGGCCTAGTAGCCGAGGCAGACAGACATTACTTAAGTAACTACCCACCAAATGCATAACAACAAACTGTGGTAAGGGAAAGGTGAACTAATTCTGATCTGGGAACTTGAGGATGGAGGGTAGTTCAAAAAGGGTGTGTTCAAGAACAGAAAGACAAGGCCAGAACAGCAGGGCCCAGCCCACCTGGGGACCTATGGAAGCCTTTGGGCTTTCTCCTGAGGGCTGTAGGGAACCATGAAAGGACACAGTGCTGAAATCATTCACCCAGTTATGCTTCCCACAGGCTCCCTGCATGTGATTCACCTACCCTTGCCCAGGGGGCAGCACATAGCAGCCACTAACCATTTGGGGGTGCTGGACCCACAGGTGCTGACCGGATACCTGAACTACATGGTCCAGCTGGGGAAGCTGCTGGGTGGCGGGGATGAGGATGCCATCCGGCCCCAGATGCAGCAGATCCTGGACTTTGAGACGGCGCTGGCCAACATCACCATCCCCCAGGAAAAGCGCCGGGACGAGGAGCTCATCTATCACAAAGTGACGGCAGCCGAGCTGCAGGTAACCTGAGCCCCCAGTGGCCACGGAGGCTCCCAGGCTTCAGACAGGCTGCTGGGCTGGGGGTTGTTTATTCTCACTTTGTCACATCCTTGAAGTAGCCCTATGAAGGAGGGATGGTTGTTATCCCCAATTCACAGATGGAAAAACTGAGGCTCAGAAAGGTTAAGTCACCTGCTGAAGGCCACACACTAGTAAGTGCCTCTTGCCCTGCTCCAGGCTGCTTCCCTATGATGGCATTTCCCTGTAGTCACAACAGCAGCTCACATTGGCAGGGCGTTTCTAGTCTCTCCAGCACCAAACAGGTGGAGCCTGGTCACAGTAAGCACTTAATAAATGTGAGGTGTGGGTTCTGTGTCTCTTTCCCCTTTGCTGAGCCAGGAGGGTAAGTGACATAGTCAAGGCTCGGAGGCTCTGGAGTGGCTGGACATAAGCCTCAGGATCAAGTCACTGGAGCTCTTGGCCACGTAACCTGGTGACATCCCGGCCAAGGTATGAGGGAGTCACACCTGCGCACTCTGTGACTGGGGCGACCCATCCAGGAACCCTGATGTCTGTTCTGCAGGTCAACCTCTGCCACAGGCTGCCCTCGGTGGCTGCTGGGCCTTGAGCGGGCTGCCTGCCGCCCCTTCTTCCCAGGGCATCAGGTATTGCTGTCCAGCCTTATCTTCAGAGCCAGGGGTCACAGGGAAATCTAGAGGGGCCTCTGCTGAGCTTCCTGTTTCTCGCCATCACCCAGTATGCTTGACCAGGCCTTGCCCACCCCTGGCCCGGGTGCCGCTTGTGTGCCAGGGCTCCAGCAAGGTGTCGTCCTCCCTCCCCCAGACTCACCAAGTCTGCCCATCCCTTCCTTCCTTCAGGAAGGACCTAGGTGCCTACCCTTCTCCCTCCCCAGCCCTCCATCTGAGAGGTATGTCTGGGGGCCACTTTGGAGCCTTGGGGTTTTTGGGTTTTTTTGAGACAGGGTCTTATTTTGTTGCCCAAGCTACTACAGTGCTGTGGCCTTGGCCTAACTCACAGCAACTTCAGACTCCTGGGCTCAAGTGATCCTCTTCCCTCAGTCTCCTGAGTAGCTGGGACTATAGACACCCACCATAAAGCCTACCTAATTTTTCTATTTTTAGTAGAGACAGGCTCTCATTCTTGCTCAGGCTGGTCTTGAACTCCTAACCTCAAGCAGCCCTCCTGTGTTGGCCTGTAGGATTACAGGTGTGAGTCACCCAGCTTGGCCAGGCTTTGTTCCAGCTAGGAAACAACCCCAGTCTAACTGATAAGAGCTTTCAGCAAAAACAGCAGGCGGGGGGGGGGGGCAGCGGGAAGGCGAGTCTAATGGGTGAGCACCAGCCAAGCCATGGGTGTCCTGGGTGAGGGTACAACCCATGTAAGAGCCTTGGGTGAGGGCAAGAGAGCCTGACCCCCAGCTGGCACCAGCTGCCCATTAGGTCCCAGAGAAGCCGGTGCCAGGGCCAGTGGTACCAAGTGGGCTGCAATGGAGATGAGCAGCTGGCGTCAGGCACCATCTGGCACTGTTTTTCTGCTCTAGGCCAGGAGGTTGAGGGAGATGCTGTTTGTGCGTGTTATTAGGTTTGCTCCAGCTGCCCGGCCTGAGAGGGGCCCCCAGCACCTCGGCCCCCCACAGTGGCCATGATGCCAAGAGTGGCAGAGAAGGCACAGTAGCCTTGAGCCACTCTGGGCTGCCAGATTCTCCCCCACACATCCTATCACCATTGCTTTTGTCCCCTTCTTCCAACGAGGAAGAAGGGAGGAGGCCTTCCCTCCCTCCCAGCTGTACGCTGCCAGGGCAGGAAGAATCCAGCAAGAACAATAGCCATAAGCTGTGTGGGCTCAGGGCTGAGAATCAGAGGTAGCCCCAGCCCATTTCACCATGACCTGAGTGGCCTTCGACAAGTTACTTAACTCACCCTTGGGAGCCTCGGTTTCCTTCTTTGTAAAATGGGCTTTGCTCATTCACTCACACCTGCTGCTTGCCATAACACAGAGACAAATGAGATGCAGCCCCTGTCCTTACGAGGGACAGTGGTTCTTTAAGTCACAGTGTCCCTTGAGTACAGGTCAAAAACTATGGACTTTCGCCCAGAAGAAATGGGCATATAGGGCAGCGCCCATAGCTCAGTGGGTAGGGTGCCAGCCTCAGCCACGTACACTGAAGCTGATGAGTTTGAACTCGGCCTGGGCAAGCTAAAAAAACAATGACAACTGCAAAAACAACAAAAATAGCCGGACGTTGTGGCGGGTGCCTGTAGTCCCGGCTACTTGGGAGGCTGAGGCAAGAGAATCGCTTAAGCCCAAGAGTTTGAAGTTGCTGTGAGCTGTGACACCACAGCACTCTACTGAGGGTCACAGCTTGAGACTCTGTCTAAAAAAAAGAAAAGAAAGAAAGAAAGAAAGGGAGGGAGGGAGGAAGGAAAGAAAGAAACAAGCGGCGCCTGTGGCTCAGCCGGTAAGGCGCCGGCCCCATATACCGAGGGTGGCGGGTTCAAACCCGGCCCCGGCTGAACTGCAACCAAAAAATAGCCGGGCGTTGTGGCGGGCGCCTGTAGTCCCAGCTGCTCGGGAGGCTGAGGCAAGAGAATCGCATAAGCCCAAGAGTTAGAGGTTGCTGTGAGCCATGTGACGTCATGGCACGCTACCCAAGGTTGGTACAGTGAGTCTGTCTCTACAAAAAAAAAAAAAAAGTCTTGGACACCCCGACCCCCACGCCCGCACCGAAGTCTGGTGTCCTCAGTAGGAATCTCTGCCTGGCCAAGCCACTAGGTTGCAGAAGGATAAGTTGGGGCAAAAGATGAGAATGGTTTCATTCTATAAGCTCATGTGCACAATGCAAGCATAACATATTATTATCATTCCTTTGTGATTGGCAATGTCACCAGGTCCCCAGCATTAAACCAATTTGATTCATTCCACCCTGGGACAGAGAATTTCTTGTCCCCTGGTATCTGGACATTTGGGGTATTTTTCCCATACTCCAAGTGACTCAGGGATAGGTGGTCCAGGTTGCACAGTGTGGTTCTAGGCTAGCCCTGCTGAAGCACAGAATGGTTCCAGACTAAACCCCAGCAGAGTCCGAATTCACAGCCACCAATCAGACATTCTTCTGTCACTTCTCTGTGGTCATGAGGGCCTCCCATTCCTTTCTAGGACCCCTCACACCAGCTGCTGTTTGGGACTGAGCCCCAGCCTCTGCTCTGGTTTCTCCAGCTGAGACAAAGCCCAGAAGCAGCATCCTCTTCTCTCCCACTTTTCAAACCTGCTTGCCTTGGCTGGGTTGTGACCAGTGTCCCCCTTGGTTGCAGGTGTGGAAAATGGAGCTCATCAGTGTGCCCCAGAGGGCGTGCATCATAAGAGGAATGTCCTAGTCAATTAAATTGGGTCTGGGCACATGTGTTTAAAAGTTAGGAGTTTAGGGGTGTGGCGCCTGTGGCTCAAGGAGTAGGGTGCCGGACCCATATCCTGGAGGTGGTGGGTTCAAATCCGGCCTCAGCCAAAAAAACTAAAAGTTAGGAGTTCAGGGATTAAAAGTGTAAATATGCTGGTGTTCAACACCCGTCTCCTCATCTCAGAGTTGTGAGAATTTCCCCACACAGACACTTGCTATCCCTAAAGGAACAGCAGAGGGATTTCTCACCATCTGATATCTGCAGTTCAGGAAGCTCTCATTCATCCTGTAAACAATTTTATAAACGTATTGATTTTCCTGGATTCTTTGTGTGCAAGACAGGTGGCTCTCATTGTGGAGCCCTATTTGAAGGTCTGAGAGCACATCTCCAAATTGTATAGGCACAAAATGTTAAAGATCAGCCCCAGAGATTGCCTGGCGGAGGGTCTCCTGCCAGGAGAGGGCAGAGAAGACAAGCTGGGGGAAAGGAAACTCAGGGTTATGGAGCAGGCACGTCCAAAGGGCACAGAGCAGTCGACTCTGGGAGGCCAGATTGTTGTCCCCATTTCAGAGAAAGGTAGAAGATGACTCGTGGCTGCTGGACTCTGATCCAGTCCTGCTCAACCCCAGCCCAGGGCTCTTCCCTGCTCATCTGGCTGCAGGCAGGCAGGGATGTGTTAGAGCCCACCATTTCCTTAGTCTATAGTGTACATTTGTTCCCAGCTCTGCAGGTAGTTTGCAGTCAGTCACGGTGAAAAATATTTATCCGTAAACTGTGAGCTAGCTTTAACCCTTTGCCAGCACACTGCTGCCTTCGGGACCTGCCTTCCTCACAGCCTTCCCTGTCCTGTGCGGCCCTTGTTGCCTAGTGGCTGAGCTGCCCTTTTAAACCCAGAGAGAAAAGGAAACCTGGATTTTAGACTTGCACAATCACTGGTTAATTGTGTGACCCCAGAACAGTCACCTTATGTCATTTGCAAATTGTGTCTGTTAAATGGGGAGTTTTGATGACTGCCTCTCTCCTTGGGGACATCATAGGTATTTATGAACAGGTTATAGATGGATCTTACATTACAGGTTAATTTTACATTATGAATTGATTTTCCCATATGAAGACAATGTACAAGGCATCCCTGACTTCCTTTATCTGTCTTGCATCTTGCCCACTTTCAGTGGAATGGGGCCATGGCCAGTCTTGGGAGACCTTGAGCAAGGATTGTAGTGGCCAACATCGATGAATTGCTTGCTAACTGCTAGACATACCCAACTAAGTGATTGACACAGACAGGCATGGTTGCCATAGCACAGAATATATAGGCCTGAGAAAACCTTGCATTCTGTAAAAATGACACACTAAAAATAACAGGACATGTGAGAAAAGTAGGACAAGAGCAAACCATTCAAAAGTTATGCAACTCAGCTTGAGAGCATAATGCAACGGACAGATTCTGAGTGATTCCACTTAACACGAGGTGCCAGACTAGTCAAATTCATAGACGCGGAAAGTAGAAGTAGTTTCCAGGGGCAGGGTGGGAGGCTGTGGGAATTTATTGTTTAATGGGTATAGAGTTTCTGTTTTGTAAGATGAAATCTGTGGATGGATGGCAGTGATGGTAGGGCAATGATGTGAGCAAACTTATGCCCCTGAACTCTACTCCTGAAAATGGTTAAGATGGTAAATTTTACATTACATGTATTTACTACAATTTTCTTTTTAAGTTGTGTGACTTAATAATCAGAACCCTAACAAAGCAATAACTGGAGCCTTGAGAGGTAGCTCAGCATGGCTGGAGGCTGCCTTAAGGGAGGTGCTGGCCAGGGACACCAAGGAACTGCAGACAGGCAGGGAGCTCTGAGCCACAGGCCAGCGGGGAAACCAACCTGCTGGGGCCTGAGAGTTAAGCAGAGCTGGAGGGGCCTCTGCAGGGGCACAGCCCAGGTCAGGTGCTCATTTTCAATCATTTTAAAGTAGAGCTGAAGGCAGGGTGTGGTGGCTCACGCTTGTATTCCTAGCAGTCGGGGAGGCCGACGTGGGTGGATTGCTTGAGCTCAGGAGTTTGAGACCAGCCTGAGCCAGAGTGAGACCCTGTCTCTACTAAAAATAAAAAAATTAGCTGGGGGTGGCACCTGTTGCTTAGTGGGTAGGGTGCCAGCCCCGTATACTAAGGATGGTGGGTTCGAACCCAGTCCTGGCCAAACTGCAACAAAAATATAGCCAGGCGTTGTGGCAGGTGCCTGTAGTCCCAGGTACTTGGGAGGCTGAGGCTAGAGAATCGCCTGAGCCCAGGAGTAGGAGGTTGCTGTGAGCTGTGTGATGCCACGGTCTCTACCGAGGGCGATAAAGTGAGACTCTGTCTCTACAAAAAATAAAAATATTAGCCAGGCGTTGTGGCGGGTGCCTGTACTCCCAGCTACTCAGGAGGCTGAGGCAAAGGGATTGCCTGAGCCCAAGAGTTTGAGGTTGCTGCGAGGTATGACACCATGGCACTCTACCCAGGGTGACAAAGTGAGACTCTGTCTCAAAAAAACAAAAAATTAAAGTAGAGCTGAGCAGCCTTCTGGTGCATCAGCCGAGCTGAGGGCTTTCCCTTCCTTGCTGAAGGTTAGCATTTGACTCTTGCCTTTCCAGGTCCCATGCCCGAGAAACATCACTTACAGACCAACACAGTCTGCACACATACTACCATTATCCCTCAACTTACCAAACGCAGAGAAGCTGATTGATGTCGCAGAGGCCCTTGTTGAATAGAATAGATGGCATTAGCTTATTTGATGCTCACAGGAGCCCCATGAAGCAGGCTCTGTTTTCAGATGAGAGAGGGAGGCACAGAAGGGCTCATTAAGTTACTCAAGGTTACACAGCTAGACTAAGTAAGAGCTAGAAGCAGAGCAGCTTGGCTCCAGATTCTACATGCCTAACTGTTTTAGGCCTATCCGAAGCTCAGTCTCTTCATTGGTAAAGTGGGGATAATATTACTGACCGCTTAGGCTCTGATGAGGACCAAGTGGCATACTATTACTGAGTCATTGGCAATGGCTCCTGACACACAGGAGGCGGGGCTCATGAATGACAGCTGCTGTTACATCTGCTCTTATTCTATCCTAGTTCCATTTCAAGGTAAATTTTGATGTTGGGCTCCTTAGAAGTCTACCTATAGCATCATTAGCAAAGTCGCCAGCCCCTGTTTGACCGTCTGCCCAGGCTGTCAGGCCGCACCAAGTTCTTTCCTTTGCCAAAGAGCAGAAGGTGCCATGACACCTTCTGCAGACTGCCCTGGAGACCCGGGCCCCAAGGAGATGTAGTCCACCGGTGTCACTTTGTCCTCTTCCCTTATAGACCTTGGCACCTGCCATCAACTGGTTGCCCTTTCTCAACACCATCTTCTACCCTGTGGAGATCAATGAATCTGAGCCTATTGTGGTCTACGACAAAGAATACCTTGAGCAGGTCTCTACTCTCATCAACAACACTGACAAATGGTAAGGGAGGCCTGGCAGCCTGGGACGTGACTCTCACAGGGAGCCGCCTTCTCAGGCAGGATGGGCACGGGCAGAGGATGACAAACTGACTCAGGAAAATGGGTCTGGGGGTGGGCTTTTATGAGGGGCATCCTGGTTACAGGCAGAGGTTCAAATCCTAGCTCCTTACCCTACCAGCTTTGTGGCCCTGGGCAAATTTCTTACCCTTTCTTAGGTTCATTTTCCTAGTCCGTAAAATGGGGATACAAATAGCATCATCACACAGGAGTGCTGTGAGAAACAAGTAAAATAATCGGTGTGCAGCTTGGTGCCTGTAGCTCGGCGGCTAGGGTGCCAGCCACATGCACCAGAGCTGGCAGGTTTGAACTCGGCCCGGGCCTGCCAAACAACAATGACAAGTACATCCAAAATATAGCCAGGCATTGTGGCAGGCGCCTGTAGTCCCAGCTACTTTGGAGGCTGAGGCAAGAGAATCGCTTAAGCCCAAGAGTTGGAGGTTGCTGTGAGCTGTGATGCCACAGCACTCTACCAAGGGAGACATAGTAAGACTCTGTCTCAAAAAAAAAAAAAAAAAACCCAAGGGAAAAAAAAGAAATAATCAGTATGAGGGGTTTTAATACAGTGCCTGACACTTAATAGGACTCAGTGAATGGTAGCTGCTATTTTTAGTTAAAATTTATTATAAGGCCAGGCATAGTGTGGCTCATGCCTATAATCCCAGCACTCTGGGAGGCCGAGACAGATGGACTGCCTGAGTTCAGAAGTTTGAGACCAGCCTGAGTTAGAGCAAGACCCTGTCTCTATAAATAGCCAGGTGTTGTGGTAGGTACCTGTAGTCCCAGCTATTTGGGAGGCTGAGGCAAGGGGATCACTTGAGCCTAAGAGTTTGAAGTTGCTGTGAGCTGTGACGCCACGGCATTCTATCAAGGGCACCAAAGTGAGATTCTATCTCTAATAATAATAATAAATAGGGTGGCACTTGTGGCTCAGTGAGTAGGGCACCAGCCCCATATACCGAGGGTGGCGGTATAGTCCCAGCTACTCGGGAGGCTGAGGCAAGTGTACTGCCTAAGCCCAAGAGTTTGAGGTTGCTGTGAGCTATGACGCCACAGCACTCTACTGAGGGCAACAAAGTAAGACTCTGTCTAAAAAAAAAAAAAAAGTATTTATTTTTCAATTTTAAAGAGTTGTAGAAAGAACAACTTTCTACAGAACGTTCGAAAGAACAGAAAATAATTTCAATGACCTAAAACACTACTCTGTGTGTGTGTGCATTTATAGAAAGAGAAAGCACTAGAAAAAGAGATGGGTTTTCAAATACATGGCTCTTTTTTTTTGCACTTTTTGGCTGGGGCTGGATTTGAACCCACCACCTCCAGCATATGGGGCCAGCGCCCTACCCCTTTGAGCCACAGGCGGCACCCTACATGGCTCTTTTTTTACTCCATCATTTGTACCTAGAGGTACAGTCCGCTTTTCCTTTGCCCTTTACCATGAACGTTTTCCCTGTGTCATCCTAAACCCGTGCAGACATCATTTTTCATGGTTGCATAGTGCTCCGTCATACATAAATACAATCCTTTACTTACCCCTTCTCTTGTCAAACATCTGGGTTGATTTCTGATTGGAGGCTAGATGTTTGCTATAGTGAACCTCTTTGTGCTAAGGTGATGTCTTTGAAACAGTGGCTACAGCCACAGATAGGTGCCCTGTGCCCTGGGGAAGGGTAGTGGGAGCTGTCATCGTGGAAACCTTGGCCTGGCTGGCCCCTGCCCCTCCCCTGCCCTCTGTCTGGCCTTCTTGTGGGAAAATGGCAGCCTGTTTCCCACCCTAGCCCTGTAGCAGACACCATGGGGGGGAGCCTCCGTACTGGGGCTTCACAGCTGCCAGACACAGAGCAGTTAGGCAACAAGGATTTATTGAGCACCTATGGTATACACCTGCTTGTACCAGGCACTGAGGGGTGTTTTGTTCCATGTGCTTAGAGCAGGGGTCTTCACACTGCAGCCCGCAGTCCACATGAGGCGGTGTGATTCTATTTGTTCCCGTTTTGTTTTTTTACTTCAAAATAAGATATGTGCAGTGTGCCTAGGAATTTGTTCATAGTTTGTTTTTTTTTTTAAACTATAGTCCGGCCCTCCAATGGTCTGAGGGACAGTGAACTGGCCCCCTGTTTAAAAAGTTTGAGGACCCCTGGCTTAGAGAGTGGCAACCAGGTCAAAAACCCAGGCTGGGAAGGAGCCTGAGATCAGAGGCAGCATTTGAGAGCCCCCTAGGGGCTAGCAGGGGAAGTGCTATGATGCGTCCTGCTGGGGGCATCTCCTAGCAGCTCTGGTCTCCTTTCGCTCCAGCCTGCTGAACAGCTACATGATCTGGAACCTGGTGCGGAAAACAAGTTCCTTCCTGGATCAGCGCTTTCAGGATGCTGATGAGAAGTTCATGGAAGTCATGTACGGGACCAAGAAGGTGAGCCTGTTACCATGCATCCCCGTACACATGCTGAGCACCTGCTGTGTACTAGGCTCACAGCACCTGCCCAGGGCATAGAACACATGAGGAAGATAGAACATAGGAAGAGAATGAAGACAGCCTCAAAGGGCCTACCCGGTATCTGTGGGAGCCCAGGAAGGGACCTGCGCCAGCTGGGGGTGGACAGAAGCTTCTGGAAAGAGAGGATTATGCCAAGTCAGGGGTAGAGAGGGGTCTTAGCTACTTACCAAAAGGTAGCTTCTATTCTTTCCCCTCTAACTCTTTCTTGGTGGTGATGATGAATGCCCTCCGTGAGTAACTCGTGTGAGATGGGTGCTGTTATCATCCCCCTTTGCCCAGCGCAGCCCCGAGAGCACTACTTCCAAAAGATAAAACTCATAGAACAGAATCTGTTTCATGGTAAGTTCTATGTGAGTGTTTGCTGTTACTGTTATCCTCCGTGGTCTGCAAGAAGCTAGGCCTTGGGCTTTGTGGGGGAGCAAAAGTCCCAGGCCCCAGGCCCAGTGTGCTCCCTCTAACTTTAAATGGCCCACAAGGACCCCTATGGGTTTATTCTTCCAGAGGTTTTGGGGCTCTTCCTGGCCCTCCCCCAGGGGAACCTGCCCCAGTGGAAAGCTCTATAGCCACTTCTGCCTTCTCCCCAAGGTTACACCTTGAATTCCTGCAGCTGTGTGCCAGCTCTGAGCCCACTATGGGATACTGAGATGGGTGAGAGGAAGTCTGTGCCCCAGGAGCAACACCTGCTGAGAAAAGTGATGGGAGCTAATTAGCTCTCCCAAGTGCTAAAGGGATGCTCCAAGCCTGGCCCCAGCAATAAAGACTGAGGTGCCAGCTCGCCCCACATACCCTGCCTCCACCCAAATAGCAGCTAGCAAGACCCCAAATGGGTTCCCCACATCCCCCCTCACAGTCCAGTGGAGTTGGGGAGCCAGATGGGATTAGCAAAGGATGGCAGGATGTAGGTTCCTGCTCTGGCCCAGAGTTCATCCTAGAAAGAGTTCTTTTCTCTACCATGTCCACGTACAACCACCTCTGGCAGGAAGGGATTGCAGTAGAGTGTGGCTGGGAATAAGCCCTGGCCATAGGAACTTATAAGGGCACCACCACACCTTGGCCATGAGACCCACACTGCCCTATGGAAGACAGGGGAGAAGCAGTAGGTTTGCTGCCCTGCCAGGCAACCCACCTTCCTGCTCCAGCTGCACCCTACCTTGGACTGGCCCTGGGTCACAGATGCGGTCAGAATCAGGATTCCATTCCCTACAGTACTTGGCCTTCCAGGAGCCAAGTGGGCTCAGATCTGGGCACACAGTGGCAGGAATTCAATGCATAACCATGGGAAGTGTCTATCTGACCAGCACCCGGGGTGATGGCTGCAGAGATGGCTACACATGGGGAGTGAGCATTACATAGGATAGGGCCCGGCATAGGGTGAACCCTCACTAAGTATTCGCTACTATTACTGCCATCGATATTGTTACTGCCTGCCTGTCTCTCCCATTGGATGTTCTGGGCATCTCAATTGAGTCCCTTAAATAGAGGCTCACAGTTGATTCATCTATAGATTCCAAAGACCTAGCATGATCAGGGCGAGGAGGAACTTCTCAGAGAACGCTTATGCGTGAATGAATGGATTTATCCAAAGACTGTCCTGAGAAGACAATGTGTAAGAATGTGTTTCGGGAATCACAGCCTGAACCCTCCCTGGAGCCTCGAAGTTAAAAGTCCTGCCCTCGGGCGGTGCCTGTGGCTCAGTGAGCAGGGCACCGGCCCCATATACCGAGGGTGGCGGGTTCAAATCCAGCCCTGGCCAAACTGCAACAAAAAAAAGCCGGGTGTTGTGGCGGGCACCTGTAGTCCCAGCTACTCGGGAGGCTGAGGCAGGAGAATCACCTAAGCCCAGGAGTTGGAGGTTGCTGTGAGCTGTGTGACGCCATGGCACTCTACCTAGGGCAATAAAGTGAAACTGTGTCTCTACAAAAAAAAAAAAGAGAGGCGGAGCAAGATGGCAGCCGAGTAACAGCTTCCTTGCATCTGGGCACCGTGAGTCTGGGGAGATAGGACTCCAGGCGTCTCTGGCTGGTGGGAACTGCCTATCACCACTCCTATGAGGATACAGGGAGTCAGGGAGAGACTTCTGGACCCCAAGAGGAGGACTAAATCCGTGGAAAACCGGCAAGTGGTCGCGTGTGTTCAATCCGTCTAAACCCGCCCACAACTGTAAGTTCAGTAGCAGCGAGACTGCAAACCAGAAAGGCCTTACCTGTGAACTGTTTTGATGTCCTTGGACTTGGCACTGAGTTGAACTGCCTTGGGGAAGGCCTGAGCGGGAGTGCGAGAACTTTGGCTGTTGTCTAGGGCCCCAGTCTGAGCCGCTGAGCCAGACGGAGCTAATAGTGTTTGGCGGTGGGTCACACGGATCCATTGTCAGCGATCTGCCCCGGCAAGCTCCGCCCTCAGGGTCGCAGAGCTAGAAACGGGTGGGAGCTGGTAACCCAGCAACCAAGTAGCCTAAGGGTGGGGTCTGAGCCGCCTTGCAGCCCTAACCCTCAGGGGCAGAGTGAGACCGGTTTTGGCACACTGAGTAAGTGGATAGCCACTTCAGCAGCGATTCTAGCAAGAAAGCTGGGAAAGCTTCTGCTCAACAAGTTTACAAGTTCGAAGTGCCTTTTAAGTAGGCTGAAGAGAGATTCAGGGTGTCTACCTGCTGGGGTTTGAGTAATCAGCAGCCTCCAGTCGTATCTGAACTGTGACTAACATCTCATACCCCAGAAGACCACGTGTTGCCCAGACAATATTCAATAACATATACAAACTGCTTTGTTTTTGGTTGTGTATTTTTTTCTTTCTTTTTTTGCTTGGTTGTTTTTTTTGTTTGTTTATTTTGACGTTGCTGATATTCTTTTGTTTTTTTAATTTCAATCTTTTCCACACAGATCCCTTTTTCTTTCTCAATTTTCCTAGTTTAATTATAATTTCCCATTGCTGCTTTTTTTAATAACTTCAACTTCATTTTTGCTAGTGTTTCTACCGATATAATTTGGTTTTTCACCCAATTTTATCCCTGTAAAGTTTTCTGTTTGCTTCTTTTGGTTTGATTTATAGCATTTTTGTCTTTCCTCTCTACTTGGTGGAGGTGGGGTACTGTGTCTGATCAGGTTAGCAAAGAGCTGCTGACCTCAAGGGAACCACGCAACTGGGCACCCCCAGAAGGTGGGGTTTTTTAAGGTTGTGTCAAAGTACCCTACTGTACACCTATATTGCCCTGTCTCCCTCTTTCTGTGCCTCTCTTCTTTTTGTCAATATTCCTTATACCCACCCCCTCTCCTTTCTCTATCTTTCTTTTTTTCTTATCACTCGGTCCTCCTTTCTTTCATCCCCTTTTTTTCTGCTCTTCAACCTTCTCACCCTTCTGGTCCTGTAACCTTTAGTCCACAGGCACAAGAACTTAAAGAGCAAGAGGAAGTGAAAGGAAAATTAGGGCAAGCAAACAGATAAAAGAAATCACTCATGAGGAAGAATCAGCAGAAAACTCCAGGCAACATGAAGAACCAGTCTAGAACAACCCCACCAAGGGACCATGAGGTAGCTACTGCAGATGATTCCACCAGTATAGAAATGTTAGGAATGACAGAAAGGGAATTTAGAATACACATGTTGAAAACAATGAAAGAAATGATGGAAACAATGAAGGAAATTGCTAATAAAGTGGAAAATAACCAAAAGGAAATACAAAAACAGAATCAAATAAGAGATGAACGATATGAAGAATATAAAAAGGATATAGCAGAGCTGAAGGAACTGAAACAGTCAATTAGGGAACTTAAAGATGCAATGGAAAGTATCAGCAACAGGTTAGACCATGCAGAAGAAAGAATTTCAGAGGTAGAAGACAAAGTTCTTGAGATAACTCAGACAGTAAAAGAGGCAGAAAAGAAGAGAGAGAAAGCAGAACGTTCACTGTCAGAATTATGGGACTTTATGAAGCGTTCCAACATACGAGTTATAGGAATTCCAGAAGGGGAAGAAGAATGCCCCAGAGGAATGGAAGCCATACTAGAGAATATTATAAAAGAAAATTTCCCAAACATCACCAAAGATTCTGACACACTGCTTTCAGAGGGATATCGGACCCCGGGTCGCCTCAACTCTAACCGAGCTTCTCCAAGACACATTGTGATGAACCTGTCCAAAGTCAAGACAAAAGAAAAGATTCTGCAAGCTGCCAGGAGTAAGCGCCAGTTGACCTACAGGGGCAAATCCATCAGAGTTACCACAGACTTCTCTAATGAAACTTTCCAAGCAAGAAGACAATGGTCATCTACCTTTAATCTACTTAAACAGAACAATTTTCAGCCCAGAATTCTGTACCCTGCTAAGCTAAGCTTCAAAATTGACGGAGAAATCAAATCATTTACGGATATACAAACATTGAGGAAATTCGCCACAACAAGACCAGCTCTACAGGAAATACTTCAACCTGTTCTGCACACTGACCACCACAATGGATCAGCAGCAAAGTAAGAACTCAGAAACCAAAGGACAGAACCTAACCTCCACACTGATGCAAAAGATAAAACTAAGCAATGGACTCTCACCAAATAAGACGAATAGAATACTACCACACTTATCCATTATCTCAATAAATGTTAATGGCTTGAATTCCCCACTGAAGAGACATAGATTGGCTGACTGGATTAAAAAACACAAGCCATCCATTTGCTGTCTGCAAGAAACACACCTGGCTTCAAAAGACAAATTAAAGCTCCGAGTCAAGGGTTGGAAGACAATTTTTCAGGCAAATGGAATTCAGAAGAAAAGAGGAGTTGCAATCTTATTTTCAGATACATGTGGATTTAAAGCAACTAAAGTCAAAAAAGACAAAGATGGTCACTTTATATTGGTCAAGGGAAAACTACAACAAGAAGACATTTCAATTCTAAATATTTATGCACCCAATTTAAATGCTCCCAGATTCTTGAAGCAGACCTTACTCAGTCTGAGCAATATGATATCTGATAATACCATCATAACAGGGGACTTTAACACACCTCTTACAGAGCTGGACAGATCCTCTAAACAGAAATTAAACAAAGATGTAAGAGATTTAAATGAGACCCTAGATCAACTATGCTTGATAGACGTATATAGAACACTCCACCCCAAAGATAAAGAATATACATTCTTCTCATCACCCCATGGAACATTCTCCAAAATTGATCATATCCTGGGACACAAAACAAATATCAACAGAATCAAAAGAATTGAAATTTTACCTTGTATCTTTTCAGACCATAAGGCACTAAAGATGGAACTCAACTCTAACAAAAATGCTCAACCCCACCCAAAGGCATGGAAATTAAACAATCTTCTGTTGAATAACAGATGGGTGAAAGAAGAAATAAAACAGGAAATCATTAACTTCCTTGAGCATAACAACAATGAAGACACAAGCTACCAAAACCTGTGGGATACTGCAAAAGCAGTTTTGAGAGGAAAATTCATCGCTTTAGATGCCTACATTCGAAAAACAGAAAGAGAGCACATCAACAATCTCACAAGAGATCTTATGGAATTGGAAAAAGAAGAACAATCTAAGCCTAAACCCAGTAGAAGAAAAGAAATATCCAAAATCAAATCAGAGATCAATGAAATTGAAAACAAAAGAATCATTCAGAAAATTAATGAAACAAGGAGTTGGTTTTTTGAAAAAATAAATAAAATAGATAAACCATTGGCCAGACTAACTAGAAATAGAAAAGTAAAATCTCTAATAGCCTCAATCAGAAACGATAAAGGGGAAATAACAACTGATCCCACAGAGATACAAGAGATCATCTCTGAATACTACCAGAAACTCTATGCCCAGAAATTTGACAATGTGAAGGAAATGGATCAATATTTGGAATCACACCCTCTCCCTAGACTTAGCCAGGAAGAAATAGACCTCCTGAACAGACCAATTTCAAGCACTGAGATCAAAGAAACAATAAAAAAGCTTCCAACTAAAAAATGCCCTGGTCCAGATGGCTTCACTCCAGAATTCTATCAAACCTTCAAGGAAGAGCTTATTCCTGTACTGCAGAAATTATTCCAAAAAATTGAGGAAGAAGGAATCTTCCCCAACACATTCTATGAAGCAAACATCACCCTGATACCAAAACCAGGAAAAGACCCAAGCAAAAAGGAGAACTTCAGACCAATCTCACTCATGAATATAGATGGAAAAATTCTCAACAAAATCCTAGCCAATAGATTACAGCTTATCATCAAAAAAGTCATTCATCATGATCAAGTAGGCTTCATCCCAGGGATGCAAGGCTGGTTTAACATACGCAAGTCCATAAACGTTATCCACCATATTAACAGAGGCAAAAATAAAGATCACATGATCCTCTCAATAGATGCAGAAAAAGCATTTGATAAAATCCAGCATCCTTTTCTAATTAGAACACTGAAGAGTATAGGCATAGGTGGCACATTTCTAAAACTGATTGAAGCTATCTATGACAAACCCACAGCCAATATTTTACTGAATGGAGTAAAACTGAAAGCTTTTCCTCTTAGAACTGGAACCAGACAAGGTTGTCCTCTGTCACCTTTACTATTCAACATAGTGCTGGAAGTTCTAGCCAATACAATTAGGCAAGACAAGGAAATAAAGGGAATCCAAATGGGAGCAGAGGAGGTCAAACTCTCCCTCTTTGCTGACGACATGATCTTATACTTAGAGAACCCCAAAGAGTCAACCACAAGACTTCTAGAAGTCATCAGAAAATACAGTAATGTTTCAGGATATAAAATCAATGTCCACAAGTCAGTAGCCTTTGTATACACCAATAACAGTCAAGATGAGAAGCTAATTAAGGACACAACTCCCTTCACCATAGTTTCAAAGAAAATGAAATACCTAGGAATATACCTAACGAAGGAGGTGAAGGACCTCTATAAAGAAAACTATGAACTCCTCAGAAAGGAAATAGCAGAGGATATTAACAAATGGAAGAACATACCATGCTCATGGATGGGAAGAATCAACATTGTTAAAATGTCTATACTTCCCAAAGCAATCTACCTATTCAATGCCATTCCTATCAAAGTACCTACATCGTACTTTCAAGATTTGGAAAAAATGATTCTGCGTTTTGTATGGAACCGGAAAAAACCCCGTATAGCTAAGGCAGTTCTTAGTAACAAAAATAAAGCTGGGGGCATCAGCATACCAGATTTTAGTCTGTACTACAAAGCCATAGTGCTCAAGACAGCATGGTACTGGCACAAAAACAGAGACATAGACACTTGGAATCGAATTGAACACCAAGAAATGAAACTAACATCTTACAACCACCTAATCTTTGATAAACCAAACAAGAACTTACCTTGGGGGAAAGACTCCCTATTCAATAAATGGTGTTGGGAGAACTGGATGTCTACATGTAAAAGACTGAAACTGGACCCACACCTTTCTCCACTCACAAAAATTGATTCAAGATGGATAAAGGACTTAAATTTAAGGCATGAAACAATAAAAATCCTCAAAGAAAGCATAGGAAAAACACTGGAAGATATTGGCCTGGGGGAAGACTTCATGAAGAAGACTGCCATGACAATGGCAACAACAACAAAAATAAACAAATGGGACTTCATTAAACTGAAAAGCTTCTGTACAGCTAAGGAGACAATAACCAAAGCAAAGAGACAACCTACACAATGGGAAAGGATATTTGCATATTTTCAATCAGACAAAAGCTTGATAACCAGGATCTATAGAGAACTCAAATTAATCCACATGAAAAAAGCCAACAATCCCTTATATCAATGGGCAAGAGACATGAATAGAACTTTCTCTAAAGACGACAGACGAATGGCTAACAAACACATGAAAAAATGTTCATCATCTCTATATATTAGAGAAATGCAAATCAAAACAACCCTGAGATATCATCTAACCCCAGTGAGAATGGCCCACATCACAAAATCTCAAAACTGCAGATGCTGGCGTGGATGTGGAGAGAAGGGAACACTTTTACACTGCTGGTGGGACTGCAAACTAGTACAACCTTTCTGGAAGGAAGTATGGAGAAACCTCAAAGCACTCAACCTAGACCTCCCATTCGATCCTGCAATCCCATTACTGGGCATCTACCCAGAAGGAAAAAAATCCTTTTATCATAAGGACACTTGTACTAGACTGTTTATTGCAGCTCAATTTACCATTGCCAAAATGTGGAAACAGCCTAAATGCCCACCAACCCAGGAATGGATTAACAAGCTGTGGTATATGTATACCATGGAATACTATTCAGCCATTAAAGAAAATGGAGACTTTACATCCTTCGTATTAACCTGGATGGAAGTGGAAGACATTATTCTTAGTAAAGCATCACAAAAATGGAGAAGCATGAATCCTATGTACTCAATCTTGATATGAGGACAATTAATGACAATTAAGGTTATGGGGGGGGAAGCAGAAAGAGGGATGGAGGGAGGAGGGTGGGGCCTTAGTGTGTGTCACATTTTATGGGGGCAAGACATGATTGCAAGAGGGACTTTACCTAACAATTGCAATCAGTGTAACTGGCTTATTGTACCCTCAATGAATCCCCAACAATAAAAAAAAAAAAAAAAAAAAAAAAAAGAGTCCTGCCCTCTCATGTGGTCGGCCTCAGCCAGGCACAGCTGAGGCAGGGCAGAAGGCAGGTGTCCAAATGGACACATGGTTGGGTGCGTGACTAAACTTTAAAAAGTTCTTCTCTCTCTCCTTCCCTCATTCCCTTCCTCCCTCCCTTCATCTTTCCTCAAATAAATTTTTCAAAGACATAATATAATAAATTGTGCAGGGTGGTGCCTGTGGCTCAAAGGGGTAGGGTGCCAACCCCATATGCCAGAGGTGGTGGGTTCAAACCCAGCCCCGGCCAAAAAAAAAAAGAGAAACACATAAATTGTGCAGTATACATCAACTGTACACTTCAATGAGTTGTGACAAAAGGGGTCACCAGTATAACCACTACTCCTTATGATAGAGCTTTCCCATCACCCCTTTCTCCAGCTCCCTCTGAGCAACGTGCTCCCCCACCTGCAGAGGCAGCTGCAGATGGAGTCACACACCACGTGCCTGGCTTCTTGCTCCCAGCCTACGTCTGTGGGATTCGTCTATGTTGGTGTATTTATCAGTAGTTCATTCTTTTATGTTGCCAAGTAGTATGTTGCTGTATAAAAATACCACATTTTGTTTATCCATCTTGCTGTCGATGGGCATTTGGATGGTTTTCAGTACAGGGCCATCATGAATCAGGCGGCCCTGAGCACAGGTGGTTCTGTTCTTCAGGACCAGGAAGACATCGGCTTCCTCTGCAGTGTGAAGGATTTACAAGAGCAGGACCACCACACGTGGTCACACTCACTGTCTGCAGAGGAATGCATCTTCGCAGGCCATGCCCCAGGAGGCTACAGCCCACGGGTGTCTGTTTCCAGTCTCACAGAGGCTTTCTGTGGACCACTGGGGCTGGCGGGGAAGACCAAGGAAGAGCTAGAGAGTCAAAGCCGGCAGCGTGGCAGGAGCTGTTTTCGTTCATGGAGGCTTTTGGTGGAGTTGGGCTCTGGCCTTCCGGAAACCTTTCCCCATTGCTCAGGGTAGACTGACGTGCCTGGTCTCCCCCAGGAGGGACAGGGTAAGGGTAGTTAGAAGCACAGGGTGGTGTCAGACACGTCTCCGTTCCCATCCAAGCAGCACCCCTTCCTTGCTGGGGAACCCTGGACCAGCGACTGCCCCTTGCAGAGGAGTTTCTCTTTCCTCTCCTGTCAAATGGCTCGTAAGCCCTGCCTCTCACGGTCACTTTGGTGACTCAGTGGGATACTGTTCATGAAGTCCTGAGCACAGACCCTGGCACTCAGCAGTGATAAGGGGTATCGTGACCTCTTGGCTTAGCGCCTAAAATATTTTCACTGGGTCAGAGAGACCTCCCTGAAGTCCCTAACGAAGCATGGGCCCAGGTGGTGCTACTCTGGACAGAGAGGAGCCAGGAAAGGGAGGACTAGGCCCAGCAAGCCCTCCCGCTTGTGTTTTCCAGACCTGTCTCCCTCGCTGGAAGTTTTGTGTGAGTGACACAGAAAACAACCTGGGCTTTGCCCTGGGCCCCATGTTCGTCAAAGCGACCTTTGCCGAGGACAGCAAGAACATAGTAAGTGCCCTGCCCATGCACACAGGCTATGATATCATGCCTGCCCCAGCCCTCACGGATTTGATAGCCATGTTCCAGCCTGCCCTGGGCCTTTCCTACTCCAGGCCAGAAGGCCCTGGGGCTCCAGCCTGATCTCAGAAGCTTCCTCCCATGCCCTGAGTCCTTTATAAAAGCTGCTGTCATCAGGTGCTAGGCCCTTTCTCTATTCCCTCTCATCTGACCCTTCCAACAACCTGCAAGGCTATGAGAGCCATCTCCACCCCACAAAGGGGGCAAAGGACCTAGCGAGATAATGGCAGAGCAGCTCTGGCCCAGAGGGTGACATTTTCTTATTCTGTGGATGACGGGTTTGTTTGAGACAGGCAGAGGGACATCATGGCTGAGGACCATGCAGATGGCCAGACCCAAGCTCAGGTCCCGGCTTCACCACTCTTTGGTTGGGCTGCTGGGTCAGTACTCTGACTTCCTCTGTAACATGGTGGGTAAGGGTGATCCCTCTGCAGAGGGAGGGTAAAAGCTTCTGTTGAGCCCCTGGTACGAGAGAAGGGTTTCATGAACAGGAGCTATTAGATCGTTGTTACAGTTTGGATTACAAACAGTATTAATTTTGGTTACAATAGTATTAATGTAGATATTATCTGCAAAGATGAGCCAGCTGAGGCACAAATCTACTACATGGCCGGCCTGTGAGCAGCCCAGGCAGAGTCTGAGTTGTCATTTCCAGCACCCCCACCCTTGCTGCCACACAGCTCTGCCTTTGCTTTCTCTAGAATCTTCTAACTTCGGCCTCCAGCTCTGCCCATGACAATTTCACCCTCGAGAACAGCTTTTTTTTAAGCAACAGAGTCTCACTATATCGCCCTCGGTAGAGTGCTATGGTGTCACAGCTCACAGCAGCCTCCAACTCCTGGGCTTAAGCGATTCTCTTGCCTTAGCCTCCCGAGTAGCTGGGACTACAGGCGCCTGCCAGAACAGCTGGCTATTTTTTTGTTGCAGTTTGGCTGGGCCAGGTTCAAACCCGCCACCCTCGGCATATGGGGCCGGCACCCTACCCACTGAGCCACAGACGCCTCCCGACAACAGTTTTTTATCTCCAGCCTGAGCACAGCATTTCTGAAACTGCTGCTCAAAACTCAAATTCTCTAGAATTTAAAAGCTATTCTACCAGAAAGGAATTCTGTGGTCTAGTAAGTCTGAGAGAGGCTATGTGTTCTAGCCCCTCTGAAAGAATCATAGCGAATACTACCACATTAAAGGCTCTGAAAAGCCCTGCAGCAGACTGTATCAACTGTCCTAAAACTTGTCCTAAGCTTATTTGACTGTGAACCCTATTTAAGGAAGGCCATCACAGAAGGTCAATGTTAGAAACGTGGTTTGGAAAACACGGCTGTGGCTAGTCTCGTTACCCCAGCCCGAACTTTGAGCCAAAACCAAATTTAGCCTCTGGCCTCGCATCCCATTGCATTTAGGGGAGGCCCGTGCCCAGACCTATCTGTCTCCTCAGGCCACTGAGATAATCCTGGAAATCAAGAAGGCGTTTGAGGAAAGCCTAAGCACCCTGAAGTGGATGGATGAGGAGACACGGAAATCGGCCAAGGAAAAGGTGAGGCTGGCTGGGCACCTCCTGGGGGTTGCCGAGGCTTCCAGCACAGAGGCTGCAGCCGTGGGGTGAGGAAGTGGGAGGGTGAAGGAGTGGCCAGTTAGATCCAGTGAGCACCCCTGGGTGCTGTCCTGCCCAAGCAGCCTAGCAGGACAGAAGGAAAGTCTTGAGCTCATAATTGCATGAGTGACCATCGAAACAAACCTCGCTGGGAAGGTTTGTGAGGGGAAAGTGGAGGGAGACGTGTCACGTCCACAGGGTTGAGGGATCCACTCAGTCCGGGTGAGTAGGGTTGGGGAAGACTTCCTTTGAGGAAGTGATATTTAAAATAAGCAGAGACCCAAAGTTGGGCAAGGGGAGGAGTCTTTCCAGAAAGAGACGTGAAAGCCCTGAGGTGGAAGCAGCCCGACCCTGTTTTCCCTTGGCCCAGACCCTGAGCCCAGCACCCACAAGGCTCAGATCAGCATGGCAGGTGTCTCTGGGTGCTCACTTCCTCTGTCTCCCCTGTGCAGGCAGATGCTATCTACAACATGATTGGTTACCCCAACTTCATCATGGACCCCAAGGAGCTGGACAAAGTGTTCAATGATGTGAGTGGCCGCCACCCTTCCCTCTGTGTTCCCAGACGCTTCCTTGGGAAGGGGCCGAGGTGAAGCTGGGTGTGCATGGGGTGTTGGAGCGTGGTAGTCAGAACATCGGGAGGTGGTGGGGTGTGGGTGGGGCTGGGGCAGATGTGAGGAAGCTGCTCCCTGCTTCTGGGTCAGCTAGAGGCCCTGCCTCCCTGGAGCCACCACCAAGCAGTACCCAGCACTCAGTCCCAGAACATGTGCCACATGCCCTACTGGAACTGGTCAGCAGCATTTCAAGTGTGGGAAACACATTCTAGAGGGCGCAGAGGGAATTGGTGGCCCTGAGACATCATGGGGTGAAGCAGAAAATGGAGCCCCACAGGCCATGTCCACCTTCCCTGGTTCTGCTTCCAGAGTCACCTCCTGACCTTGGGGTCCTCGCCCACCTCCCCAGAGAAACCTGGATCTCTGATTTGACCTTGAAATGCTCAGGAGAAAGAAGAAATATAAATCCCAAATGCATTCTAAGCTTAGTTTATATAGCAAGTGTAGTTGATCTATCTCTGCCGGTTAGAACTTTTGGCAAGTCCCTCCTTTAAGTGGCTTGTGCTTCTGTCTTGGGTAATAAAAGTTTTCTATCTTCTTGTGATTGAAATTTGTGAATTCAGACATTTTAAAAATTGTAATAACTTCTCTTCATGGTTCTATTTAAAACCTACGAAAATTAAAATCACTCCTGAGAACATGAGGTTCATTCACTCTGTAGCCTTTTTCCTTCAGAGTAATTTAAGATGCTCCAGAGTGTCATGATACAAGATCTAGGAACCTCTGGAGGCAGCCCAGGCAGAGCCCATAGGCTGAGTATCCTGCCCTTGAGGATCCAGCATTTTTCTAGGGTCCTAATGGGAAGCCAGAAAGATCTGGAGTGGATCTCAGGGAGAACTTGTACCCATAAAGAACTGAAAAGCTGAGCTGAGTGGTGAGGAGTATGTGCAATAATACTTGTCCCCTGACGTTTCAGAGATAGATTTCCAACTTCGTTTACTAGATCTGAGCTGTTTGATATGGTAGCTACAAACCACAGGTGGCTATTTAATTAATTAAAACTAAATTTAATCAAAATTAAAATTAAAAGTCATACTTAGCCCAGGCACAGTGGCTCACACCTATAATTCTAGCACTTTGGGAGGCTGGAGTAAGAGGATTTTTTGTTTGGTTGGTTTTTTTTTTAGAGACAGAGTCTCACTTTATTGCCCTCGGTAGGGTGCCGTAGCGTCACAGCTCACAGCAACTCCTGGGCTCAGGCGATTCTCTTGCCTCAGCCTCCCGAGTAGCTGGGACTCCCGGCCACAAAACCCAGCTATGTTTTTGTTGTTGCAGTTTGGCCGGGGCCAGGCTCAAACCCGCCACCCTTGGTATATGGGGCTGGCGCCCTACCCACTGAGCCATAGGCGCTGCCCGAGTTCAGGAGTTTAAAACCAGCCTGAGCAAGAGAAAGACCCTGTATCTACTAAAAATGGAAAAATTAGCCAAGCATTATAGCAGGCACCTGTAGTCCCAGCCACTTGGGAGTCTGAAGCAGTAGGATCACTTGAACCTGAGAGTTTAAGGTTTCTGTGAGCTAGGCTAGAGTGAGAGTCTGTCTCCAAAAATAAATAAATGCCACGCTCACGACATTTGAAATGCTTGGTAGCCCCCTGTGGCTTGTGTCAGCCATACTGGACAGCACAGGCATAGAACACATTCTTTGTCACAGAAAGTTCTATTGGATAGCACAGGAGATATCTTTGCCTTAGACCCAGGCATTGCTGAATCTGTGACACCCCTGGGAAGCTCTTAGTGTTTCCTTAAAGGGGAACATTGTGTCAGGCCCCCACAGGGTGAAGGCCAAGGGAAGTGCCCAAGCCTGCAGCCCTGAGCCCTCCATTCTAGTCCCCAGCCTGCAGACCGACAAGTCTCAGCTTCCTCAGCCTCGGGCCACGCCCTCAGCCTGGGCATGCTGTGAACCTGTGACTCTGTATCCTCTTTTCCAGTACACTGCAGTCCCAGACCTCTACTTCGAGAACGCCATGCGGTTTTTCAACTTCTCATGGAGGGTCACTGCCGACCAGCTCAGGAAAGCCCCCAACAGAGATCAGTGAGTCCCCAAAGTCCTGCCAATAAGGTCCTAGGTCCCCCACTCACGTGGATGCACTGGGCCAGCTTGTCTTCCTTACACACCTGCCGTGTGCCAGATGCAGCTGTCATGAGAGCCCTCTGAGGAGCAGACACCTGCTGTTATCCTACTGTCTGAATGAAGAAACCAGGGGCCATGGGGCCCAGCTGTGGCAGAGTGAGCCTGGCCTCAAGCTGAGCTGCACTGGGGAGTCTTCATTCTATTATCTGCAAAATAGGATGTGAGGAGCTGAATTTTGGGTCATTGTGACAACCAAATGTGAGGACATTGGCAAGGGTTGGTTTCCTGTAATTCCTCACTATCAGGAGTGGTGGTATCTCAGGGTAGGTTCCCCACAAAGGCCAAGGGAATGTTCTAGATGGGCCCCAACACAGTTCTAGTTCCCAAACCTCACTGCACATCAGGATCCTTTGGGGAACATTTTAAAAAATACAACCTCCGGCTCGGTGCCTGTGGCTCAAGCAGCTAAGGCGCCAGCTACATACACCTGAGCTGGTGGGTTCGAGTCCAGCCTGGGCCTGTCAAACAACAATGACGGCTGCAACCAAAAAATTGCCGGGCATTGTGGTGGGCGCCTGTAGTCCCAGCTACTTGGGAGGCGGAGGCAGGAGACTCGCTTGAGCCCAGGAGTTGGAGGTTGCTGTGAGCTGTGACACTACGGCACTCTACCCAGGGTGACAGCTTGAGGCTCTGTCTCAAAAAAAATAAATAAATAAAACAACCTCCTGCTATTCTCAAATCAGAATAATCTGGAGAATTATAATACTGATTTCCGTCCTTTTTAAAACTTTCTCTTCAGTAAAGTCAGATTTTGTCAGCCCAGTTCCAGTCCCAGATTAAGGTCCCTTCTTGGTGAAACATTTGGAGCGATTAATCTTACTAAAAAGTGAAACCAACGTCCCTTTGTCTGTCGTGCCCCCTAGTGGCCAACTGGGGTTCAAACAGCTCTGTTTCCTCAAGTTTGTCATCTTCGAGCAGGGCACCCCCCTAAACGCACAAGAAGGTGGGCTTTTGCCTTCAGAACATGGCTCAGGCACTGTTGCCAATTCATCTGAAATATTTTAATTTAACTTACAACTTGTCATTTAAATTTCATCTCCTATCCATGAATACGTCTGCGATTATTTGAACATAAATACATGTTAAATTTCTCAATTATCTTTCCATGGCTTTGGACATCCCTTAACACATCTGTGTGGGGCTTATCCAGGGAAGGCGGAGTAACTGTTTATGTTCATGGAGAAAATGTCATTTCCATCTCTCCTCACTTGCCCTTCCCCTACACACCAGAAAAGTCCCTGAAATCCCAAATATTTCATTACTATCTATTGTTAACTTTCAAACTTTTTGGTATCAGGACCTTTCTGTACCCTTAAAAAATTATTGGACCCTCCAAAAGCCTTTTTGTTTATGTGGGTTATGTTTATTTTTATGAAAATTTTATAAAAAATAACTTCTAAAAAAATTGAGAAAAGAGATGTTTTTCACAAATTTCTTTAACATCTGGTTTAATAGAAGACAGTTGGATTCTCTTATCTGCTGCAGCATTCAATATGTTGCAATATGTTGTTTTGAAATATATTTAAAAAATCTAGGGCGGCACCTCTGGCTCAGTGAGTAGGGCGCCGGCCCCATATACCGAGGGTGGTGGGTTCAAATCCAGCCCCAGCCAAACTGCAACAAAAAAATAGCCAGGTGTTGTGGCGGGCGCCTGTAGTCCCAGCTACTTGGGAGGCTGAGGCAAGAGAATCGCCGAAAACCCAGGAGTTGGAGGTTGCTGTGAGCTGTGATGCCACAGCACTCTACCGAGGGTGATAAAGTGAAACTCTGTCTCAAAAAAAAAAAAAAAGAAAGAAAGAAATATATAAAAAAAAAAAATCTAGCCTCACACAGATATTTAGTTGGAAAACAAAGGGATATTTAAATGGTCTTTTCTGATATTTGTGCATATTCTTCTGTTACTACTTTAAAACTCAGCTCTGTCACCTTGGTTAGAGTGCATTGGTGGCATATTAGCTCACTGCAACCTCCAAGTACTGGGTTCAAGGGATCCTCCTACCTCATTCTGGCTGGGGCTATAGGTGCACACCACCACACCCAGGTAATTTTTTTTACTTTTTGTAGACACAGGGTCTCGTTCTTGCTCAGGCTGGTCTTGAAATCCTGGCCTCAAGCAATCCTCCTGCCTCAGCCTTCCAAAGTGGTAGGATTATAGGCATAAACCACCATAACTGGTCAATAAGTGCTAATTTTTTAAAGGTTAATTGCAAGGCTGGGCACCATGGTTCATGCCTGTTATCCCAGCACTCTGGGAGGCTGAGGTGGTTGGATCACTTGAGCTTAGGAGTTTAAGGGGGGAAAAAAGGTTAATTGCAGTGTAGGATCTCAACCATATCTATGAACTTTTCATACTCTATTACACTAAAATCCATTAGGGTATCTTATACTTGGAATGGATCTTTTTTTTTTTTTTTGAGACAGAATCTCACTCACTCTGTCACCCTGGGTAGATTGCTGTGGCATCGTAGCTCATAGCAACCTCAAAGTCTTGGGCTCAAGCAAACCTCTTGCCTCAGCCTCCCAAATAGCTGGGACTATTGGCTTCCACTACTACACCCAGCTAGTTTTTCTATTTGAACTAGAAACTGGTGTCACTCTTGCTCAGGCTGGTCTTGAACTCCTGAATTCAAGCAATCTACCTGCCTTGGCCTCCCAGAGTGCTAGGATTACAGGCGTGAACCACCTGTCCCGGCTTTGGAATGGATCTTTGACCAAGCTTGATTTTATAACGTCATGCATTAGTCATTTGGAAAACAATGTTTCATTGAATTTTACATATCTTCTAAACAGTGACACTTTACTTGTATGGTATCAAAAAAAAGTTCCACACTTAGGATATCCCTTAAATTCATTTGTTAATATCACTACTAAACTCATGAGAGTGTTATTGGGAAGCTGTCAAATTTTTAGGGGCCAGGCTCAGCACCTGTAGCTCAGCGGCTAGGGTGCCAGCCACATACACAGGGGCTGGCAGGTTCAAACATGGCCTGGGCCTGCCAAACAACGATAACTACAACAACAACAAAAAATGGCTGGGCAGTGTGGCAGGTACCTGTAGTCCCAGTTTCTCAGTAGGCTGAGGCAAGAGAATCACTTAAACCCAAGAGTCTGAGGTTGCTGTCAACTGTGACGCCACAGCACTCTACCTAGGGTGACATAGTAAAACTGTCTCAAAAAAAAAAAAAAAAGAAAAAATGTAGTGGCCAAGATAAGATTTTCAAAATTTTGATTTTGGCTTGAAACGTTGAACTTTAAAAAAAATTATTGAAAATTCCTATTTTTATCATTGGCAACAAATGATGTGAGTTGCTTTCCTTGAGGTGATAAGCTTGCTTTATTCATGTTTAAGAAAACGTCTACTAAATACCAAAGTCTGAAATTCCATAGTTTGTCAGTCCTAACAGTACTGATGGTGTTTCATGACAAAAGCAGAAATGCTCTCTGTGGCTTTCTCATTTGGTCACGAGGATCGTTAAATTATCTTGGCCAGGCATAGTGTCCCCCACCTATAATCCCTGCACTTTGAGAGGCCAATGTGGGATTATCACTTGAGGCCAAGAGTTTGAGATCAGCCTGGGCAATTTATGGGAACTCATCTCTACAAAAAGCAAATAAAAGTAATTATCTGGGCGTGGTGGCATGTGCCTGTAATTCCAGGTACTCAGGGAGCTGAGATGGAAGGATTGCTTGAGTTCAAGAGCTCGAGGTTACAGTAAACTATGATTGTACCACTGCACTCCAGCCTGGGCAACAGAGCAAGACCCTATCTCTAAACACAAACAAAAAAAAGAACAATGTAGTATAGTTAGGGATCTCGATTTAGTGAAATTAATAATTTGCTACTTCTTTAAATGTGTTCTAAGTGAAAATGGCTTATTTGCTCTGAATACACCATGCTGGTGACAAACTCAGTAACCTCCTGAACTTGCCTTGATTCATTTTTAGGCTCCAACAGTTGTACCCACTTGCTTCTGTTATCATCCATGCAAATGTTCATACAGTTGAAAAGGCAAATAACATCTTAATATTAAGATGAAAATAGTTTTGACTTCAAGGACCCCTTGAAAGAGTCTTGGGGATTCCTCCTCCCAGTGTCCACAGACCACACTTTAAGCATTGCTATAGATACATTTCGAGCCTAGACAATGATGACGTTTCAATATCCCGATGGTCCATCTTGCTCTTTGTAAGAGCCCCAGCATTCTACTATATGATGTGACATAGTGCATTTAACCGATTTCTTATTTATGGACAGTCAGGTGTTTTCTAGTTTTCTCCTCAAAAACAGTGCCGCTGCTGGTACTTGCGCGCTTGTGGGCCCAGGGTCAAGAGGAATCTACACTTTTAGGGTTCTTGATACCAGTCTCTAAGCTGCCCTCCAGGTGGGCTGTCCCCAGGCCTGTCCGTCAGCTGTACCTGAGATCTCGAGCATGTGTGTCTTTTGCAGGTGGAGCATGACACCACCCATGGTGAACGCCTACTACTCACCCACCAAGAATGAGATTGTGTTTCCAGCTGGGATCCTGCAGGCACCATTCTACACCCGCTCCTCACCCAAGTAGGCTGACTCTGGTACCCCTGTCTCCCCCTTCCCCCACCCTTCAGCAAGCCCCCAGCCCACCTCAGCCCAGCCCTATGTCCCAAAACCCAACTACATGACCACGCCAGTCTCATGGGTGATCTGTGCCCACATGGCTTGGGATCATCAGAGAAGTTGCAGAGCAAACAACATCTTCATTCCCTGTCCTTCTCTCTGGGGGTCTCTTAGATCTGGATGCCCCCTGCACAGTGAGGTATTGGGGTGTGTCATGTAGTCAAGAGCCCTCATACAGGGGAAGTGCCCCTTGACAGTATTTTAAAACAACTGGGGATTGGGCTCGGCGCCCATAGCACAGTGGTTACAGTGCCAGCCACATACACCGAGGCTGGCGGGTTCAAACCTGGCCCAGGCCGGCTAAACAACAATGACAACTGGGGCGGCACCTGTGGCTCAAGGAGTAGGGCGCCGGTCCCATATGCCGGAGGTGGCGGGTTCAAACCCAGCCCCGGCCAGAAA